>NW_012236528.1:771501-1060497 GCF_000787575.1 Acytostelium subglobosum LB1 | reverse complement strand
TAACTGTGACTGTGACTGTGACTGTGACTGTGGCTGCTGTTGTAGACTGTTGTCCATGTCACTTATTATCTTGCTGACTTCATCCATTACAATCATGTCAATGCTTTGCGAGCGCTGACGTTGATGTTGGTTCGGCACCTTGAGGTGTTTGACTCTTTCCATGATAGTTCGTTCAATCGATTCGAATGGATGGATGGGGGAGGAGGGTGTTTGTTGGACGCAAAGCGAGTCGCTGGGCCAAAGGGTTGTCTACGACTGTTTGATTGATTGGCACGTGTGGTTGGTAGGTTGATCGATTGATTGGCTAGTGTGAAGCGAGTGTGAGAGGCTGTTTATGCAAACTCTTGAACAAGTGTGTTTGCAACTTGCAAGTTGTGTTGTGTTGTGTTGTGTGTGTAGTGTCAGATGTTGGATATATGATCAAACTAACATCGCCAATGCCTTATTGTGTGTTTGTGATTGTGTTTGTGTGTTTGTAGGTGTGTATAAATACAACAATGGATATCGATGTGATTGTTTTCAATCATATAACAGAGATGTAAAGACTAGGGACTAGATACAGCAATGATTGTCGGTGTTATCCTATCATCACTCACTCTCGATCACTCACACACTCACTAATTCAATCATTAATCCACTAACTCTGAGCTGTTGGACTTCGTCAGTAAGACACCCCCCAGATCAGTCCATCGAAATCAGGCCCAATCACATCGCAAGTCACATCTCTGATTGTTTTAGTGGTTGTTGCGTTTCTGGTGAGATCGATCTCACTTGTAACAGGTCTACCAATCAAACTGATCTTTTTTTTCAGGTTTTGCGCGCTCACATATTTTTACAACTGACAAATCAATCAATCACAAAAATGTCTGTGCTGATGTACAGTTGTTTGGGTCAGTGATGAGACAAGAGGTAAGTGTCAGGACACCTCCTCCAATCATTGTAATACATTCTAAAAACAACAAAGTAATTGACAAAGAATACTTTGGTGATAGCATTGGTGATTGTCTTGGTAATCAAATGGCAGATAAGTTTGGACTACATTAATGTAATGTCAAAGTCAACTTGTAATCGAACGAAACTACAAGAGAGAGATGGAGAATGAATCATGATGGTGAAATGCTTGTAGAAACATTGACCTCAAATAATTCAGTCATACCTAACAACATTCAATGTAGACATTATGATGCTAGTAAGATCAAATCATCTATCATCATGACTATTAGTCCATCGATTCATAAGGAATCAACTACTACTCTACTATCCACTCATGACTTATTCACTCATTGGTATAAGGACGAATGGAATGGGCATGTAGAGTAATGGGGGAAGGGAAGTGAACTAATGTGGAAACATTCACCACACACTTCTAGAAGATTCGAAAGTCTTTGAACTTGGTCTATGACTTTTGAAAATTGATTGGTGGTGGGATGACCGCAACTCTTCACTTGGATCGGTCATTCTGATAGAATGGAACTTGAACAAAGTATTTAATGAATCCAATATTGGTCATTAATTAACATCACAAACAAACAAATACAAATCAAATACAAACCATCAATCTATCAAGCAATCAATCAATATCACTCTTATAATATATAATATTTTATGATATCATCAGTCCTTCGTACAATGTCTACTTCATCACTTAAGCCAATCACTCTTTATTCAAAGAATACACCAAATGTTGCCAAGGTTTATATATTCTTGGAGTTGTTAGGTCTGCCTTATGAGAAGGTCGATATGGACTTGGCCAATGGTGATCAGTTCAAGGAGGAATTCGTAAAGATCAATCCAAACAGCAAGATCCCCGCTATCAAGGACCCCAATGTACCAGAGGGTAAGAGTCCCATTGTCCTATTCGAGAGTGGTAACATCCTCATCTACCTTGCCAAGACCTACGGCAAGGGCAAGTATCTCCCCAACGAGGTCACTCACACTCAAGAGCACTACGATGTCCTCGGATGGGTATTCTTCCAAAGTATGTACTACATTGATTGATTTAGTGAATGATTGAATGAGTGAGCGAATGACTAATATCATCGATCAATCAGTGTCATCACTCGGACCAAACATGGGACAGTATGGACATTACACAAGATATGCTGAGGAGAGACATGAGTACCCAATCAAGAGACATTATAATGAGGTTCGCAGATTGTTCCATGTGATTGAGCGTCAGCTTGAGAAGCATGCTTATGTTGCTGGCGATGAGTTGTCGATCGCTGATCTGGCCATCTATCCATGGAGCAAGAACATCATATTGTTGCAAGAGGTCACTGAGAAGGACTATCCAAAGTTATTCGACTATCACAACAGAATGGCTCAGTTGGATGCCGTCAAGGCCTACAAGGTCTACGATGATGAGCAGAACCTCAAGAGACCAACATCATACACCGCTGAGCAGCGTAAGACATTGTTTGGTCGTGATCGTTAATGTGTATATACTTATATAATATAATAAATCATTCCATTCCAATCAAACTGGAATCATTCCCATCAATCAATCAATCTGATCTTTAATTGAGTCAACACTGATGATCATTTGGACATTTGCTGCTGAGTCGTCGTCGTCGTCGTCGTCTTCTTGTTCTTCTTGTTGCTGCTGGTGTTGTTCTTGGCGATGATGGCTCCGCTGGCCACGCCACGCTCCATCTCCTCCAGTCTCAGCTTGCTCTTCTTGAGCTTCTTGAAGTAGAGATAGAGGAAGGTCTGTGGCACGTGAATATTGGTCATCTTGAGCTTGTCGGCGAAGCTCATCACCTCGCGTCTACTCTGACCCTTGATCTGGATAAAGTATTTCTCCAACTCCTTGATATACTCCTTTGTGATGATGATACCATTGCGCTCGTACCAAACCTCGATCGTTCTATTCAGTATGGCGCCAATCTGATAACCAAGTGACAACAGTCCTCCAATCGTCTTTACCGATATCTCGAAATTAAGTGATGGTCTAGTATTGATGTTGGCGTCCATTATCTATGTTTTGAATGATTGAATGATTGAGTGAGTGATAGATTGAGTTGGGATGTTTCCAAGTTGGACGTACCTCTCTGTAGAAGTATATATTGAATTGACCGCGATCGGTACGTCGGATTCGGATCCAGTTGGTCTTGTCGGCTTGGGAGATGCCGTCAGAGCCGTACTTGGGCGGGTAGAGGTACATGTCCGAGAAGATCTTCTTGACAGGCTTGACATTGAGTGATGAGAGGAATTGATCAAAGTGCTCCTTCTGTGGTTCGTACTTGGCCTTGCAGACATATGTTGGCTCGACCACCTGACTCATCGGGTTATACGACGAATGTATCTTGATCTTGGCATTATCCAAGTCTGGCTCAACGAATGCCTTGAACATTGGAAATACTACATTGGTAATTTGTAACAGTACATCCTGGAAAATGATTGATTGATTGAGTGATAGTGAGGGCGAGGGCGAGGGCGAGGGCGAGGGTAGGGTTAGGGTGAGGGTTGGCAGAACATGGGAGACAAGACCAGGGTATCATACCTTTGATGAACTTTTGTTGACGACGATATCCCTCATGATTCTTTTGATTAGGTCGAGATGGACACCGCCAGTGATGGCAATGCTGATGTCTAGGATGGGCCTGATTTTTGCGCTGAGTGCATAGCTACCTTCAAGTATGAGTACCTTTGATTGGTTCAATGATACCTTATGTTGTTCCACCTTGATAATATTGCCAGTCTCCTTATGTCTAATGATCTTTGGTATCTCCACAACTTCATTCATCCTCAATCTCTTCATTGTGTCCTGTGTGTATGATGATGATTGTTAGGAATGAATGAATGAGTGATGGACTAGGACACTCTCCACTAACTTACAACAACACGATCAAAGTCTATCAGCACTGGATCATCATAGTTGTTGTCCTTGACCATGTCGATACGGATAAAGTCTTGAAGGTCGAATACTATGGCGTTGACGAGGGATGATATTTTGTGCGCCAGAGTTGTCTTGCCTGCGCCAACTGGACCAGCAATGCCAATGACCACCACTCGTTGCTTGTCATGCTCAGTCAGCAACTCAATCGCTCTGATCGCATGGAAGAATCCCTGATCGAATGACAAAGTATTTGGAACTGGCTTCATCTCATAAGTGTTTGTACCTGTATTCAACTCCACTGTTAAGTCCAACTCCTCCTCATTGAGCTTCTCCCTTGCGATCCTGTACATTGTTTGATTGATTGAATGAGTGCATGAGTGAGTGATTGATTGATTGTTGTGAGTGATGAATGAAGGACAAGACGTACGATCCATCAGACTCTATATTATCATCATGAGGCTTTGATATCTTTGGCTTTGGTTTGATAGCAATGGCAGACTCTGTTGTTGCAGATGATGTTGTGGAAGAGGTGATCTCAGCAGAAGTACCGCACACATCCAAATGTTGTGAGAGCTTTGCTAATCTATCGTTTGCTCTACTCAACATTATCTATCTATCTATCTATCTATCTTTATATCTTTATATATCTTTAAAGTTATGTATAATAAAGAATGAACAACTTTAACACTTCATGCTGCATCCCATCTCATGCACAGAGTACCACCTTGGACAACAAACGACAAAAAAACAACACTTTTCCAATCTTTTGATCTTGACGATCAGAATCTTGACTTGATTTGCAACTCCGTGACCAGTCACATGTATGTTATTACAACATACTATTACCTTTGTTAATAGACTGCTGTTCAAACATGCATCATCTTCGTTGGTTTCAATCAATCAATCAATCAAGATGAATCTAAATGACTACATATATATATATAAATATAGAATTCTTAACAAATATATTTATATACTTATATATTTTTAATGGAAACTCGATTGATTGATTGTGATCGATGAGATATTGAATGTATAGTAATTCAATGAGAGTGAAGTGACTATGAGGGAACGTCGATTCATTGAATCATTGGCTTTCACGATGGGTGTCATTCACACCCTATCTGATCACCCACACCCTCAGTTTTTGATCACCACCTCGTGATGATATTAGGAGGGAGTGAAAGATCATTCATTCAAGCAAGCACAGTTCACTTATTTTGTTTTAAAAAAGATAATTACATTATACTATAAATATATATATAATATAAAATACATATACAATGGCATCATTACCAACATGTTACAGTTGTAAACAACCAATAGTTGATGTTTGCCTTTCAGTTTTTGGTCTGCAATGGCATCCCTATCACATCGGATGTAATATATGTGGAAAGGTACAGACATAGATATAGAGATAGATATAGAGATAGAGTTAGAGATTGATATTGAGGTGTGAGGATTGATTGGAGAGTGTAATACATCAATATACTTACTCATTCGATCACTCACTTACTCAATCAAACGATCAAACGATCAAACGATCAATCAAACGATCAATCAAATGATTGAATAGGACTTTGCAGATGGATCTAGATGTGAAGAGGGACCAGATGGCTTTGCTTATTGCTCAAAGGACTTTTTGGACAAGTTTGCACCAAAGTGCTTCAAGTGTCAACAGGCTATATTGGGAAAGGTGACCAATGCATTGGGTCGATCATACCATCCAGAGCACTTTGCCTGCAACACCTGTCAGATGCAGCTGCAAGGCAACTTCTTCCACACCGATGACAACACACCATATTGCGAGCGACACTACTACGACACCATAGGCTTCCTCTGTGGACACTGTGAGAAGCCCATCCTCTCTGGCAAGTGCATCGTCATGGGCACCAAACGATACCATCCAGAGCACTTCTTCTGTTCATTCTGCAAGACTGCCCTTTCGGGTGTTGGGTAGGTATCTCAGTCATTCGATAATGTACATTCATCACTACTAACTCATTCGATCAATCAATCAATCAATCAAACATAGATATAAAAGACAAGGTGATAAACCATACTGCCAAGGTTGCCATTTGAAGCTTTATGGTTGAGCACATTGATGCAGCCAGCACATTGAACGTGTAATGTGGACAACGACGGATGACGACGATCGACAGAGAGAGATACATATAGGAGTTCATACCGAATGGATGGATGAAGGCCTTGTTACAATACAACCACACGATAGATAGATAGATATCAATAAAGGGTCGCGAGAAGATTGGAGTTGACTGGCAATGTCACAGGAACAACGACATCATCAAAGCATCACAAATTTCATTGTGGCCATTGTCCCCAAAGCCTCAGGGGTCCATCCAGATATTTTGATATATGATCAAAACAAGACCAGCATGCTCACGAGCAAGATCAAGATTGATGTTTGGCCGTGCTGGTGCCTGCGGAAGTTGAATGAGTGAGCAAGACCGTGCTGTTTTGAATGATTGGGTCATCCAGCTGGAAGATCATTCATTGATCAATCACTCCAACTAATACGTAACTCAAACAAACATATAAATATATTTAATGATGATGAAGGGGATGGAGAGAGACACAAGTTGCATCAACAATGTGTTCCACAATCACTTGTTGGTCACTACCATCTTTGGACATGTGAGTAGCATGCACAATAGATGGATGAGTCTGCCAAAGCCATCAACCAGATCATCAGAGTATGACAATAACAACACAACAACGACGACGTACCACTGATCAAATCAACGATCAAAGGTAGCCAACTTTATAATATGAGTCTGGTTGACATGTTGCGTTTCAATGCAACACAAATGTTCATCAAGGCATTCGACAGCGTTGCCTCGGACTACCCCGTCGATAACATCACCCTGTTGACATTGGCAATCGACTACAACAACGCAACAGTATTCAACCATCTCATCAACAGACAGCTGATTCGCATCAAACTTGATTGGAGATTGTTCCTTCATGGCAACATTGACCTACTTCGATCCTACCTCGCAGCCACCGGCCACCGAGGGCTGCCCAACCATATGGTGGCCAACCTACCATTTGCTGTTGACTCGGGCAACGTCGAGTTTGTTCGTTTAGTGTTCCAACACCTTAAAATTGACGACAACACTAACTTCCCTAGGTGTTTCGGAGACGAGGAGTCCGAGTTGAAATGCTCCGAGTGCTGCACGAGCTCCACTGTCTGTTTGAGCTTGTTGGCATCTGGGAGCCCGCACTTCAACGTTCTGCCAAGTCCAATATGATGGACAGTGTTCAATACATACTAGACAACAAGCCGCCTCCACTGAGTCTCTCACACACACTCCTCGGTGTTTGTCTTCAACAATGTGCCAAGCATGGCAATGTCGACATGTTCCAAGCATTCATCAGGACATCCGATGGCAATGAGTACCTCAACAATCGTGATATCACACCAATCATTAGGAAGGCGGCCACACGTGGTCAACAATCATTCATCAAGTATCTCTTGAAGCATCATGTTGGCAAAGACCACATCACCAAGGATTGTGAGACACAGATCCACATCTTGTGTCAGATGCCCACCACAACAGGTATATCAATCCACATGGCAATGGGATCATTCGACATGGTCCAGCTTCACAGCGAACAATTGGCGGGGTACATTCGAAACGATGACATAGAAGCAGTAGACGTGCTCCTCTCCTCCTCCGACATTACTGTCAACTTGACTTTAAAGATGTGTCAAATGATGTCCAAGTCGATGGCAACACTCATATTTAGTCGTCAAAGGACCAACAAGTTACGATTTGGTTCAAAAACGTTGGGCAACATTGTGAGTGCCGGCGCACTACCGGGCAGCAACATCACAGTGAAACTCATCCTCGATACAATTGACACTCGATTATATGTGGAGGACAATCTCCGACATGTTATGGAGTCCGCAAGCTGCTACTCTGCTGCACTGATGCAGCGCCTCCACTCCATCCACAGCGTTGATTACCATAATAGTGACTGCCTGGCAAAAGCGTTGGAGAATAGATGCCACGAGGCCATGTCGTTGATTTTCAAGCGACAGTGCATTGGCGAAAAGATTTTTTATGACCATCGTGAGGCCAGGACACAGGCATTCTGTATTGTGTCCAAAGCACCATTGTCCGAGGTGACATTCATTTTGGAACACATGAGCAACATCAGACGCAATGTCGAGGTGTGTGCGTGGGCCGCTAGCAATCCGCATCCAGATGTGCTTGAACATGTCATTGGCCTATTCACTGGCGAGCAACTCAGTGATGGCGAGTTGGTCGCCCGAATACTCAACGAGGCACTCACGAGTAACAGTATAGAAAATGTACGCATCCTACAACGACACTTTGAACAACCTCAGCTTCACCAAACCGAACCACTGGTCAAGCCAAAGTTGAGTGTACTTCACTCAATGGCCAGACAGAATTGCTATCTCACACTGGAGCACTACCTCAGCTCGACAACATTCACTAGCCAACCTTCGCTACACCAACTGCGAACACTCCACTCAATCCTCAATGTTGGTTATGAACACTCCACTCACCGAGTGATCAAGTTGTGCTCTGATCTGATCCAGTCACTCACACTCAATCAATCATTGTAAGTTACATTAGACAACCTTGCGCTCTTCACTCGCTCACTCAGTTAATCATTCAGGACCGAGTCCACAATGAATGTACCATGTAATGTACATCATGCAACATCATTGATGGAGACAGCATTCCACTCGGTGTTCAATGATCCAAAACTTGGTAACATGGTCATGGAACAGATTGGACGTGTTCACAAGTCTCTCGGCATCGATAGTGAATATCTAATCAAAGGTGCACAGTTGATTGACAAACATTGTTTGATGGATTACCTCAAATATGGTGCCACTGAATGGTTCCTCAAGTCATTCTCTCCATCCAATGTTGTCTACGACTCTCCATTGCTAGATGAAGCACTGGTCAGGTGTGACACTCGAGCTGTCGATGTGCTTATGGCCAATCCCAAGCTTGAGCTCATCCATGACTTGAGATACTTTGTCAGGTATGTGGCATGCACACATCCACACTTGGAGAGGATCTTTGATCAATATGTCACGATCGCCAGTCAGACTGAACCATTCTCCACTTTGGATTTCAACGAAACGGTCATGTCAGAAATCAAACATCCATCATTCCTTCGTAAGCTCATTCAGTCTGGCTTTAAACCATCAGCCATTGACAGTGCCATGAATTTCGCCAAAATCGCTCGATCTGATGATGGCTGGCTCACCAAGCCATGGGCGGTGGAAATGCTCGAGTTGTTGACCCAGCATGAGCTACTCTCAAACAAGCTCCATACCCAGCTACTTTACAAGTCAATAGAGCTCAAACAGTCCCAGATACTCCAATTCTATATACAATCAAATCAGATGCCCTTGTCAAAGTTGGAATTGGAAAAGGGAAACATGTTCATTACGATGTGTTGTACATATGGAGTTGAGATTGATCATTTGGAGGCTGCACTCAAAGGCCTTCCATTCAAACAACTGGCACGACTCTGGGATCAATACATAAATTACGCAGCTGAGAATGGACATCTGGCAATACTTCAAAAAATACTCTCATATGGCTCTTGGTGCGATCGTCTTGCATCAGACAAGCTCTTTGGATTACTCCCAAAGGTGTTGCAAAATGGATATTTGGATGTAGCCAACTTCATTCTCAGTTTCCCGCAATCCAAGATATCAGTGGCAATTAATAGCATCCATCACTCAATCATATCCATCGACTTGATTGATCGCCTGCTGACACACCCCAATGTCAACTGTAGATTCAATCGTGTGTTGGGAAGTGCAGTCGAGGCTGGCAATAAGGAGGTCATCAATAAGTTGTTGGGCCCACTCCCAGCCAACAGCCCCATCAAAACGTTCTATCGATATGCTTTGCAACAAGCTGCACTTGTCGGTGATCTGGACAGCATCAGGAGGATAATGGTCATTGGAGGAGTGAAGCTATCGGTCGATGACCTTGGTGCCCTGGTTGATCGAGTTGGACAGCCCAACAGCCTGGTGACAGAGGATGTGATCATTGAGCTGGCCAAGTCCAATTCAGTCGAGCCTCAAGTCGAAAGGTTTTCCACTTTGTTGACCAAGGTTGCCTCCAGCTCACTCGCATTGGTCAAGTTGGTCACTGAGGGATTGTCGAAAGACATGATCCTTACTGCTGATGTCAACGCTGCAATTGAGGCTTGTATCAATCGTGGTGACAATGAATCATTGGAGATAATGATCCAACTATCTAAAACAGTATGCCTCAAGGGGAGACCAACAGAGAGGAGAGTCTTCAGTGCCTTCAAGTTGGAGTCATTCAACTCATCTGCACTCAATCATCTGTTTGATCATGGACATATCAGTGTGGATGATGCCAAGTCTGAGGCTCTGACAGAGTTGGTGGACTGGGCTTGCGAGGAGGGAAAGTTGGACATCTTGCATGTAATCCATCGTCGATGCACCACACCAACACAACTTCAGAGTCATCTTCCATCAATGAAGGCCATTCATTGTGCATCCAACAATAATCATCACAAACTTCTCAGTTACCTTTTCGAAGGCGATGATAATGATGGAACAGTAAGATGTCCAGGATCAAAATCAGCATTCCAACGATCTGAGATCAAGTTGTCTACAATGTCCAACTTGCTCAAAGTAGTTCGACATTGTTCATGTTCGAGAGGACATATCCGTATCATCAACATGTGTGATCGACTATTGGAACAACAACCAGTCAATCAATAAAACCCAATCAAGTCAGACAGCAGTTGACTCTAATAAAATCTATTTGTTGGCGGATCACTCAATCAATCAGTGGAACTATTCCAATCGCTCAATTAATCAATCAATCACCCTCACTACATGTTCAATTCATATGGAGGATAGGGGTTGTCCCACTTTATGGAGACTCGGACAGTGGCCCAAGTGTCTTTGGATAGAGATGTGGATGCTCGACAATGAAGTTGCGATAGTAGAGCAGGACGATCAGAGGCTGACCCAAGACGATGCTGAACCAGAAGATGATGTTGCCAATGTTCTTGCCACTCATGGCGTTCTTGGTCAGGGCGATCAGCACCATCTGACTCATGATGCCAAGGAAGCCCCACATCTTGAGCGAGTGGAACGGTATGCTGATGACCAGCTCGTGGAAGATGGCCGACACAAAGAAGCACATGAAGTAGCCCCAGTTGCGCGACCAGCCTCTGCGACGCATTGGTGTGTAGATCAGCACCACCATCCAGTGATGCACGGGCATGTTCCATGTCCTCCAGAAGTAGTCCAGTCCAGTGCTATTCCACCAGTCTCTGTAGAACTCCCTGTCTCCAAAGCGAGTGATCTCTGCGCAAATGTTCAAATAGAGGTGGAAGAACACGTAGAAGCCTAGCAGCCATACGTAGAGGTTTGGAAGCTAATTGATTGAGTGATTGAGGATTAAGTATGTCAGTAAGTGAGTAAGCTGATTGATTGAGTGGAGCGAGTGGATGTGAGAGATACATACGGACAACTTCATGATCCTCTCGATGATCCTGACCAAGTCATTCTGCTCCATTGGTCTAACACTGTTCTCGACTAATGGTACCATGTATTGCTCAACCATCCAGAATATCAACGCGGACAGGAATACCTTAAGTGATGGAGTGGCTTGTTAGTACATGTGTCAAGATGACCCAACTATGTATACATACAGCCTCGGTCATTCTCCTGAGAAGGAATGACTTTCTAATCCTTGGAGATCTTGGATAGCTCAGCTGATAAACCAATGTTGGTACCAACATGAACCAGTAAACGCCTGCGATGATGTGATTGATTGATTGAATGAGTGAGTGATTGATGGATTCGGATGATTGAAAGATTGATTGAGACATACCACCGAATGATAGATTGTTTGGATAGACAGACTTGTCGGCCTTGTCATCAAACTTTAGACTGCCAAGATGCATGTGACGTTGTTTGTTGTTCTCATAGTGATAGGAGATGAGCTTCATGCTCACACAGCATACCAGTATCATGACGATGATGCCAGATGCTGGATTGGGTGAGAATTCAATGATCGACCAACTTGGTATCACTACAACACCAGTGCAGTTCATGATCCTCAGGTAGTAGCATATCGATGTTGGTAGTACGTTCTTGGCCGCGGCCAACTCAATGAAGAGGGCCATCACAATGAAGAAGTTGAGACCTGATCGATGTGAGGTATGTATGAGTCAGTGTTGATCGATCAAGCTTGATGTGATGTAGTTGGGACACACTTACCCAAGGTGATCATTGCGCCTGGCCATCTGTGCCACTCAGACACAGCGAGCAGACCAAGGTCAATGCGTATACCATAGGTGAGATGATTGAGGATGACCAGACGGAATGAGGCAAGGATCATCAAGAGTACGAGCAGGTTGAGGAAGCCTCGGTAGCTGGCACCGGTGGACTCACTGCTCAGCAGTGATGGACGAAGTGCATACAGACCTGCCTCCCTAGGCAGGTTAGATGTTGTTGCCCATCCCTCCAATGTTGCAGATGTCACTACTGTCTTTGTTGTTGGTGTTGTTGTTGTTGTAGTTGTGGTCTCATCCTTGCCTGACTGTTGTTGTTGTGGTACTGGTGCGACCTTGACTGGAACAGACATATTGTTATTGATTGGTCTTGTACCATTGTTGGCAAGGTTGGCAGCTCTGTTGGCTTGGAGTTGTTGTTGCTGATGATGATGGTGATGCTGATGATGATGATGTGGCTGCTTCAAAAAGTGCTCCGAGTCTGACTCTGACTCTGTATCAGACGTAGACCTCTGTGGAGCATTGATCCTCGATTGATTCCTATCCATCTTCTTGACCTCATGATTGATGAATCTATTTCTAACTCTCTGTATCTCAAACTCTCTATCATTTACAACTCCATTAATCTTCTTTTGTTGTTGTTTGGGTTGTTGTTGTTGTTGTTGTTGAGGTGGCAACACCTGCTGAGTCGTCGTCGACTGTTGAGGTGGTTGTATTGGTTGACTCATTGTATCTCTATCTATCTATCTTTATACTTAAATATAAGTAGAGAGTTGAGTTGAGTTGAGTTTGTGAAATGAATGAAGTGACTTGTTCAAGATCTCAGGGGTGAGGGGTCACGGCTTCTTAAAGACTCACCAAGTCATTCACACAGACAAGTTGTCACATCTTACCAAAATTATAAATGATGATGATGGCTACAGATTCGAGATCATTATGTTCCATATTTGGATACTGATCAATTAACACGCGATCTGGTTGAAATAAAAATTAGATTGGGTTATAGACTCTGGTCTGGCATATGATCACAACCCATTACTATATCCGACGTTTGTATGTGTGTCGGGTTTACCCAATGATCAGGTCATCATTAAATTGAATTGAATTGAATTGAATTGAATTGAATTGAATTGAATTGATTGATAGACGAATTGAACACAGTATGTAGAGGACTTTAAGGCCTTTGTCCAAGTTAAGGTTTGTTTAGCCCCCCAGGGAAGATAGACAAAGTAGTTTGAGCCGATTAGTAGTGTGTGTGTGTGTGATTGAACTGGTCAATGGTCTACATACACACAGCCCTCCCTTCATTCGTGTGAAGGAGATGGATGGGATGAACAAGCAAGCAAAGCTAGCTACACTTATGTTTTAAATGAATATTGTGTGTGTGAGTGTATCAGTGTGTTAGTAATACATCCTAATAAGTACATTAGTGTTGCCATCTCTCTTGTGATTACTGATGAGTTTGAAGTGGAGTGAGCTCACACCTAGTCTTAGACAAACAGGACAATGTCATTATCCTAAATTTCAAACAGATAAAGATACAAATATTATTATTATTATTATATACATACATATATTATACATTTATTATTATTAATATTTAGTTGACTTACTTGACTGACTTGACAGACTTGACTGAGTCCAACGATCAATCCATCACAATACATAAAGACAAAGAAAAAGGGAAATGGATTCAAAGAACTTCTTGCCAACTATAGATGTCAATCTATTATTCAATCTCCGTTATGATGCACTGAAGGACAATATGAATGTATGATCACTTTGATTGATTGATTGATTGATTGAATGAACGAATGATTAACCCTTGCCCTACCAGAATGCACAAGATCTTCATAATGCGATGAATGAAGCGAATATCAAATATCATCATATGTTTGATGTTCATTCGACAGAGCATAAGAGGTTGACGAATGAGACGGTGAAGGCAGTGTGCAAGTTGAATAGGTTTAGAGTGGAGGACGTAAAGGATGATCCAAAGAAGTTCTTGGGATTCTTGTTCACGTTGTTCACGCACGTGGACTTCTCCACCGTGGCCAAGATGGTGATCCACTTCCAACTGTTTGGTGGCACGATCATGGAGGTGGGCACAGAGTATCATCACAAGAAGTACTTTGACGACATCAACAAGTTCAACATTGTCGGTGGCTTTGCCATGACTGAGATGGGGCATGGATCCAACGTCCGTCAAATCGAGACCTCCACCTCCTACGACGGTCTCACAAAGGAGTTGGTAATCAACTCCCCATCATTATCCAGTACAAAGTTTTGGATTGGAAATGTATCCAGTATGTATAACTTAGATTGATTGATTGATTGATTGATTGGATCACTAACATATATCAATAATCAATCTTTTAGTGTTTGGAACTCATGTTGTATTGTTCACAAAGTTGATCTACAAGGGTGAAGACAAGGGTGTTCATGTCGTTGTCGTTCCAATTCGTGATCCAAAGACCATGGAACTATATCCTGGTATTCAACTTGGTGATTGTGGTCACAAGATTGGTTGGAATGGTATTGATAATGCTTGGATCAGGTTCAAGAACTGCAGGGTACCAGTGGAGAACTTGTTGAACAGGTTCGCAACTATCACTCCCGATGGAGAGTACCTTACCAAGATTGCCTCACCTGGCAAACTATTCCAAATTACCATTTCCCAACTTGTCTTTGGCAGACTACTATATATCTGTGGTCCACTATTCGTTATGAATGCTGGACTCAAGACTGCCATCAGATATGCCTTTAGTCGACGTCAGTTTGGAGACAAGGGCAAGGAAGAGAGTTGTAAGTTATCACTTTCATTCATTCACATTCAATCAAATACTAACATATTCATTAAATCAAAGTGATCATTGATTATGCAACTCATCATAGAGTGTTGCTACCAATGCTGGCCACAAACATTGCCTTTGAGTTTAGCAGGAATTGGGTCATTGAGAATCTGTTGGAATCACGCCAGTCTGAGGAGAAGACAGAGGAGTATCATGCTGTGGTCAGTGGAGTCAAGGCAATGGTAACAGAGACTTGCTCAACCGGCCTGTCCAAGCTCCGTGTGCTCTGTGGTGGCAATGGTATATCCTCGTACAACTACTTTGGCTACTTCCGTGGCGAGCTGGACGTGTTCCAGACGGCAGAGGGCGATGGCAATGTGCTCTACCAGCAGCTGGCCAAGTTCCTGTTGAAGGAGTACAAGAACTGGTACAAGAACCACGGCATGAAGGTTACATCATGAAGGAGGTACAGAGCTTCCTGGCCACGTCCAACCCCATCCACACCCACTACCGTTCTATGCCCTACCTGCTCTCCAACGACTTCCATCATCAAGCCTTCATCTACAGGTTCGAGAGGATGAGATCAGTGGTCATCGATCATCTCAACATCTGCAAGGGCAAGGGCATGACCTTCATGGAGAGTTGGAACGCAAGCTGTAAGTAGTCTTTGGAGTCCCATCCTGTCGCCAAGGAATGATGCACTAACATAATCATATAATCAAACATAGTGACACACATTGTTGACATGTCCAAGAGCTATATACATCTCCACATGATTGAGATCAGTCACAGGATGATCCAGAAGTGCTCTGATCCAATCACCAAGCATGTACTCAATGATCTGATCAAGTTGTACGCCATGTCCAACATCGAGCAGGACTTTGGCTTCTTTAGAAACTGGAACTATCTCTCGGGTGGCAAGGCATTGGCACTGAGCGAGGCCATCTCCGAGCTCTGTAACACACTGAAGCCTTACGCACTGTCCATTGTGGAGTCGTCCAAGGTCTATGACGAAGGATTTGACATCCCAATCGCCAAGAAGGACCTGGACTATGTGCGCCACATGGCAGATCGCGTCGGCATTCCACACAGCAATCTCTAAGGTCTGCTGTGTTCCCCATTTGGGACAATATCATATGCACAACAATGTTGTTGAACAGATCAAGGCAAGGCAGGCAAGGAATAGAAGGATGGAAGCAAGAAGAACGAACAAAAGGATGTACATACATTGAATGAATGGAATGAATAGAGAGTACCAACAAACAGATATAATAATATAATATAATACAAGACAGATACTAGATACAGATACATATATATACATTCATTATATCTTCAACTTTTTGGATACATCAATTAATAATGGACCATTGGTTGGCGCGGATGTACGTGTCCATCCATCACGAAGCACCTTTTGGAGCTGGGCTGGCAGGGGATCGGGCGACAGGTCATCGGGCTCGAAGCTCTCCAACAGCTTCTTGATCTGGAGCAGGTTGAGCTTCTGGAAGATGGGCTTGATAGCCTCAACATCAACAAATATCGACTTGTCCAGGACGAATAGGTTGGCAGCTTCCAATGATGAGTCCAACTGATCACTGATTGACTTGTAGTTGGTGGTGGAACACCATTCCTTTAGTCGCGACACTCCCATCTTCACCTTGAATCCCATCGTAGCACGGCACACATGTGGATTCTGTAAGAAGTTGTTTGTTATCTGTGCATTGATAAAGTAGAATACTTGGCTGTTGTTTGTTGTTGTTGTGTGTAAGTCAATCATGGTCATGGTGCCAAGGCTTTGGAATAATGTAACATACTTTAACAGTTGACTTGCGATCTTTGAACAGACTCTGCCTTCCTCAAGGAAACAGATGATAGAGTCCAAGAATGCCAACAACTTGTTGATTGAGTGAGTGGGCTTTGATGTTGATGGCGATAACTTTGAAGCAGCCTTCTGGCTTTCAAGTATAATACTATCTGGAACAAAGATTGATGGTAACAATAACTTCTCCAGTTTCTTTGGACATTGGATATAAGGTTAGGGTCAGGAATTGATTGAGTGATTGAATCGGGATACTTACAGACTCAATGATGGATATTAGTTTGCTGTATATATTGAGATTGAGTGATTGTAGATCACGGACGAATGATCCACCAGACTCTTGAGATGGTGTTACAAACATTGTTACAAAGATCTCAATGCCAGATATAGTCGGATCAGCTGATTGTGGTATCAGTGCCTAATTTGGAAATGATAAGAGAGTTAGTGTCAATCCATACACATGGATTATGGTGAATAAAGTTATATCATACACTCTGTTGTAGCTTCTGTAACAAATGGACAATGGTTGAGAACCAGTAACATATTACTTTACAATCAACACCTGATCTCTGTTGTGTGGAGAGTTTGTTAGTCATCACTGGAACTATTCCAATCACTCAATCAATCACTAAACTTTTGGACACATACCACAAATGACTTCTCCAGGGCGTTTGTGATCTTGGACAGTATCCTCTTGTTGTCTGGCTTGGATACACCTCCAATGGAATCGATCAACTGCCAAACACTGATTCCGCTGTGTGGAGCATCATTACGGTCAAAGTCGAGCTCGGGCCAGTAGATACTTCGTTCGATGTTCTGAAGATCCTCCAACTCAATGCGTGAGTTGTCCTCTTTGTACTTGATCAACTCTGTCTTGGCCTGTTGCAACTGCTGTTTGACATGATCAGAGTCCTTGGTTGCATTGTTGAGTCGCACCTCCATTGCACGAATACCCTCGTTCAGCTCATCAATGGTGGCCTGTTGCACTTGTACCTGGCCATTGAGTCGATCCATTTCTTCATTGTTTTGGTGGTTGTTGTTGTTGTTGTTGTTTTTGTTGTCATCGTTGTTGGTAATAGTGGTGGATTGTTCAGTGAGGCTTTGGACTGAGTCTTCATACTTGATCTTGTTCTCGATGAGTTCTTCCTCCTTCTCCTCTAGCTCCTGCTTCAGATCCTTGATCTTTCCCTTGTACTTCTCTATCCTTTCCTTAAGCTCATCAATATCCTCTTCATCGCTGTCACTGTTGTTGTTGCTGCTGCCTTGTTGCTCTTGCTGTTGTTTGGCCTCATCAAGCTCGGTCTCGAGTGATACCACTCGCTCATTAGCATCGCTTAGCTCCTTCTTCATACCCTTGAGTTGGCCACTCAACTCATTCATCCTCTGTCTTGCATGCATTGCTTCATCTTGATGATCTCCAATCGTCCTCTTGTATCTTTCGACTTGATCATTGAGTGATTGGGCCTCGCTCCTATCCTCCTCTGCTTGGTCCCTGAGTGATTGCACAATTTCTTGTAGATTGGTCCTCTCCTTCTTCTCCTTGTCCACTTGGTCCTTGAGTGATTGGATCAGTGTGCTGGCTGATGCGCTTGCTTGTTGGACATTAGAGTCTGATTGTTCCTTGAGTGATTGGATCTCTGCTTGCAGGTTTCCAATGGTGCTCTGGTGCTCGCTTGCTTGATCCTTGAGTGATTGGATCTCTGATTGAAGACTTCCAATGGTGTCCTGGTACTCACTTGCTTGATCATTGAGTTGTTTGATCTCTGATTGAAGGTTGTCAACGGAGTCCCGGTATTCTCTTGATTGATTTTCCAGGAACTTGACATCTGATTGAAGGTTATCATTGTCTTTCTTGTCCTCCACTGCTTGGTCCTTGATTGATTGTAACTCAGACTTTAGAGATTGGTTGACTTGTCGTAGTTCCATCAAATTGCTCTCCATTGCGTGTATGATTGTGGCTTGCTCATCGACTGTATGACCAGTACCTCGCAGTTCATCAATCTGTTGATTCAACAACTTGATCTGTGATTCCAACTGCTCTTTGACCTTCTCCAGCTCATCATTCTTTGTGGTGGCATCCGCGGCTTGTTCTGTGAGCGCACTGATCTTGTCCTGGTTGTCCATGTCCAGCTGCATCAATGAGTTGACCTGTGATCGGACACGATCAATCTCCGTATTGAGACCACTGACTTGGCTGACCACGGATTGTTCATTCGCTGCCAAATCCGTCAAAGCCTTTTTGTGGCCCTCCTCAGCCTCGGCAAACTTGGCCCTCATTGCTGCCAACTCTTCCTCGTGCTGCGTCTTGGCTCTCTCTGCCTCCTTGCGGGCCTCACTCTGTTGCAGCAGGTTCTTCTCGTTGGCGGCATTCAAACTTTGTTCGAGTTGCGCGATGATCTGTTTGAGTGCTGCGGTGGCGTCCGGCTGCTGGACCACGGCGGGCTGTTTCCGCGAGTCCTCCTTCATCTCGTTGATGAGCAATCCCTCCAACTCCTTGATGCGCTCCTCCAGCTTCCTCTTCTCCGAGTTGATTGTGATCATCTGACTCTGCATCGTGGCAATGTCGTTCATCTCTTTGGAGTTCTGCTTCTTCTGGATGCGCAGCTGCTCGATCAGCTCCTTGTTGTCCGATTGCAATGTGGTCACCTGTGCAGTCAATGTGTCGATCTTTGTTGTGTACTCTCCAATGACGTTGTCGCCAATCGACTTTGATCGCTCCCTGATACGCTCCATGTCGTTGAGCATGCGCTTGACCTCCTCCATCTTCTCGTCGCGGTCCTTGGTCAGACGCGACACTGACACATTTGTCTTCTCCAGGTCGCTCTTGAGCGTCTTGACCTTCTTCTTGTACTTCCTCAGCTTGGTCTCTGGTGTCTCATCCTTTGGCTCCTTGCTGGCGACACGTGGTGTCGTCGAGATGCTTGTGGCGGCAGTGCTGCTCGTGGACTCTGGCTTGGCATGGTCCTTGTGCAGAGGACTCGAGTCGGCTTGTTTGAGTGATGACACTGATGATGCAGAGGCGGCATCGTCCTCAAAGCTGGCGACCTCATCCTCCTCATCGCCTTCGCCCTCCGAGTCATGGTCGCTTGTCAGATTGAAGTCGGTTGCTTCTGGATCACTCATATCTGGCTCTGTCTTTAAGAAATACTCGCTGCCATCAACTTGTATCGCCTGTTTTCCCAGTCCCGCCAATATCTCCTTCTGTAGAGGGTCCTCAGTCTTGATCAAACTCTTTCCATTCACTTTAAGTAATGATGATTGGAATGATACCTGTGGTTGATTGATTGATTGATTGAGTGAGTGGGATGGTTCCATGGGGTTTAGGGGGGAGTGATGTGATCAAACATACAGATAGGTTTGCGGTGGCCTTTGACTTGTCATTGATTGGGAATGTCCTTGATCGCTCAGTCTTGCTCTCGGCATATTGAGAAAGGTCCACCTCGACGGTGCCTAGTAATGAGCTGGTCTTCTTGCCCTTGTCTTTATCTTTGGGATCCTTCTCCTTGTCCTCTGTGATTGAGAACTTTATCTTCTTGGGCTGGTACAGTCCCTTCTTATCTTTGAGCAACGAGGCATTGATAGTGAATGGATGATCGATGATGGCCGTACCATCTTTAGCCACACAATGCTTTGATTCGCCATGATTGTCTGGCTTCTTGCCACGTTTCCATGATACCCAAACAGTACTCTTTGATGTCCTTGGTAGACCTTCAATCCTATTAATCCTTATATTATATTGTATCTTTACAGTATCCTTTGAACTCGATCCCTTTGATCCAAAGAATGATGATCCAGTCGTTGCCGAAGTCGATGACTTTTGCATTCTTCTCTTGTCTGTATGTATGTCTGTGTAGGTGGGTATGTATAAGTGTAGTGTATCTGTTGTATTATTATCTATATCTATATGTATGAAAAACTGAATAAATGATGGATGAATGAATGTAAAGACGATGTTTTTGATTGATCAATCAAACAACCCCTACTTGGTTGATTGCCCCCAGGCCTGTCAAAAGTGATCAGATGACCACCCCCACCATCCACATACATACCGACGAATGAGTTTCAAGGTATGACATCACGACATGTCGTGACCATGATCGGTCCATCAAGTAGTGGAATGTGATTCGTTTGCAGTCCTGTAGGAGGTTCACACAACAAAAGCATGCTTTATTCGTTTAGCCTTACATTCCATTGTCAGTGACTTCGTCATTGACTGTGGTCTTGGTGATGGTCTGGTCTTGAGTGCCTTGCATTGCTGTCTTCGTTGTTGCATCGGTGGCATCTTCATCATCTTCTTTATGA
Organism: Acytostelium subglobosum LB1; assembly: GCF_000787575.1. NCBI lineage: Eukaryota > Evosea > Eumycetozoa > Acytosteliales > Acytosteliaceae > Acytostelium > Acytostelium subglobosum. The sequence continues at coordinate 1,039,442 of NW_012236528.1, read as the reverse complement.
TTTACTATATTTACAGTTGTCGTTGTACTTGTTGTTGTCGTTGATGGTTTTGATGTTGTTTCCAGTGGATCATTGTTGTTGTTTGTATCCTGTCCTGGTTGTTGATCATTGTTTGATGATGATGAAGTAGATGATGTTGATATTGTTGTTGTTGGTTCTGCTGCTGCTGTTGGAGTGGCACTGTCAATGTCTTGATCATCTTGATCCTGATCCTGCTCCTTTTGTTGAGCAACAAATGTATCCAAGTCCAAAGCAATATCATCCCTTGGAGAGAGTGCACCACTGTCTGGAGTATCCATGCCCTGCTTGCCCAGTTCCTTGCCATTGGAGGTCTTGGACATCTTGCTACCAACAACCAGATCGCCTGCCTGTGTGTAGATCGGCTCGCTGCTGCTTGGATCCTCGACCAAGGCGCGAAGATGTGAGTTCAGACATCTCTGCAGGGAATTACCCTTCTCAATACCATAGCCTCCCTCGAGCACCGAGATGACACGTCCACGTGAGTGCTTGGCCGCCACAGCCTTGATCATGTTGGTCACTGTGTAGTAGTCCTCCTCGCCAAGCTTCAGTCCGTTGGTTGGGTCGTCCTTGTGGCCGTCAAATCCAGCACTGATAAAGATCAGCTGTGGCCTGTAGGCCTCGAGACGCGGGATGATCTTCTTGGTGAATGCCTGCAGGAATGTCGCTGAGCCACTGTTGATCTTGAGGCCAACGTTGAGCACGTTGCCATCGTAGGTGCCGTCGTCGCGGAGGTCACCAACATCTCTGCCCGTACCCGGGTAGAAGTAGCGCTTCTCGTCGCACACGTGGATCGATATGAATAGGAAGTTGTCGTCACCGCTCAGAATCTCTTGTGTGCCGTTGCCGTGATGCACGTCAAAGTCGACGACGGCAATACGGGAGTAGCCCGACGTCAGTGAGGCATACTTGGCGCCAATGGCCACGTTGTTGATCAGGCAGTAGCCTTGGGAGGGAGCGTCGCTTGTGCGGCCAAAGCGGCCGGCATGATGGCCGGGAGGACGGATTGCGCAGAATGTGTGGTGGTAGCCGAGCTTGGTGACGGCGTCGACTGCAGCGCACACGGCACCCGATGCGCGGAGGGCGGCCTTCATTGAGCGGTGACTGAGGAAAGTGTCGTAGATCTCTCCTTCGTCGTCCTGCTTCTGAGAGACGGCGATCATCGCGCCCGTCTGGTCCGACTCGAGATGTGTCTCGTAGGTGGAGTTCTCGGACGGCAGCTGGGTCTCGAGCTTCTTGATGTAGTGTGCGTCGTGCACGGCCATCACATAACGCATGTCGACCTCGGGTGGTGTGCTGTAGATCTCGACCACCTCTGGATACCTGTTCTTAAAGTCGGTGATCGTGTCGATGGCAACTCGAATGCGGTCCGGCTTCTCAAGATGGAAGCCCGGAACAATGTGCTCCATGCACGAAGTATGATATATGAACAGTGTCTTATATGATGCTGTTGCTGGTTGTGGTGGTTTGTCCAGAGTTGTCGTCGTTGTTGTTGTTGTAGTCGAGACAGTGTTGTTGTTGTTGTTGTTGTTCTCAATCTCGCCACCATGTAACAGAGATGCGGGGGCGTCCAAGGCAAAGGCCAGTGGGATATCGTTGTTGTGGAGGTCGATGCGCTGATTGACTTCAAGCAGTTTGTCGCTGATCCTCTTCTCGCACTCGCCAATCTCTGTCGAGTAGAAGTACTCGTGGCCCCAGTAGACGCCCTCGATCAACGAGATCATGGCGTTGAATGCGCCAATCTCGCTCTCGATTGAGCTCTGTCGACTGTTGATGTCCATCGTGCGCTCGGCCACTGTGTTCTTGGAGAGCAGCGCCTCGATACGCAGGTCGTTGCTGCGCTTGGTGATGGAGTCGCGCACCGCGTCAAAGTTGGAGAGCGCGCTGCGCACCTTGGAGATCTCCTCGACCAGCTGGTCCTCTTGCTGCTTGAGTTGCTGCAGCTCGCCGGCTGTCTTCTTGAGCTTGTCATCCATCGCGTTCAGCTCGTGCGACACGATCACCTCGTTGTGCTTGTCGCGCTCGACGTCCACCTCAAAGTTGTGGTGTATCTCCTCAATGGTCTTGTGCGCCGTGTCGATGGCGATGACCAGCACGTTGCGTGCGGCCGTGCAGAGCTTCTCGATCATTGTCGACATTTGATGGTGCTCAAAGACCTGCTCGATGGCGCGCTGTATTGGAACGTTGCGTGTGTCGTCGTTGGAGGGCGCAACGATGGCATTGTCGTCCATGCGCTTGAGCTCCTGCTGCATCTGTAGGAGAGTCTGAGCAGAGGCCAGGTTGCGCTTGAACATCAGGCCCAGCTCCTCGATCTCACGCCACACCATGGAGTAGTCGTTCGACCAACGGATAGTGCGCAGACGGCTGATCGTCGCCACGAGGCCATTGAACTGCTCGGCTGTCTCTGCGCTTGGGTTGGTGATCAGTGAGTTGAAGAACTTGATCGAGCTGAAGCTCTGGTCGATGAAGAAGTCCACAGAGGTCTCTGGGTCGCGCTCAGGTGACAGGATCGAGTGGTACTGGAAAGCGTCCTGTGAGTCTGAGTCGCCGCCCGATGTGGCCGAGTCGCCAGCCTGTCCACGCTTGCGTCCACTGCGCAGCACCATCTGTTCCGAGTCGCCGCCAGTCTGTTTCTTCTTTCTCTTGCCCGGGCCGTACATAGCGGGGTCCTCGACCATCGGGGCCTGTGTGCCTTGCAACTGTAACTGCTGTTGTTGCAGCATCTGAGAGACGGTCTGTGTGGGTGCCATGGCCGAATGGCTGGCCTTGGGTCCGCGCGTCTTGCGTGGCGGCAGCGACTCCATTGGCTGGGCGATCATCTCTTGGACCCATCTCGTGCGCTCACGAAGCTTGCCACGGTTCTTGGACGACAGGCATACCCAGCACACCCACTTTGGCTGTCCTGGCTTGTTGCCATACTTCTGAACCAACAGTTCTGTGCAGCTATCACAGAAGCCAAAGGCACAATCTTCATTGGCGCAATGATTCAATGACTTGGCCTCACCACAGATGCCACATACAGTGTCCTTGTTGCCCTTCTCCTCGATGAAGAACTAAAGGGTGTGAGAAAGAGAGTTAGATGGTTGTTAGCTCGACATGTATGGATCGATGGGGATGGATGGATTGAACTTACTCCTTTACCAAGTGCTTCGTATAGCTTGCTCTCGGACCGGATGGCATGGGTCTTGCATGTTGGGAAGAGTAGTGGACGCAGGAGCTTGAGGGAGCGATCGGCCTTGGTGCAACCGGCGTACCAACATGGCCTGACCTCCAGGCTGTATGACAGACTCTTCTTGAACAACTTGTTCTCTTTATCCTCGGACTGCTCAGTCATCTCTTCATCCTCATTTCCTCCAATTATTGGTTGTTCCGTGGTCGTGGTTGTGGACTCTGCCGCTGCTGTTGTTGCTGGTGCTGTCGACGTCGTAGTCGTCGTCGTTGTCGTTGTAGTGGATGTGGTGGCGGGTGTCTGATCCCCTTCTTCCTCTTGTTGCTGTTGTTGTTGCGCAGCCTGTTGTGCTTGAGCCTCTTGGGCAGCCTTCTTTCGACTGGCCATCTTTGGATGTCTGGGCTCGCCTATATCACCATCCTCGTCCATATACTTTCTTGGCTTCTTAGGCTGTCTCTTGAGTTGTGGCGACTCCAAATCATGTGGAACTTGATCCTGCTCCTGCTCCTTTCTCTCCTCGGCACCTATTTGTTCTACTGTCTCCATCGACTCTGATGCCTCTGCATTCTGCTCGGTATTATCCTCCTTTGTCTGCTCCACCTGTTCAGTTGTCTCTGTATTGTTATCCTTCTTCTTCTGCTGTGGAGGTGGAGGAGGCTTCTGTCTTCCACGTCTCTGTAGTGTGGATGCGTGTGTTAGTCTCGTGGACTGCGCGTGCATATCTGGTACCTTGTACTTGTACTTACTCCTGCTCTTCCTCCACGTTTGGCATCCGCTGCCGCCTGTCTTGGACTGAGCTGCTCGTCTAACTGTTGGTCGCCGGTGGTCGTAGCCGAGGCGGTGTCTGGCTCGATCGTCGAGTCTCCGCTGACATTGTTGTCCTCCTCAGATTGTTGTGAACCAATCGCTCCTGTATCTCCATCGCTCTCTGATGGCTGTTGCTGCTCTGACAACTTCACACCCCTGCGATTCCTCTTGTTTGTATTGGTAGTATTTGTGGTCGCGGTCGTAGTAGTTGTAGCGTTGGCATGTGTGTTGTCGGTGTCCATCTCAACATCAACGGTGTTGTCTACTGATGGAGTTGCAGCAGTTGCCACGAAATTGGTGGCATTTGGAGAAGTATGTGTGGATGTTGTTGTTGAGGCAGCAGCTGGTGGCGAGGGTGACTCTGTCACGCCAGCCTTCTTCTTATTATTAAGGCGAACTGAACGTGAGCGTGTGTCCATCTCGAATATATCTTCTTCTTCTTCTTATACTTCTACTTCCTCTACTTCTTCTTTTCTTTCTTTGATTGAGTCGTGTCCGTGTATCCAAGGTACCAAGGCAACTAACTCTTTGGATGGATGGATGGATGAATGATTAATGTTAGTTGGGTGTTGTAACAAATTATAATTTGTTAAGAGTCATGGAACAAGTCGTGAGATGACACGTGTGGAAGTATGGTGGAAGTTGGTTGGCAACAGGTTGGCAACAGGTGGAAGTTGTGGAAGTTGCAATGGAAGTTGTAGTGGAAGTATGTTACGGCACATGATCACCAGACACAAACATTTCCATATTCGTCGTTGCAGATGCGCATTGGTGAATGTTGGTGAGTGTGAGTGTGGTGGATGAATGAATGAATGAATGGAATCCAAAAATGGTATGGATAAACAATTACCAAAGATATAGAGAGATACAGAGATCCAGAGAGTTATGTATGTATATATATATCTATCTCTGTTCTACATAAACAGGATGACCTTCAAACAATTGCTACGAACGGGGCAGGTCAGACCCCCTTATATGCGTTTCCGTCCATCACGTTCAAGTTTGTTTGGTTTGATGCGTGTTTGGCTGGTGGGTGTGACTCTGTGGGTGTGTGTCTGTTTTAGGCGTGTTTTTTGGGGAGTATGGTGTGTGAAAAATCAAAAAATTCAACAAGAAGTTCCAAGGCTCGCGCACATTCAGCTGACTTGACTCACGTCCATCTCTCGTGTGTCAAGTGATCGTTCGGGGAAAGACACTATGTATGACATGACATGATGTGTTGTCGACTAGACACTTCCTTCCACGGTGATGCAGCCGACACCTCTTTGGGATGCCATGTGCCAGAAGACAACAATAAACACTCCAGGAAACATGATTGATTGAATGAATGAATGGTTGATTGAAGTTGGATGATGGACAAGACTCGACCATTCATTCATACAATACTTGTGATAGCAATGCAATGTGTTCCATCCATGGTATGTGCGTGGGTGGGTTGTGGTTGATGGCCAGACAGCCATGATCATGTGTGGAACGACGTCAAGAGGAACTAGACACAACAAACGAATGATCGACAAAGTTTCCATCTCCACTCACTCGTCGAAGTTGTGTTCCACAAGTATTGTTGTAGTGATGGTACATACCAAGATGTCAATGGGGTGGTAGGTAGGCACAGTGGATGGACTCCTACGCAATAATATAAGTATAAGTATAAGTATAAGTTATATATATATGTAGAAGTTGGTGAGTTATAAAGATTTAAAGATGATGAGCGTGTGTGTGTGGGTCATTGTTTCAAAGATGTGAAAAGATTGGGTCCACTTGATCGAGTCTCCTTTTTGGTGTACCTGACTGATGTCAATCAATCATTAATGAATGATCGATGATTAATCTATTACAACGCACTTTATCATCTGAAGTACCTGCAATCAGAGAGGGCCAGAATGCCAATGGGCTGGTGTCCTGGCGCTGGCTCCATGAAGGAATAGTCGAGGTGACGCCCAAACAACACTGTCATGAGGATCAATCTGTCGTGTTGTCCGCTGGTATCCATGGAAATGAGACCGCACCCATCGAACTCCTCGATCGTCTGGTCAACGATATCATGAATGGCCAAATACCACTCGCAGTTAGGATGTTGGCCATCATTGGTAACCCGATGGCCGTGCGATCAGACCAAAGATACATCAAAGCAGACATGAACCGAATGTTTGGCGGACGCCATTCCAAGTTTGAACCTAGTGAAGAGACCGCCCGTGCCCAGCTCCTAGAGTCAGTGGTCCGCGACTTTATCAACACTAGCACTACGTGTATCCATCTTGACATGCACACAGCCATCCGTCAATCGCTTCTTCCTCAGTTTGGTGTCCTGCCTTTCAATGTACCTGGTACCCCTCCCAACCCCAAGCTGCTGGATCTGCTCGACGCCTCAGGTCTGGATGCACTAGTCTTACATACCGAGCCTGGTGGCGCATTCACTCACTACACCGGCGAGCTCACAAATGCTTCAAGCTGCACACTGGAGCTGGGCAAAGCCTTGCCACTGGGGCACAACAACTTGGATCAATTCACATCATACGATCAAGTTATGCGATCCCTCGTCAGCGGTGGATGTACATCACCAGCCATGGCCAGTAGAAGTGCACGATCACCGATCAGAGTGTTCCGTGTTCTTCGCTCAGTCATCAATCCAGTTGAATGGATACTGTTTCCAAACACCAACGTAGCACTTGGACTTCGTGCCGGTATTGTCCTGACCGAGGTACCAAGAAGTACATTATTCCAATCATGATGATCATAATAATAATAATATCTGTGATTGATCGATCGATTGATTGATTCAAAAAGGGTATCAGACGTTTATATCACTCTTGTAAACAATTTGTAGTTGTAGTGTTGCATGTTGTTATGATTGCTTGATGAGATGCGAGAGTGGCCCATCATCCGTCACTCAACAGCGCAGCCATTAGACTACTTTAGTTCAACTTGGAGCAGACGGCATTGGTGAAATCGGCAGTGCCGGACTTGCCACCCAAATCCTTGGTGATGTGCTATATGATTGATTGGATCATGATGGATCATGATTGGATTGAGTTAGTGATCATGTGATCATGATTGATTGAATGATTGATCAAACATACCTTTYCCTTCACTGATGGTTGTTAGTACAGCCTTCTCAATCTTGGAGGCGTGGTCAGCGAGACCAAGGTGACGAAGCATCATGATTCCAGAGAGGAGCAAGGCGGTTGGGTTGGCCTTTCCTTGACCAGCAATATCTGGGGCGGTACCGTGGACGGCCTCAAAGATGGCAGTGCCATTCTCGCCGATGTTTCCAGATGGGGTGAGACCCAATCCTCCAATCAGACCTGCGCACAGATCACTGACAATGTCACCATAAAGGTTTGGCAAGACCATGACGTCCATCTTGGATGGGTTGAGGACCAACTATATATTGTGTGTGAGGGAAGGTCAATCATTGTGATCCATGTAATCCATGATCGATCATCGATCACATCCATTATGATCATACCTGCATGCAGTTGTTATCAACGGTCATCTCTTCGTATTTGATTGATGGGTAACGAGTGGAGACCTCTCTGCAGGTCTTGACAAAGAGACCGTCGGACTGCTTCATGATGTTGGCCTTGTGGATGCATGTGACCTTGCTTCTGCCCTGGGCAATGGCGTATTGGAAGGCGTAGTTGGCGACGCGAGCCGAAGCCTCCTGTGTGATGACCTTGATGCTCTGGGCAACGCCCTTGACTGGCATGTTCTCAATTCCCGAGTACTCACCCTCGGTGTTCTCTCTGATGACGACGGTGTCGACGTCGTCGTAGCGGGTCTTGAAGCCTGGGATCGATAGACATGGACGGACGTTGGCGTACAGGTTGAAAGTCTTGCGCAGTGCCAGGTTGAGCGACTGATGGCCAGTGCCGATGGGTGTGGCCAGTGGGCCCTTCAGACCGACCTTGTTGCGACGGATCGACTCGATCACATCTGTTGACACTCCAGTCTGAGCGTTGACATTGACTGTCTCCCACTCGATTGGTGCCTTTGCAGCGGCAAAGATAGTCTTGACAGCGTCTGAAATCTCTGGTCCAATACCATCACCAGGGATCAATGTTGGACCTTGATGTTCTATAATATATGTGTTGTGATGATGTGATGATGTGTGTGAGACACTCCATTCCTGTGATTGACTGATTCCCTGTCGTTTGATCGATTGATTGATCTGTATATATATCTTGATATAGAGATATATAATATAAGAGATACTTACGGCTGTAGAGTAGTATCTGATTGAGGTTCTGGCAACCGATTGCAAGGCAGAGTACTTGAACATTGTGTTTTGTATTTAGATGTGTATAAATATTGTCTGTCTGTGTGTGTAATGTTATGAGTAGTAGTGTATGAATCTAAACTATGAAGCATCACTTGGTGCACAAGCATTCGGGTTTCCCAGGTCATAATCATCTGTGTGTGTAGTTTTGCTGTTGTCATGATGAGAGTACACGAACGACAAACGAAAAAAAAAATAGGTGTTGTGTGTTGTTGCCGACTCCGAGATGGTAATGATGGTACTCTAACCAACCTCTAATCATCATTATCTCAATATAGTGCAGACACATATTTAATTATCTGTTTGAAATTTTTATAAGTTGATTAGTTATATTCATGTTGATGGTGTTAATTAATAGATTAATTTATCAAGTTTTGATCAAAAAGAAATGGAACCAAATGATAATATATATAATTATAGTTATTAAAATTGTTATTAATATTATTAAGGCTTTTGGAAATATTGTAGTCTGTTATTAATGAATGACATAATTATTCTTTGAGACAAGTCCATTCAAATGATACCTCAATGATGAAGTTCCAAGTGGTGTGTTGAATGATGTAGTAAAAGTTCAATCTTGACTGTTGACCCACCAATGTTTGGCTCCTTTTCACTTGATACTTGATACTTATTACATACTTACTTGTACAAGATAGATAGATAGATAGTTTGATTGATATATATATTTAGAGATAAAGAATGAGCGCACAAGATATTAGCCATCAATTCCTTGCCCACTACTATGACAAGCTCTCAACTGATAGAAACCAGTTGGCTTTCCTCTATGTATGTGTTTGATTGATCGATGATTGGTAGTTGTAACACTTGTCCTTGAATGAGTAGTTGTGTATCTGATGAACTAACCTCTGTGTTGCGTACATATATAGACCCCAACATCGACATTGACATGGGAGACAAAGAAGGCCCAAGGAGTAGAGCAAATCATGGCCATCCACAACGTAAGTACACTTGTTTGATTGATTGATTGATGGATTGAACAACATACCTAACAAACACAACTCAAACACATAGTCCAACCCAGCAAATGTCCAACGTCAACTGACGAGCATTGATGCTCAACCAACTCCAGGTGATGGAATCTTGATCCTTGCCACTGGCAATCTCTCTGTATGTATATTGATTGATTGATTGATTGATTGATTGAGCACATGCAGACAAACAGACAGATAGACAAGACAGGCAGGCAGTAGTAGACTGACACACACAAACACAATGACATCTACAACTTTGACAATGAACAATAGATTGATGGAGACAAGGCACTCAAGTTTACACAGGTCTTCTTTTTGGTCCGCACTGGTGGCAGCTTCTCGATATCCAACGAGTTCATGCGTTTGAACCTTGAATAAACTAACTGCACAGTGTCAATGATGTCGACGTAATCAATTGATTGATTACGTTGTCATTCTTCAAAAAGTAAGCAACAGATAGATAGTTTGATGTACGGACAAGACATTCAGACAGGTATGCAGGGCAAGGTATAAGGTTGGATGACAAGAATCGATTCCAGAAAGACTAGAATAGAATAGGTACTAGTATCTATCTAACTTGTGTGTTGTCGGCACAAGACACGTAAATAGCCAAAGGCTTAATGGTCCAGTCATTCACTCTTTGTGAAACGACACAATTATGATGAGTCAATGTATTGATTATGTGTTGTTGTTATTGATCAATGACCCTTGGTCGATAGTGATGGCGAGGCAGGCGAGGGTCACAACAATCACGGAATCACCACGTGGACCGCCTCTGACTCGAATGTGTGTGGGTCCAGTCGTGACTCTTCAGCGGAAATCCAACTTTGAAGCCACAAAGACATAAATAGACGTGGCCCACCACGTTCATTCACTTCATTCGTTCAATCATATATACATATACATACTTATCAAATCAAATAATAAGATGAGTGTCGATACTGAAGAGAAGGAGACACAGGTGTTGATAGTTGGAGGTGGTATTGTAGGATTGACCTCTGCATTGTTACTTCAGCAACAGGGTATAGATTGTGTGTTGGTCGAGAAACATCCTTCAACATGTATACATCCACGTGCACGTGGCTTCAATAGTCGTTCAATGGAGATTATGCGTAGTATTGGATTGGAGGATGCAATATTTGAAGCTGGATCGGACCTGGCCCCATCCAAGGGCATCTACTCGGGCACGACATTGGTCCAAGTGATGGCATCGCACACACTCAAGCTCAGAGCCATCGCGATTGGTGTCACCCTGGTCACATTGTTCTATGCACTGTATCGTCTTCTGCCCGGTCTGTGGTTCTCTGCGACAATGGGCTTGATCACATACGCGCTGGTGCGTCGCTTTGCTCCACTCTTTGTTCTGATGAAGCGTGGCAGTCCTTCATCATTCGTTCGATGTACACAAGATATAGTCGAGCCCCTATTACTGGCAACGGCAACCAAGCGAAGCGATCACTTTACACAACACTTCTTGACCGAGTGCACTGCCATCAAACAGGACGATGCAGGCGTCACTGCCACCCTGGTCAGCACAGTCGATGGCGCCACACGTCACATTCGCGCACAATACGTTTTGGCCTGCGATGGCGCTCGCAGTCCCATCCGCGGCATGCTTGGAATCGAACGAACCAACTCTGTGTGTGCATCATCAATGCACATGAACCTATACTTCCGCGCACCGGCCATCGCGCCCTATGTCAAGGGCCGCGAGTTTAGTCTGTGTCATGTAGAGAACCAACACGTGCGCGGCCTATTCGCCTCGATCAACAACAAAGACCTTTGGGTGCTGCATGTGGCCATGAAGCCTGGCGAGACTTCAGCGTCCTACTCCAGCCACCGATGCATCAACCTAATCAAAGCGGCAGTTGGCATCGATTCATTGAACGTGGAGTTGAAGGGTGCACTACCATGGGAATCAGTCGCGCGCGTGGCAGAGACATACAGACGCGGACGTGTCTTTTTGGCCGGTGACTCTGCACATGTCATGCCACCATGGGGCGGATTCGGTGCCAACTCTGGCATTGCAGACTCTCACAATATTGTTTGGAAGTTGTCGGCTGTGCTGCGAGGCGAAGCTGGCGATGCGCTGTTGGACACTTATCAAGCTGAGCGACGACCACTAGCCGTCAAACTGTCCACACTGGCCGCGAGTATGAACGACCCCAAGGGTCTGTTTGACATTAGCTACAGAATGTACATTACAATCATCTTTAGAGTGCTGCCATACATCTGTTTGGGCTATGGATACAATTCAAAGTCAATCACACATGATCAAGACGCTACCGAGCTGCCCGACGTCAACTCTTTGGACCTGGTCGGTCGACCTGGAACGCGATTCCCTCATAGGAACGTCGTTGTCACAACACAAGACAATCAAGAAGAAGAAGGCGAACCCAAGTCAACATTGGATCTTCTGGACAACACAAAGAGCACATTGTTTGTTGTTGGAGACAGTCGATGGGAGATCGTGGCACGCGAACTATTGGCAGAGAATGAACAACTTCCACTACAAATCATATCGACCAACCATTTGGAGAGTCTTGCCAAACCAATCGTTTATAGAAAAGACTTTGGTGTTGGCACATCTGGCGCACTACTCATTCGACCTGATGGATTCGTTGCATGGCGCTCAATAGATGACTCTCAAGCATCCAAGCTCCAACTCACAAAGCATATCAATACATTATATTGTAGTGGTAGTAACCAATGATCATTGGCGCAACGAGTCAGATGATGGACCAACTTTGCGATGCGACCCATAATCAATCAAAGAGGTGAATGAATAAAAAAGTGGAAATGGCCATTTTTGAACAATTTGAAATGAACCATCTCTTATCGTGCCGTAAAAAAGCATGGTAATAAATGGAATTAGTGACTACTTGGTTGGAGGGCATCACGCCAATCCATTGACGAGATAAACTAAGAGATAAACAAAACACTTTACGAGTGACTGTTAATACTTATTTAACTCTGCACTTACCTTGTGTGTTGACATCCCTTTTCATAACATACTACTATAACTTAAACTCTAAAAACAAACAAACAATCAAACAAATCAGACGAATGATTGATGGAACACTAACCAAATGAATGAACATCGAATGAACATTGAATGGAAGGGTTGTAAACAACTTCCATGATCACTTTGCACTATGTTCTACGGAGTTGTTCAACATCCTTGGTCGTCGTCGTCGTCATCGTCTTAGTCATCGTCGTCGTTATTGTCGTCGTCAATGATGATGTCAATCCATCATGTTTGGATAAGTACTAATGATCATTCGTGGTACACTTTGTGATCATTATCATCATCATTGGGTAGGGCAGCATGCAACAAGTATCTGTTATAAATGTGTTTGTCATCTCCTCTAAAGACGACGTGACGTATATTCAGAACAGTGTTCCATGGAACAGACCGATCGATTGGGATTAGGGGTTGGGGCTGCGAGACCCACTTGGGACCTGCAAAGGTCAAACAACACCCCAACTTAAATGGAAATTTCTGAATCAATCTGTTGAACAAACACATTAAAGTCAAACTTACATCCTCTACTTTGGCATTGACACAACTCTTCTACTTATACATACATATAACAACAAACAAATAATGACAACAACACAAGAGATCCAGAAAAAGTGGGATAGGTTCAGCTCAACCTTCCAGTACAACTTTGAGCCTCAGACTCTGCCAACCGCTCATGTGTTGGTGGCCAACTTGCGTTTGAACATCCGTAACTTGCCTGTGCCTCGCGCAGTCCTCGAGGTTGCATGTGGCGCTGGCTCTGGCACCAAGTTCTGCCTCGACTCTAAGCACCCCAACACCCATCTGACCGCCATCGACCTGTCCCACGACATGCTCTCCCTGGCCAAGGCGCGTCTCAACGTGCCACAAGAGACGGGCGAGGACACCCAGCGCCACATCAAGCTGCTGCAGGCCAACGCCGAGGAGTTGCCATTCGCCGACGGCGCATTCGATCGCTACTTTAGCAACTACTGTCTGCATCTGGTGCTCAACCCCAACGTGATGCTGAGCGAGTGCTACCGTGTTCTTGAGAAGGGTGGCATTGCCACGTTCAGTGTCTGGGGTCGTCCACAGAACTCCAACACTTTTACCATCATCAAGAAGGTCCTCGACGAGTTGGGCTTTTGCCAACCATCACAACCATCCGACGCACCAGCGCCCCGCACTCCATTCCATCTCAATGACATTGAGTTGTTAAAGTCAATGGCCAAGGAGGCTGGTTTCTCAAAGTATTATGCTGCCTACACTGTAAGTTAGATGTATCTCTTACTCCAACATGGCACCCTCAATCACTGACTCACTCACCTCGCAACGATCATATAGTACTTCAACACTCTGGTACTTAGTGGACAAGAGTACGTTGATATGTTCTTTGCTGGACCAGACACTACTGACACCATTGCCCGTTTGGGTCAAGAGAAGGGTGACTTGTGGAAGCAAAAGGTATGATCACACAAGCTTGGTAATGAGTATGTCATGCATCATCTTACTCATACACTTCCATTCATTCCCGCAACAACATCATATAGGTTGCAGAGTATGTTGACGCTTTGCTTGCAAAGGGCGAGCTCATTGGATTGGAGTCTGCCTATCTCATTTGTGTGAAGTAAAGTAAAGTAATGCTACAACATTGCACATGTTGTTCACAACTGCGATATCATCGCAGTACCATTCGAATGGATATTATATGACGTGCGCAGGTCTCCACATTCTGTGTCCAACGCGTCCAATTTTCATCATCTTGAGTGTCACTGGCATTAGATGGATATGCTCGAGCATGTTTGATACTTTGATTATTTGTACCAATCCATCTGCGACTAGCAGATGCACTCATTCGAATGGTCGAACAGCAAGACATGGCTGTTGGTGGGTTGGGTGGTTCTATAATTATTATTTATTATTATTCCAGTTTTCAATAGAGTTAGTCTAACACATCAAATCCTATTTGTACAGATAGAATAATTAATAATAATGTTGTCAACTAAAGTCTTTACATCACAGTAATACCTCTCCCAAATAGTGCAGCAGGTATACTATCATGGGTCAATCAAACTGGTCACTGCACAAGTCAACACCAGAATCCACCCTCTGATCAGATGCCGTTTGTTGGAAGACAGGAAACAATGAGATCATTCCTAGAGTTGACAGATAGAAGGTTTCAGGCAAGGCACAAGACAGACAAACAATACCACCCAGTACCCTTCTGTGCTGGCTGTCCTGGCATTGGAAAGACCAGATTTATGCAAGAAGCCGCTAAAGCATTGGGTCACCAACTGTACCAAGATCATTACCTTATCACTATCCTCACAACATTTGGCAATGGGTGTGGCATCATTGGTTGGGAGCAGGACTTCACGGGCGATACAGCATTGGCACTCCGTATGATCAAGACATACTTCTTTCCTGGACCATTTTGGTCAACTTTTCTTTCTTTGGTAGGAGCTCAGCAACAGGTCAGCATTATGGGAGCACTTGGGGCAGTCAAGCTTCACTCTGGCAAAGAACGAGTTACGATATTCCTCGGTATTGATGAGTGCAACCGTGCCATTGAGCATCAATCCACAAAACCTCGTTACTTCCAGAACATGGTCAATTCCTTGTGCGATTGCTGTCTTGCCTATCCCTCCAACAATATATTCCTGGTTCCCTTGTTATGTGGCACGCTCCATCTCTCAATCAATGATTGTTTACTCAAGTCTTCCTACCCACCTCATACCTTGCCCATTGGATTGCTATCAGACGACGAAATTGTGGAGATGATTGACAGTCTCAAATTGGACAACTGGCGAAACTCAAGACCGTTCCGACTGTTACTCTCTGATATGGGTGGTCTTCCCCGTGCAGTCGAGCTACTCCTCAAAGTCATCAACGAAACCATCACCGAAGCGCGCAAAAAGAATTATGAACAATCAACATTGGAGACAATAGACTACTCTCAAGTGTTCTCGTTGGTTTAGGAAAGAATAGGCGAGCAGTATGGTGGACGATCCTTACCAAACGAACTACTCAATGTCATCATTCAGACCGCAGTGCTCGGCGGCCAAGTGGAAAGGACTGACAGACTTCTTCCCGGTAACCCTGATCGCAAACAGAATTGGGAGACGATAGAGTCATCTGGACAGGCTATCACCAACCATGACAACACTGTTGTGCTCCCCTATCATGTTCTGGTTCTATGTCAACAAGACCAATTTAGTCTCTAGGCTATCATCCAAGTACAACGATCAAACCTACACTGTATTATGGGAGGACTTTGAAGTGTTCAACGCAGACTATCAGCTACTTCGCCAGGAGCTCTACCGTCAGCTCAACCCAAAGGACAATGAAATCGCCTTCAACCAACCTCCATTCAACAACTCCTTTGTTGTGCATCGTGACAACTTTATCAAGTACTACGGACGCACCTTTGCAGCACGCGCAGCAATCTTCTCAATGAACGAACGAATCAATGTCAACACCGAGCCATACTCCAACTTGAGGGTGCTTCCTGGTGTCGGGGACCAGATTGCCAAAGACATCATCACACATCGACATCAAAAGGTCTTTGCCAACCTGGACGACCTGAAGTCAAGGGTTACCAGATTCCCTAAAGACTCGTATACCATGGTAGAGTTCTAACAAGTCTTCAATGTTGTTGGTACAACAGTATACACTTCTCTTTGATCAGTAGTTCTATGTGTTAATAATATTATTTGTGGAGAATGAATGAGGTCCAACACCTTTATTTTTGATTTTATTGAATTAATTAATGTTTGAGAAGACGACTAAACACCAAAAGACGAAACATGTTCATTTAGTTGAGAGTATAACAACAACAACCCAAAACTATATCAAAGTAATAATAATAACAATTAGGTCATGTCTGCGAAACTAAAGAATCAAAAGAAGAGCAGTAAGTGTTGTGTTGATAATGAGATATATGAACGAATGAATGAATATAACTTATGTTCTAACTTTACATCATCAATCAATCAATCAGAGGATACTATTCCACAAGATGTTGTAGGTGACATTGGTGACGTTCCAGAGTTGGATCAAGAGGAGAAGAAGAAGGACAAGGAGTTCATCCCATTCGCTTCAACTGATAGGTATGGATCTGATCATTCATTCATTCATTCATTCAATCTTGGCGATCATTCAATCTATCAAATGAAACTAACATACCATCGATTTGTGAACATGTAAATATATAGAACAAAGGTACAAAAGAAGAAGATGTCACCAAAGGATATGAAGAAGAAGAGCAAGGGTATTGAGAAGGCTATCATGAGGAAAGAAAAGACAGAGACATCAATTGAGAAGAAGTTGAAAAAGACATTGGTCAAGAAGAGATGGAACTCTTTGTATTGATTGTTTGGACTTAACATCAATCAATCAATCGATCATTCATTCACCAACAGCACCAAGCCCCCATCTAATTAATAGATCGACACAATCAACTCAATCAATCAATCAATCAATCAATATTTGCTGTTATACAATTGGACCGACCTAATCCTAGACTTCCAAGAAGGTGGTGTCAGAATGTCTCCGTATCCGTTCTGTCATGGTGTGTGTGAGTGACATCCAACAATGTGGACAGTCTGGAAAGGGGGTTCCATTCATACACTCACATGTGACACAAGCCTGTCCTGTCTTATGTATGTAATCCCACCAACATGTCAATTTTAAATAAACTCACATGTTATAATCTATCTCTCCTGTCTTTGTCTCTCTGTGTATTTATTCATTGCTAGCAATGCAGTGTTGTTGTTGATACTTCATTCAAAACAAGATACATACACACAACCGCAACAGATAAACACACAAACACACACCAGCTCAGATATTTGATACGAAGAATCTTCTTTTTAGTTTATTTTTCCTTCCAAGATTGGGACAATTGTGGATACTCCTACGCATAGAGCAAAGGCATTCATTCAAAAGATACGACACTACTACTTTTAACAAAGATATATATACTAATAACATTACACTTTACTTAAGAATGATGTCAATGTTTGATGATGATATCCTTTTGGGATACACAAAGAAGAATGAAGGGAGCAACAGCAACAATGTACAACAACATAACAAAGATAATAGTGTTGATATGTTCATAAACAACTTTAATAATAATAATAATAATAATAATACATTGAATAGAACAACATCTATCAATCAACAACCACAATTACATAATACAAGTAGTGGTAGTCTCAACAACTATATCAACAACAACAACAATAGCAATAACAATAGTAACAATAATAGTTACAGCTCTTTCAACAATATACCAACATCATATGGATCTTATAATAATTCACCAAGACAGACGTTGACCCAACACCAACAGCAGGGTAGTGGGTCAAACAGTCTAAACAATAGTTATGGTTATAGCAGTAGTTATGATCAACACCAACAACACCAACAACAACAACAACAATCACAACAAAAGTTGATCAACTTTGATGACGACGATGAGTTCTTTAATGCAATTAGAAGTAGCGATGGAAATAGAGCTGGCAGTAGTAGTGCAGCAGCTGCTTCTCAGTCTCCATTATCAGTGAGCACTGGCAATGTGTCATCACCATTGTCATCGTCGCCCAGATCACAATTGAAACAGAACCTATACCACAGCTTCATCGAGACCGACCCGTACAACCTAAAGAATATGGGCGAGCTGACGAGAATCAATGAGCACAACAACGAGGGCGACTCTTTCAATCATGTGGTCTCTGAGAAGGACACGCTGCAGGGCATCTCACTGCGCTACAACTGCACCGTCGAGGAGCTCAAGCAAACAAACAAGCTATTCTCCACGGCAATCCACGACAGGTCGGTGCTAGTCATACCAAAGAAGAAGAACCAAACCCCCCAACTAAAGGAGGACATTTACAACAACAAGGACATGGAGGAGACGATGAGGAAGCGAGTAATTGGTCGATTCCTAAAGATGACTGGATGTAACGATCAGGAGCAGGCCGTCTTTTACTTGGAGAAGCATTCCTTTGACTTTTACAAGGCGATGCACGAGTATCAACGAGAGGGCAACATCGAGGTGGAGGTCAAGAAGAGCACAGAGATGGCCCGACCTGGCAGTGTGGCAATGAACATTCTCTCACAACAAGCCTCTCCATTGCAAGCGGCCGCTCATGGCACATCACACAACTCCTCATCACCAGCTGAAATACTCAAGAACAGTGATATATTGATCAATCAATATCGAGACATGTATTCGAGTCCATCAAAGTTCAATCCAAGTCCAAATAATAGAAGTACAGATAGATATTATTGATGATGATCACAGTATGTAGTAGTGTAGAGCAGAACAGTGCATGTAGCACGTTTGCAATAAACGATATATATATTTAATGTTGTTGTCCAACTTTTATCAACAATTGATTGGCCAGATTCTCGCATTGTAATTGTTTGTTCTTGTCATTGTTGAACGACATGTTTCGCAACTCTTTCAACATGTGGATGGCATTGTTCAACTTGGATGCAGCATTGTTGTTGTTGAGTTGTATCGACTCCATGGCTTGAACAAGCTGTGACCACAAGTTGAGTGACTTGTCTGGATTGTTCATGGCCACTAGTCCAAGATATGGTAACAACTTGCGATTGATAATATCATCCAGTAGTAATTGTGTAAAGAGGGCATTGTCCAATTTGCCAGACCATACAGATACTGCTTTGACCAAACGAATGCATCTAGTGAACATCATCGTTGTGAACTCCTTAATATCATCACTATCCTTATCAGTGATTGGAATTGTGATGACATCAGAACTATTCTTTAACGACACATAGATCTGAGTATAGAGTGCTTGTAACTCCTCCTTGTTCTCCACATACACATGTATCTCATCGATCGTTTCTTTGAGATGTTTACTTTGTCTAGAATGGTTTGGTAATCTGGTTAGTTGATTGATTAAAGTTGGATGATTGAATGAGTTTGTTGCTACTTACTCTTGAGATAATGGATTCCAGATGTAGGTGATATAATATTCCACCTTTGGAATGATCACCTTAATCACAAGCTTTGGTATCAAGTCTGGATCAGGGTCATCTTGGTCCAATGTTAAATTCTAAAAAATGTGATTGGGTGATTGAATGAGTAAGTATGATGGATCGATCATTTGATATCTATTATGTATACTTACTGGTACAATACCATAATCCATTAGATCAGTGTACCATTGAAGAGTGTCAAAGTTGACTGATTTCAATGGATTCCAATCAATGAGTTGTAATCTTAGGAATGGTGCAAAGATGTAGGGTATAATATATCCAATGTTGATTCTCTTGTATGATCTATAGTCTTTGATCTTCCAATGTTGAAACTTGTCTCTGACCATACTGATTGTACTGTACTCTTCGTCCACATCATCAAGTACCTGTCTGATCAATGACAATGCCTTGTTTCTCTCGTTCATATAATATGATTCCTCGTCACTGTCATATAACTCTTGTTCATCATCATCTTCTGATCCATTGACTTGTTCATCCATTCTAGATTCCTTCTTTGCCATTCTCTTTTCTCTAACATGTGCCATTCGTTTCTCTCTTGATGCAGTTTCAAAGTATGATCTATCTCTACCAAACTCATCAACTTGCATGTCCTGTTGTTGTTGTTGCTGTTGTTGACCAAAGTCAATCTGACTCTCCAAATCATGTATATAATCATTGATCTGTTTCCTTAGTGCAGCGGAATGATCTCGTTCCAACTCCATCAATCTCTCCTCGTACGACTCGATAAGTGGCACCTTCTCCTCCAAACAATCAGTCATGTTCTTAATGTACGTCTCAAACTCTGTAAAGTATGATAGTTCATCATCATTGACATGTTGTCTTGACTCTAACGTTGTAGTCTGTTCTTGGGCCAACTGTAATGCATGTTCGACACGCGAGAGTTCTGAGCGATGTGAATTGTATACATCGGATAGACGATCCAGTGATAGTTCCATATCCTTGCATAATGATTCAATGAATGATACGCCACCATTGCCACCAATGTCAATGTCCTTGTTGATGATGTTTACAATTGATTGTTGTTGTTGAGGAGGTGGAGTGTTTAGGAGGTCTTGTTGATGCTTTCTAATCTGAGAGTCCAATGTAACACTCTCCTTGATTCCTCCACCTTTCTTGATCTGTTCAAATTGCCAACGTGTCAACTCCTCGTCCTCTTCTTCCTCCTCTTCATCATCATCATTGTTCATAGTGCTACGTGATCCACCAATGATAACATTCTTTGAGTATTGACTATCATCAATCTTGTTGAGTTTGTTACTATCCTTTCCAGGATCACCAAATGATATCTTGTTACTGCTGCTGTTGCTGTCTCCATTCTTTGTACTGTGAGTAGTTGTTGACGAGGATGATAGTGGAATGAATCCATTTGAGTGTTGGTCGTTGTCGTCACCATCTCTACTGCCCTCTTGTAGACGTCTTCTTTTGTCCAATGCCGCCTTGATCTGTTCTCTTGTTGGTATTATTGATCCACCACCAACACCATCTTGATCATCATCCATTCTATCAATGTCAATGATCATTGTATCATCAATATCACCATTCGTCGTTGTTGATGATGATGTTGCAGCAGCTGCTGCAGCAGATGCAGCAGTTTGCTCCTTCTTTAAAATGTTCAATCTCTCTTTGGTGTATTCACCAGATGATGGCATGTGTGTAGAGTACGTAGTTGCAGTAGATGTGATTGAGAAATCATTCCTCTTTATAGTACCAAGGGTCTTGTTCTCCAATGAGTAGACAGGTGTTGTTGTTGTTGTTGTTGTACTTGTTGTTGATGTGATATCATTGTCATCATTATCATCATGATCCTCACCAAAGCTGAGTAAAGTTGTTGTAGTTGCAACCTTCTTCTTTCCAGATGACTGCTGCTGCCTCTGTGCGACCTTTGTTCTCTGTGCTCTTTTTCTTTGTGATTCGTCGTCGTCGTCATTGTTGAGTTGTTGATTGTTGGTTGATTGAATGATTGGTTCAATAATCATTGGTTGGGTTTCGACTACATTATCAATATCATTGTTGTTGTTGTTGTTTGAGTTGACAACTTTATCATCATCATTATCAAAGGAGGAGGAGGAAGAGGATGTTGTCTTTTTTCTAATCTGCTTTGGTTTCCTTGATGCTGTGAACAATGACATGTTATCCTTTATCTATGTATTGTATAATAATAATAATAATGATAATAAAAGAACTTGACACGAGAGTTGCCCGAAACAAATGTTGTTTAGGTGAACATCTGGTTGTTGAATTTTCTTGACAAAACCCAGTTCTTTAATTTATTCAATAACTTGATTTATGTCTGGCGTCTTTGCTGAGGGACAACCAAGGAAGTGGTACAGGAAGTGTAATAATAGATAAAGTAGTTATCTTTGTCTAATTAGACTAGCTGACAAGAATATGGTGATTGTTGAACTACATTCGTTGGATGGTTTTTAAGGAAGAAAGTTTGTTTAGTTTTTTTTATTTTGTGTATTGGGTATCATTTATTGGAGCATTGTTGGTTCTTTGAGCCGAATTGGTGATTGGCAATGATCTTCAACATAAGTTGGACAATGATACCAATGAGGTGGAGGTATGGGGTGTTGGAGTTACCTTACCGAACGAGATATTGAGTGTGTTGTAGTTCCATGTATTTTTTTAAACTTTATACAAGGATAGTTTATTAATTGAAGCATTATTAAATGGTACTCATTGAAGGTACGGGCTATTTCTGTTGATTTGTGAGGGCTATCGGAGTAAACCATGTAAGGAAGAATAAGGTTGTTTTTTTTTCTACCAAATTTAATATAAAGAGATGTACTCTTAATATTATTGAACGTTCACTTGAGAGTATGACAGTTAGTAATTGAAGACCCACTGTCTATGAATGAACGAATYYATATAAACTTATTTATTTATATATATRATGATTGATTGGTGTAACAAGAGGACATACCTTGAGAGTATGACAGTTAGTAATTGAAGACCCACTGTCTATGAATGAACGAATGAAGTGATTGATGCGCGAAGCGACATCAAAACACTTTGGAAAACGAATCATTCGACTCTGTGGAGGTTTATTATATTGCAAATAAATGGGCGTCATTGAAGAGGCGGGAATGGTTAGTCCTTTACTCTGGAAGTTCCTCATGTTACACAAATCCTTGATCAAAAAGGACTTCGCCCAATGGGGGGCTCGAACCCCCGACCACGAGGTTAAAAGCCTCGCGCTCTACCGACTGAGCTAACTGGGCTGGAATTTGGAAATACTTCGTAGTCCACCTTTAGGGAGAAAAAAACGGCCTTTTTTACCCAATTCAGTAAAATTAGGATACAATTTCCAAATTCCAGCCCAGTTAGCTCAGTAAAAATAAAAATACTACTTTGTTGTTAAAATTAATATGGTGGATGGTCAAGTAAATATTGTTAATGAAAAGAATACAGTATATTTCATATGTTATGGACACCCCCTCATCGAACAGGTACTATTGTGTTATCTCATACCAATTTGGGACTATGTTCTGGTTCACTTCCAAATATAGTAGTAACCTTTTATTGCAACATTTCCATTTATAAGTATCTTTCCAAAAAAGGATTTAATTTATCCCAATCAAACAAACAGTTTTTTAGTTGAAGTAATGAACATGTCCATTATTTATGCAATGGAAATGAATGAATGTGTTCAAACATCAAACATTAAGTTGGAAGGAGATATAATATTATTTATGTAGATAACTATCAATCATGTCATTAACAGAAGCAGAGAGAGCAAGAATAGTTGCAGCCAAGACGAGAGGATATTCAAAGAATTTAATATCAAAGATGTTTGATGTTTCCCGATCAACAGTGAGCAGGACTATTCAGCGACACGGAGAGCGAGGAGACTTCAAGGACCGCGTCAAATCGGGACGCCCTTCAAAGTTTTCTCGAAGACTTAGGAGGAGGATCATTAGAGCTTTGGTCAGGAAAGAGGTAATCAGTCTGGAGGAGTTGAAAGCCAAACTTGAAGAGAGATACGAAACAAACATTTCAACGGCTCAAATATCACGTATTGCCGCAAAGGAAGGCCTCACCTATCGCAGTTTAAGCAGGAAGCACGATCTAAAGCAAGACAACTGCATATGAGTCCACAATTGAAGCATCCACTGGATTAGGTGCAAGATAAACAGCTTATTAAATCACTTATCAATACAAAGCGACACAAGTTACTGTAACTACTCTACTTGGAAAACCAAGTTTCAAGATTTATTGCTGCTTGTTCAAAGCAAGTCTTGATACTTGACACCTTTGGGCTCAAGTCTCATTGATAGTTGGTACAATCCTTCATCGGACATTGGTGGGAAGGAGTGTGGAGGACGACATGCCTGCTGACCTCCATCACTACCCTTTCTCTGTTGTCTGTTGAACAATGATGTCGATGTTGGAGAGGATGTGGAACTGGTCGTCGTTGTCGTCGTGGCCAACTGTGATACACTCGGTGATGATATCGATTGGACAAGTGGTGAGATGTTATAGTTGTTGTAGTTGTTGACACCACCTCTTAGTTGTGGTGAATCATCAATTGATGAACTCCTCCTCTGATGATCTTTGTCCTTATCCTTATCCTTGTCCTGTCTACTTGGAGACAATACACCAAAGATGTTGTTTGTACTGACACTCTTGTGTCTCTGTGTCTTCTTCTTGTTGCCAACAGTGACATGGCCATCTTCATCAAATGTGATCGGACTACTGATTTGTGGCATGTTGCTTGGTATGTCTGATAGACATTGAGCCMACCTGGAGGCGGAGTGTAGATCACATTGGACTCTACAACTATTGGTTGTTGTTGAACAGTGGACGAACGTGATGTTGTCATAGTAGCCATCGTTGTAGTAGTGGCTGTTCCAATTGACGAATCAAACTTGATAATCGAATCGAGCAGTGCATTGGTCTGTTGTTCCTGGATCGACCTGTAAATATCCAAGTTGGTCTCACTGTGGCACCTTTCTAGGTTGGGATGTGAAGCACAACCACCAAGTAGTAGTTGTGTTTGATGATGGAATGGTGCCGAGTAGTCCTTCCTTCTTTTGGTCCATGTGATATTGTCATTGACATTGGTTGGCAAGTCCTCCATTGTGAAGCTCCTAAACAATCGGTCAACTTGTGGTGTAGTTGTTGTCGTCGTGGTTGACTTGTCCTCTCCAACCTTGCTCTGTGCGCCAGTTGATCCGTCACCTTGGCCAATGCTAATGTTGTTGCTAACCTTTCGGTTACTAAAGATATTATAGTTTGGTGTCAACAACAATGCCAGTCGTGGGTCTGCGTTGAACATATAGTGATTCCTCTGATATTGTTGTAGTTGTTTGATTACACCATGTACCATCTTGAGTTTGGTATAGTTGAACGTATAGACCGCGTTGCCACCAACTGTTGTTGTCACCTCACCAGGTAGATAATCTGGATTACCCTCCTGGATAAAGATCATATCGGACAATACCAGACCAAGATATGGTATACAGGGTACAGTGATGGACCTCAACTCTGTACGATAGTTCTTAAAGTTCTCCTCATTGTCCATCAGTTTGTTCAAGTCCATCAGAGCCTTTTGATTGTGCTTGGGCAGGATCTTGTGTGTGCACTTGAGTCGCAAGATTGATGAATGTGATATGCCAGCATAGACAGCCATCATTGAGTTGTAATTGCGTAGATCATGCAAATGTTTGGCAATCTTGATCAACTTGGCTAGTACCTTGCAGCGATCCTTGAGACGCTCCTCATTGAGTACGGTTTGGATGACATTCATTGAAATGTCATTGAAGCGTGTGATCATCTTGGATATGTTGAATGCTCTCAAGTCCTTTAGGTCAGCCTTGCCACATACACCATTCATCAGCTCTTGAGGCTCGATGCACATAAAGATTGAGAAATCCACAACTGTCAGTGCCTTGGCAATCTCCTTGGATGGAGCATCCATGATTGAGAGGAAGATGTCGGGAGTGCTCCATGTCGAACTGCGTGGACGTGTTGTCTCACGACCCGGTGCAACAGGACTGGAAACACTACGGCTAATATTGTCCGCAGTCGTCACGGACAACAAGTGTGAGCCAACTCCAAGTCCAATGTCCTTTAGTTGTTTGATTGCCTCGTCCTTGGATTGTAGAGTTGGAGAGAGAGGTGGCGAGCAGGTCGAGTTGTACTGCGTAAAGATTGATGCAGTGATACTGGACTTTAGAGATGTGGAGAGGAATGCCTTGATCTTGGAGTTGGACCTCTTGGTAACATATTGTTTACAAACAATATCACCTGGATACTTGTAGGGTTGTGCCGAGGCTACAATCGTACTGCCGCCACGTTCCATAACCTTGACATTGAGTATGTTCTCTACTTGCTCACACAACTCTACAATAATGTTATGATTGTATGATTCAGTGTCGAATGAACGAGCATGAGCCATAAACTCATGGATCCTCTGGACAAAAGAGTTGTCACATAATGATGGTATTGAACAATCTGTTAGCCAATGCTTTAGAATTGTACATATTCTCATTTGACATTGTGGACTCTCTAGTTTGAACCTTTAATGTTGAGTGATGTGGAGTGACATGTTAGTGATTGGTCGGGAGCGTGACTGTCTTGGCAACAACATACACTTGAATCATTGTATCCAGTATACTTGGCGCGGTGAATACATATTCGTAGGATGTAAAGAATGACTTGAATAGGGCATCGCTAGTCTCTTCGATCAACTTGTAAAGTATCTTTTCAAGACAGTCTGTGAGTATGCCTTGGCGTAGTATCGTCTCTTGGTCCTGTACACTGATTGGAGTTGTTTGTTGAACTGCAACTATAGCAACATCAGGTTTAGGGCTTGTAGTGATGGCCAAAGTAGCAGGACGCTCCACCTGTTGTTCAATGTCCTTGGACAATACTACCACAACATTGTCCAATAGTGGTTGTTGTTGTTGTTGATGTGGTGGTGGAGACAATGATGGATTGTGTTGTGCCATCACCAGTCTTTCAAAAGGTGGCTCGGCAATGTTGATGCGCATTGATTCTTGAATGGCCATGCTACGACGATTGTGTGCGTTACGATTGGCGACGAATGGTGAATGGTCAGGTGTCGAGATTGTCGCTGACAGTGAATAGTTGGATGATGATTGTGACATTTGATTGATAAAGTTTAGCTCCAGCAATGCTGCCACTGATGAGTCCGTGTACGTGCTGTCTTTGTGAGTCGTTGTCGTCGTCATCTCTTGTTCATCATCATCAGAGTTTGAATTGGAGTTGGAAATAGAGGGTTGTTGTTGTTGTGTTAGGCTCTGGATCTGGAGAAGTAGTGTCTCCCGCTCACTCTGCCATGCTGCCTCCTTTTGGCGATAGTCAAAGAGTTGTGTGTTGGCTTGTAAGAGTTGGGAGTTGGTTTCATGGAGTTGTTGGCGTAATGACTGTTCAGTGTCTGGGCTGGATGATGAGGAGTAGGATGATGAGGTTGATGATGAGGAGTGATTGGTGACAGTGTTCATGGTTGTTGGCGCTTGATGATTGATAGTGATCTTGGACACATTCCCCATGGACCTTGAACGTGAGTGTAGTTGAGGTGATCCACTTGGTGACTCTTGGCTTGTTAGTTGCTCAACAACGCCATTGGTATCATCATCAACTGGTGGTTGATCCTTGCGACCAGATCGACTGAGTAGACGTGAGAACAGACTGTTACGCTTGTGTCTGCGCTCAGAGTCTGGAGAAGATGTTGACATGGCCACAGGATCCAGACTGGCTCTCAACTCAATATTACTTGGCGTTGTTTGGATACCTGTCAACGGTGTGGTCTGGCCCAGTTGGACATTGGACGAACGAGGTGGACTGTGATCAGTGTCCACAATGCCAAGTTCTTCATTGTTTGAATGACTTGGTCGATGGCTCTTCCTAAAGGACTTTGGTATAATACTCATTCTCTTTTCCCTCTCTTTGATGGCGGGTGATGCTACTCGGTGTCTGAGTTTGTTGATGTTAGATTGGGATGTCCAATGGACGAATTAATCAATCATGTATAATCGATCAATCAAACTTACATTGGTGGTGATTGAGGTGGCGTTGATGAAGTGGCCATGTCATGCTCGGAACTGGCGGTCGATGAGGATTGACCAGAAGAAGCGGACTTAATGTTGTGAGAAGAGTTGGAGCGGCTAGGAGACCTCGGTTGGAATATATTAAACAAGGATGGTGATGCTGTCGTTGTAGTTGGGGATGATGATGTGGGCGTAGGTGGTTGCGTTGGAGTTTGGGTTGTAGTTGTTTGAGTTGGCGTTGGAGTTGGCGTTGGATTTGGCGTTGTGAGTGAAGATGTGAGTTGTGAAAGATTTGGCATTGATGGTGAATGGAGAGATGCTACTGCCACTCCTGTTGCTGCTGTTGTTGCTGTTAATGGTGTAGATTGCATGGCCATTGGAGAGCCATGGGTGTGCGTTTGTGATGATGATAAAGTATTTCTTGGAGATGAAGGTGTACTGTTGGAACCTGTCGTCCAAGATGATCCATTGCCATCCTTTGACAAAGACGATTTGTTAAACAACTTGCTCAAAGTGTTTACCTTCTTCTTTGCTGGACTATTGGTCGTTGTTGACTCATTCATGTTTGAAATGAATGAATGAATGAACGATGATACACTTATATAAATAAACCAAGATGGAGAGATATATAGATTGATAGTTTTGTACTAGTATAGTTTAGTTATAAATAATTCCAGATGGTGATGTGATGTGCAGTTGACCTAAACAATGGCAGGCTAGATGATACCTTTAACTAAACAGCCCTCGTTGTTGTTGTTGAGTGCAATCAATCAGGTGAGAGTTGTAATAACAATAACAACAACATCAAAGAGGGCGGGCGCGCGAGTGACAGCTGGGCGCCAGTTCATCAAACATCATCATCAATATACTTTGCAAGTATAAGTAATGTTAACAGCGTAGTTAAGTTACATCTTAAGAGCCTGTATCACGTTCAAATGAATGAATGAATACGAGTTGGGGAGAGAGTGAGTGAGAGAGCTGGTGGGTGGGAGTAGGAAGGCGGCAGGGGGCAGGTGATGGATGCCTGCCTACTATAAAGAGTAGGAGGGAAACGGTGATTGATGGTGGTGAACAATAACAAGGTGGTGATGGTGGGTACTGGCGATGGATTGTGTGTGTTGGTTTGTTTGTTTGTTTGTTGTTAGTGTGACCCTAAGTGGGGGATCATGTGATTGTCGATTGGTTCATTGGCCTTGACTGTGTGTGTTTGTATGAATGATCGATTGCTTGCTATGAACGAGGGGTTTCATTGTAGTGATCTATTATCCTATAATCATGGCTAATGAAATAAATGGATTGATTGTTGTTATTACAACATTGGTCGCACAATAAGAGTGAGAAAATACAGTTGTATTAATTGGTGATCATCACCATAATAAGGTTGTTTGACGGTCCACTGATCGAGGTTCGTATTTTGGTGGGAAAATATGACTTCCGAAGACTCCAACATGCATCCAAAGGGGGCTGTATTTTGCATGTTGGGCCAACTTTGACTTCGACTACTCTTGAGTAAAGTCCCGTGAATGGTGAGAGAGCGTGTGAGCATGACGATTCGGGTTGCCCATACTCCGGAGCAGTAGTCTAACACAACTCAACCCGGCTTTATCTATCATTCATTCACTCAATGGCCCACAATTGTGAACCCCTTGGGCCAAAGACAGATATTTGGGAATTTGATTCATTTTTTGTGCAATTTATTAACGCGATCACTTGTGTTTGTGTGTGTGTGAATGTATGCATAGGATTGAATGAATGATGATGGAATGGTAGGATGTGGGTGAATGGAAGACATCCTTGCAGCACCTGAGTGTCTCACCGGATGACATCTCTACATTCATTTCATCAAACTTACTTTCATACACACAGATAATATAGATAATTACAAAGATGAGATATACATTTGTTATCCTCAGCGTTGTGCTCTTTGCTGCTTTGGCTGCTGCCACCCCACGTCCAACCGTCATCTGGCACGGTATGGGTGATACCTGTTGCTACCCATTCTCGTATGTATACCTCTATCTCTATATCAATCAATCAATCCCATACTAATATGACATTGTCATTCTTAGAATGGGATACATCAAGAAGGTTATTGAGGACCAGATCCCAGGTATCTACGTCAAGTCATTGATGATTGGCAAGGATATCCCAGATGATGAGTACAACTCATTCTTTTTGCCAGTGAACCAGCAGGTCGATGAGGTCTGCCAGCAGATCAAGAACGACCCAGAGCTCGCCAACGGTTTCAACGCCATTGGTTTCTCCCAGGGAGGCCAGTTCCACCGTGCCTACGTCCAGCGCTGCAACGACCCACCCGTCTACAACTTGGTCTCTGTCGGAGGTCAACACCAGGGTGTCTACGGAATGCCACGTTGCTCTGCCACCAACCAAACTCTCTGCAACCTCGCCCGTGAGATGCTCGAGCTCGGTGTCTACACCGATGAGGTTCAGGACCGTCTCGTCCAGGCTCAATACTGGCAAGACCCATTGGATGAGGCTGAGTACTTGGCCAAGTCCCAATTCCTTGCTGTATGTATATGTTAATCAATCAATCAATCAATCACTGTGCACTTACTAACTCACACTTATTCAATCAATCAATCTATCTTCT
Source organism: Acytostelium subglobosum LB1 (assembly GCF_000787575.1). Lineage (NCBI taxonomy): Eukaryota > Evosea > Eumycetozoa > Acytosteliales > Acytosteliaceae > Acytostelium > Acytostelium subglobosum. The sequence goes on along the minus strand of NW_012236528.1, from coordinate 1,009,512 downwards.
ACCCTATCTCCTCTATCTCCAACTTGTAACTTTACAGGACATCAACAATGCCAGATCATCAAAGAATGAGACCTACAAGAAGAACTTCATCTCTTTGAACCACTTTGTCATGGTCAAGTTCCTCAACGACACTATGGTCATTCCAAGAGAGTCTGAGTGGTTCGGATGGTACGCTCCAGGCCAAGCTAGAGATCTGATCCCAATGGAGGAGACCCAGCTCTACACCGAGGACTGGATCGGTCTCCAGTACCTCAACAACGAGGGACGTGTCACCAAGATTGGTTGTGAGGGTAACCATCTCCAGTTCACCGAGCCATGGTTCATCCAGAACTTGATTCCATACTTGAACAACACTTTGTAAATTCAACAATAAACGAAGAGTTGAGGACGTATGAGTTCATATCTCATGTTGTAAATGGGAATCAAATGATCATAAATCTATTATTAATAATAATTTGTATACTGATAATAAATAATATAATATAATTATTTGTAAATATTGATAGAATCACCTGGGGGGAGGGGGATTGATCCGGATCAATCTGTCTGGATTCAATTACAAACCCCAACTGAGAATGTGAATATAAATGTAGTTGATTTGAAGTCCTAGATAATTAATTTTATTATTATTATTATCATATTAATATCAATGGCAAAACCAAAGTTTTTCTATCTAATTGGAATTATAGTTATTCTATATTGTTTTGGAAATGTTCTTGGCAATGCTGAAGGAATTGATTCAGTACAAGAAAATAACTTCCTAAGTCAAGCGTAAGATATTTCTCATTCTCACCATCGTAGAAGATTATAATACTAATTAGTAATTATTATTATAGATATGACCTCCGCGAAAAATCTCTTAATAACTATATAATAGGGTAATAGTTTTTATAATTTATTTTATTTATAAATATTAATATTAATTACTTCTTTATTTTAGATATGAAATACAAAGTGATCAATTAATAGCCAGGAGTACGATTTTTCATGATAATTGGTAGCTATTTTTAGATAGTCAAGAATAAATATATATAACAATAGGGTATCAAACTACAATATACTATTATTCATTGTTTAATTGAAATGTCCAATTGGTACCATATATTCTCTCTTTGACTTTTTATTGACCCCATTATCGGAGTTCCATCATCACTTTTAGTCACACATCACAAAGAAGTTAAATGAAAAGGAGGATGTGAACAAACAACGTACTTGATTAATGATTGAATGAATGAATGAATGAATGAAGATGATGGGAGACAACTTACAACAACATCATCATACTTCAACAACATCAATTGAGGACCAGTTTCAATCATTGGCAATCAATCCACCAACAACAACAACAACAACAAATGGAGATGTTGAACTAACATTGGACAACTCAAATGCAATGGCAGAGGCGACGGGCACATCAAAGTCATGGTTCGATACGATATATCAGTTCAGACAGACATCGTTCGATGCTATGATCATTGCATCAGACCCACAGTCACAGCTGGCGCAATACATGGGAAGTCGCAACGATCAAGTAAATGTTGCCCGCTATGAGCCAGTGCCACAGACACTCGATCAAAGTGTACTCTTCTCATCGACATCCATCCCAAACCGTCGTGAGATGTTGAATGACACTGCACTGCCGTGTGGACTGCTGTTGTCACCTTTCGATCGCCCCGTCCTCACAACCAGCTCATTCGACTACTATCCGCCACGATGTGCGCACTGCAGCGCCTACCTAAACATCTACTGTCGACTCGAGGAGCACCCTGTACACCACTGGGTGTGTGCAGTGTGTCGCCACTCCAACTCTATCGATTCAGGCACCAAGGGTGTGCGTTCAATCTGGGAGGTCAAGCACGGTCTGGGCTGGTGGGCAACCGATGCCTACCGCACTGTTCTAGCGTCAGATCTATACGATATCAAGAGACGACGAGCATCACCGCAGACATCATCAGCAGCAGGTACAGCAGTAACAGTGGACAGTCGTGGTGGCGGCATCAGCGACCCAATCTCATCATCAAACGTGCTGGCTGACGAGCAGACAACAACAACAACAACAACAACATTGACGAGCAATGCGTTGGATCAAGGTACCAACGCTATGTATATATTCATCGTGGATGAGAACCTGCCGAGATCAGAGTTGACGATCATCCAGCAAGCCCTGCGTCAGCTGCATAGCAATATCAGCGGTACCGCGCAGATCGCCCTCATCTCTTGCGCAAAGGTCGTGTCGATTTATGAGATGGCCACGTCAACAACGGGCGTGGTCACAGCCACAGCACACACATCCGCCAAACTGATCTATGGCGGCCAGTCACTTTCATCATCAGACTCCTTTGCACTCAAGCTCAAAAAGAAGCTGTTCATGGACACGGTAGCAAGTGGCGCAGAGAAGTTTATGCAGAGCTTCCAGTCAATCATATCTGCCAGCAGCCGCGGTGGCAGCGCGCCTGAAACAGCGCCAATCGCACTGGGCGTCGCAATCGAGTGCGCACTCTCATTCATCTCCACATCAGTCGATCGCTCTGGTACTGGCAGCAACAGTAATGGTGGCCGACTATTTGTATTCTTGAGTGGCGTGCCTAGCTTTGGTCCAGGCGCGCTGTCCATGTCGGCAAGAGTGGCTGCCGAGCGAAGCAATGAGTTGGATGCGCAAAACAGTGTAGCCAAGGACTACTACACACAGCTTGGCCAGCGGGCCTACCAGAAGTCTGTTGCCATCGATCTTCACCTTTGTGGTTTCCACGCCTTTGCCTCGCGCTACCTCACTCCCCTTTGCATGCCCACTGGCAATATCTTTATCACTCACGAGCTCAACGACATTGATCGATCCGACATGACATATCGTAATATGTTGAATGCAATCAACAAACGTAGGTATCGACAAGGCAACGACATCCATGGACGCACACGCTAACTCCTCTCATGCTTTCTCTAGACTGTGGAGTATACTCTAGATTGGACGTTCATTGTCCAGAGGCGATAAGTCTGACACATATTATTGGACCAACGGTCAAGGCCAGTGGGAAGCAGTTGCCAGAGCATGCACTGGATGTGGACGACAAGATTGGCAACACGGACAAGTACGCCAGTTTTGAGCTTACCAGTCATCAACAGGACATAACCTACGCTCTCTATTATGAGCTTCAAGAGGATGTACCTCAGGACTATATCCATATCCAGTTTGTTGTGCGTATCTTGGATGACAATTACAACCGTATACTACGTGTGATCACCAAGCGAATCAAGACCACCGGTAACTTTGACAAGTATCTAAACACACTGGATCTCAATGTGATGGCTGTGCTTCAGACCAAAAAGATCGTATTGGCCGCTGGCAAAGCAGAGACTACACAGACCAATGGAGAGTCATTCGATTATCAAGATGAACTGTAAGTGTCTTGAATGTTTGGAGTAGTCCAATTAATGATCATGATCACTCACGCCATATTATATCACTCCCAAGGGACAAGCAACTAAAGACCATCGCCAAGAAGTGTGCCAAAGTCCAACGTGGATGGTTCTCAAAGACAGTCACAATACCAGAGAAGATCAAGCAATATATAAGACTGTAAGGCCTCGCTCACTCACTCACTCAATCAAGCAATCCAATCACTGACACAATCAATCAATTCCCAAAGAATGTACACTGTTAGGGAAGGAGTGTTACTTGGAACCATCATACAGAATGATGATGACTTTGAAGTGATCAAGGCGTTGTATATGGGATCAAACTTTGGTGACTCTATAAGATTGATCTTGCCCAGGCTTGTACAGTCAATGGCTGGCACTGATGAATTACAAGAGTTACCAGCAACCTTGGATCAATTGGATAAAGATAGAGTGTTGATCCTAGATGCACAGACCCATGTATTCCTATTCATCGGATCACAGGTTCCAACAGACAGTTCACAAGCCCTCTACGCACGAAACTTTATCCAAAARGCAAACATTWATCAAGACTTCCAATGCCATATGTCCTAACATTCAATGTAAGTCCTACTTATCGGATATCGGATATCGGATGCTGGATGCTGGATATCATCACTGATCAATCACTAACTCACTCATTACACTTTAGGAACTGGAGCATAGTGTAAGATGGTTAAAGTGTAGACTTGGAGATAATGACAATATGTTGGAAGAGTCTTATCTGCAGAGTATAACATCAATTTGAGTAAAGGACGTCCCTTACACAGAAATACAAACGATTGATTGACTGATCAAAAAAATTGGAGAAAACATTGCGAAGAGACACCCACACAACTTTTCACAATGTTTTCTTGGCGATTGTGTTTGGCTTGGCATTCAATTCTAAGTGATTTCTCATTCAACAGTGTGGTGATGAAAGGATCTCTAAAGTTGAGAATCTCTCAACATCATGCTACCAACTTTAATTTAAGGAGTGAGGTTTAAAGAGTTGAGTTCATTCATTCATTGTTGTTCATTCAATTAATCAATTAATCAACCAACTAGATTACTCTACTTATAAACATCATACTTAAGTGTTATCGTTGTTATAAGCATTATCTATATATCAACTGGATATTCCACCTTCAACATCATCGTCAACATTAGACAACAACAACAACATCAATAACAATAACAACAAAATGGGAAAAGGACAGAATAATATTATAAAGTTGGAAGGATTCAATGTTAGAGAGGTACCAACAGTCATTGCCAATATGATTGATGTTGGTGTGTCCAAGGAAAATAATATTACATTGACAGATAGCAAGCCATTTGAACTGTCAGAGTATATTGTAATTCCAAGGAAGGTTACTGCTCTTATTGCCAAACAAACCAAGTTACAACAGATACAGAAAGTACAGCAGAGGAAACAGGGAAAGAAATCAATTGACTCCAATATTAATAATAATAATAATAACAAGTCAACAACACATATATTATCAGCTGAAGAGTTGGAGAAAATGTTTAACTTTAATCAAACAAAGGACGCACTGGATATTGCCAACAACTACACATCTTCCTCAACTACTTCAGATAACAACAACGATATGCCAACTACCGATCCTCCACCTCCATCACCTCCAAGTGAGGATATAATTACATTTGAGATGGATGATGATATTGCCACTTCCTCTTCTTCTTCCTCCCCTTCCACTTCTACCGATTCCACTTCCGATATAACTACCACCATCACTACCGTCGAGTCCGACGATTCAACTACTACTATTATTTTTGAAGAACCAGCTGAACTGGAAGATGATTGTTATGAAGAGAATGTTACATTTGCCGAGCAGAGTGATGCTGGAGACGCCTGGGAACTGGAGTTTTATGGTACCAAGTTGTTTGGTACAAGACTGCGACAGACCAACAAGTACAAGATGATGAGAATCAAGCGTTTCTTTGTAAAGTCCTACGACCAAGCCCGCGACGCCATCAGATCCAGCAACATTGCTGATCAGTGTGCCGTCGAGAAGCAGTCCAGCTCAGTCAGAAAGAGCAACCGTCCAACTTATGGTGGTCCTACCGACCCTTCCTACGAGAAGCAACTTCGCGACGCCATCTCAATGTCCGCCGCCGACTATGACCGTCAGGTCCGCACTGCCCGCAACCCACTCTCCCAGGCTCAGATCAACGACATTCTCAACCGTGAGCTTACACCAGAGGACTATGAGCTGCTCCTTCTGCTGGACACCACTGTCAAGCCCAAGACCACACCCACCTCTGTCATGTCCTCCTTCCAGACTGTCCGCTACTCTGCCTCAAAGTACGAGTTTGACACATGCATGGTGTGTCTGTCCGAGTTTGAGGAGCAAGAGTCTCTCACATTGCTGCCCAAGTGTAACCATATTTTCCACGCCAACTGTATCACTAACTGGCTATCTCAATCATCAAGAAACTGTCCAATCGATGGACTGCCTTGTTATGATTGTTGAATAAATCATATAATTAAGTGTGTACATAATTTAACTGTTTGATTTAGTGTCAAATTTGTGATAAATTTGTCAAAAAACGAACGAATGTGATTGAATGAAAGACGAAGAAACACTTCATTCATACCCATTCAATCATAGATAATACTAAACACATAAAGAGATAAGATGGCCGAAAGAGGAACATTTAGCAGAGGAAGAGGTGGAGGCGGTGGTGGAGGAAGAGGTAGAGGAGGAGCAGGTGGTGGTGGAAGAGGCAGAGGAGGAGCAGGAGGCTTTGGAAGAGGTGGCGGTGGTGGTGGAAGAGGTGGAGGTAGCTCTGGCAACTATTCAGTCGCAACAAACACCAGATGTTATAACTGTCAAGGAGAGGGTCATCTGTATGTACAATAGTTGGTTCATTTGACTCAAGTCATTCCATTAATCAATCATTCAATCTCGTCATTCGAATAACTAGTTCAAAGGATTGTACAGAGAAGAAGGTCGAGCAGAAGTGTTTCAACTGTGAGCAATATGGACATGTGTAAGTAGATCACACTTAGATGTATTAGACATTGGAAGGTGATGGTTAACATATCAATCAATCAATCAATCACATTAGTTCCAAGGACTGCGTCAATGATAAGGTGGAGCAACAATGTCATACTTGTGGAGAGTTTGGACATGTGTAGGTATCTCGTTTGGATATGAACCAGCTATCCAGACATCTAACATCATTACTAACTACAACACACTTAGAACAAAGACATGCAAGAACAAAGACAAGGATCAAGAGTGCTACGAATGCAATCAGTTTGGACATATGTAGGTCATCGGTTATTGGCAATATATAATGAACAAACTCAACATGGTCTAACACTTAACAACAACAACAAAAATATAGTTCAAGGAATTGTCCAAACAAACAAGGTGGATACACCAGCAACAGGAATGGCGGAGGACGTGACATGTCAAATGGTCGTGGTGAAGGTGGATACAATAACTATAGAGACAACAACAACAACAGGGATAACAACAAATCATGGGATAACTCTTGGGATAACTCAAAGAACAACAACAACAGGGACAACAAAAGGGATAACAACAACTCTAGATCATCAAATACAACAAGAACAAACACACCAGCCAACAACAAGCGTAAATCAGCTGATGACCTGGACGACAATGATATTACAACATTTGACGACTCTGGTGATGAGGCCACTGTAAAGGTATAATATGATTATTGATGATATATACCTGTCAAAGTCTGGATGATCCTAACATGGTGCACAATCAATCTACAACAGAAACAAAAGGTGGATCATAATGAGGATGATACACCAGTAGTTGGCAAGGAGACAGCAAATGGCGATAACTATGACAATGATGATGAGGAGAACAAGCCAAAGAAGAAGTCCAAGCAAAAGAATGCTGGTGATCTAAAGTCTGACATCAACACAACCTCTGCAGAAAGCCAGTCAATCTATCTCACCAAGAAGTATCGTCAAGAGTTGAAGGTCACTGATCTGGAAGCCAAGGTCTTCAAACGTAGGTCCGTCCTAGTCTGTCCTATTCTCTCAATCAATCACTAACTCACTCTGATACCACCATAGCCGAGTACTTTATTGAAGCTGGCGATGATATTAGTGAACTACCAGAGTTGTTGAGAAAGTTACATCCAACTTTGGATGCTCTGCCAGACAAGAGAAAGATGGAACTTAAGCCTGGCGCACCACTCGTCACCATCGTGACATGCTCCGCCACCAGAGCCATTGGTATTGGAAAGTATGTTATCGATCGACAATGTGATCTGGAACCATTCCATCTTACTAACAATCATTCTTTACAAACCCAGGGTACTGAATGACTTTAATCAAACATCAAGAGTTGGACTTTACTTTGCCAAGCATAAGAAGATCGAGGAGCATATAGAGATACTGAAGCAATATCCAGTGCGTATCATTGTTGGCACTCCAAACCGTTTGGCCAAGCTGGCAGAGGAGAATCATCTCAACTTGGAGGGACCAACATACGTCCCCAATGAGAAGCCAAAGAAGAAGCCATCGGCCAAGGACTTGGAGCAGGAATCAATGCGTTGGGTGCTGATCGACTCTTCATTCAGGACTGGCAACAACCACGACATCTTTAGAGTGTGTCCAGAGGATCTGTTCGAGTTCCTCAACACTGCTTGCTTGCCAAAGTTGGAGCAAGGTACAATGAAGTTGGCGCTGATATAGCGAGGGAGTTAGAGGAAGGAACTACATTGGTTGTTCTTCGGTCAATCAGTAAATGGTCCAAATAATCATAAAGCGCAGGTTTGAACTCCAAAGAGTTCACACGACATCAATCACCTCACTCAACTCTGGGGGTCGGGATTGACATCGCTACCCTTGTCGATCATTTATTATTATTATAGTGTCAAGTTATGTCCCATCGATTATTGGAAGGACAATATGGAAGGTCCAAACTGGGACCCAACACCAGGACACTCACAACACACTTTTACTGAACAGACCAAAGTCAATCAGTGACACGACCCATCTTCACCTCGTTCAAGGCCAAAGTGATAATCTGGACAGATTCGGAGTCCCATAGTCCAAGATTGGAGCACAAAGGTGCTATAAATCACACTTCGATAATCAATAATTATAATAGAACACACAGTTTGATCGCAGATCATCTATTTATTGGGAAGTCAATCAGTTACTCCTGCAAAGACGACAGGTATACCACACCCACCCCTCACTGGCACAAGAATAACCACCCTGGTCGTGTGGGTGGGTGGGTATGGTGTGGTTTCCCTATGAATTGATAGTTTCTCGAACCCAGAAAGGGTAAATCTTGAAAACTAAGTGTGTGGTGTGTGGGTGGGAAGGGAGGTGCAGATGACTACACTCAACCCCCACTGCCACACATACACACACTCACTGAGGTCAACCTATTCATGTCTTTCTGCAGACCTGGCACCCAGCCTGCCAGACCCCGACCCCTCACCGACGAAATAGGCAAAGTAAGTCGCGTCGGACAAGTAACGACTCCATCACGAACAAACAGTCCTCCTGTTTATGGGTAGAGGTGTATGTATGTTTGTGTGTGTGTTGGTGAGTTAGTGAAGAGAGTAAACTAAAGTTTCGCTGCACTGGCGACAAGTGAGTGAGAGGGACCCAGGCAAGTTAGGGTGGGTTGGCAAAGGATAGATAGTTATTGTTATTTGCAAGAATGTCTGTCAGACAGGACATCGATTGAAGTGACCCACTACTTTGTCTATCCCAATAATTATCTTATATACTTATATTGTTGTTTGTTGTTGTTATATATTATGTATATTGATAGGCATATTTGACTGGCTAGTCTTCAACTTTCCCCTTTACCACCATCCCTAATACTCACTACCCAATAAGTGTTTGTCCAATAGAGTAGACTGCACGATCCTGTTCAAGGTTGACAACACCTACACTATACTACACTACAACAACTATATCCTCTCCTCTATACACTTTTTTAGATATTTTATAACATATATACATTCATATATATATATATATTATTACTATCATTATAGATATATTTATAACGTGTTGCGGGTGAGGTTTAGATATTGCAAGAGCTGTCATATCTAGATTTATCGCTGGAACCGATCCAACGAAATATATGTAAGTAACATTTTTGTCAACAAATAATCCTCTATTGTATTCCTATGTTGTTCATTATTCGTAGTTTGTTGTTTTTAATTATTAATAATAATGTATTTATTATTTACTTATAAGTATGGATGAATGATTAAGAGTTTTCGTTTCGTTATTCAGAGATGCGAATGATGATTTCCGATTCATCTTGGAAATAACTCCCGATAACTTTGGTCGGTCTCCAACCCGTCCCATCAATAACCATCACCATCAACACTCAGTAGTAGCGTCCCTTCGTTTGCAACATCTCTTCACTTTCTCGTCTGCACTGTACGATCATACAACACTCACTCCACACAGATCCATCCTTCACCAACAACAACAATCATACTTCCATGTATGCCTTACCATCAATCCATTCATTCGCCATCGGCTTGCTTATTAATCACTGCACATTCACACATCACATTATTCAATGATGTCGACTGAAAGTCTGAAACTGAGTTACATAGAACGAGAGAGATGCATTCGTATTCTTTTGTTTTTACCTCTCAGTGTGTGTTTGTTTGAGAATGTCACTCAACAACAAACAACTCAACGACTCATTCACACAAGTCGTGCAGGGCTTGCAACCTCCAAACCCACGCCATCGCCAACATGACTTCCACCTATTTTTAAAACGAAGAAGCACCAAACTCCATCATCGATCACGACAAGTCTTGTTTGGTAGAGTGAGAGAGAAAGAGTGGCTGGTCCACCTCGCTACGATGACTGTCTGGCTCAATGGCTGGTGTGGATGGATGTTATCGGTGGTGTAAAGGGTTGTTGTTTGTACAGTCACTTAATGTACAATCATCCGTCTTTCAGTCATTACTGTTTTAATCATATTTCTCTTTGTCTTCCGACATTATCACAAACATCACCAACCTACTACTACTACATATATTATAACTACCTTTACACAAACTACCAATACCATTCCAAATCCACCAGTCATCATTCATTCCATTATTTATCGCCAACAACAGCAGCCACAGGACAAACAAAACTTGGAATATTAGACCAACAACAACAACATCATTCACAACAACCTTTATATCAACTTTTGGTGTTCCAACTATGATTACATCAATATATAATGATACATTCGCCTGTTAAACAAATACTTAATCAACTTTAAAACAATATATTAACTCTCTGAGGTCTCACTCATCCTTCACTCCTACTCCAGCTTTACAATCACACTATTTACCATTTCACATATTATATTATTACCCTGTTGTATTACCAACACATTGTTCCTTTAACAACAACAATTATATACCTTTCACATTCACTTCTTTGAAGTACAAGTATGTTTCCACAACTTCCAACGACAATCATGCACACAAAGCAGACACAGAGATAGACTTCCAGACAACTAACATTTAGTATATATATATTTTATAGATTTATTATAACCTTTAGTTAGGAACTCCAATGTCTGTAACAACAATGCCACCCAACAGCTGTATTGCAGGAGAGAAGAGGATTTCAATCCTCAAGGAGCTGGAAAAGCTGGAACATAGGTCAACACACGGCAAGGATTACCCCAATCGTGCTGAGGAATATACCCTAATCCAAGTCATTGGTGAGGGTACCGAGGGCACCGTTTGGAAGGCCGTGTGCAACAAGTACAAGTGTAACGTCGCCATAAAGATTGTCGACTTGGAAAAGGCTGCAGCTGACTGCGTCGAAGACTTATTGGTATGTTACAAAAAGAGATTGATCAAAGTACTTTGACACTGGAACTAACCAATTAATTATTGTAACACACTATAACAGAGAGAGGTAAAGGTAATGACTGAAAACAATCATCCAAACCTGATACAATATCATACCTCATTCTTAAATGGATCGTGCTTGTGGCTGGTACTCGATTATCTGGGTGCTGGTTCATTGGCCGACATTATCAAAGATAAATATCCAAACGGTATACCTGAGGTCCTGGCCGTCACCGTACTCAAGTACGCCTTGAGAGGACTGGAATCACTTCACACTCATCACAGAATCCACAGAGACTTCAAGTCTGACAACGTACTCATTGGCGCCGAGGGTCAAGTTGAGGTGTCAGACTTTGGCGTGTCGGCCTTCATGGAGAAGAGCCACCACGATTATAGAAAGACTGTTGTTGGAACACCATGTTGGATGGCACCTGTATGTATAGTCATTCAATCAAATGTAATAATTATACTAACATATATATTATTACATAATTTAGGAAATAATAACTGAGAAGGGATATAACCAATCAGTTGATATTTGGTCATTTGGTATTACCGCCATCGAGTTGGTAAGAGGTAAACCTCCCAACTGTGAGTTGCCACCAAACAAGGTGTTTATGTCACTATTGTTCAACTCTCCACCATCTCTCCAGGATGAGGTTGAGAAGGGAGTGATCTCTCAGAACTACAAGGACATGGTGGACAAGTGTCTGATGAAGGACACGTCCAGACGCCCCTCGGCCTCCAAGTTGCTCGAGCACAAGGTCTTCCGTCAGGCCAAGAAGTACGAATACATAGTCCAACACCTCATTAGTGATCTGCCACCATGTGAGGAACGATATAGAAAGAGCCACAGCCGTAGCACATCGCCAACGTCCTCGGCCTGCAGCACACCTCAGAACATGTCTCTGTCGGGCTCGCCAAAGAACCTGAGTCAAAGACACATGGAACTCAACCAGTTGGTCTGCAGCGCGCCAGATATCCCCAACACAATGGTGTTTGAGAGCTCAGCAATGCTGAGTAAGTCCAACTCTGCCATCGACCTAAAGAGCAAGGAGAACCCGATCGTTCGCAACGCCTCACATCCCCACGAGCTGACCAAACTCGAGAACAACAACAACTCGGCCATCAGCACACCTATCGAGCAGTCGCCCAAAGAGCTGAAAAAGTCCAAAGAGCATCGCAAGTCCCTATTTGGCCAGCTGAGCAAGAGTTCAATCATCAAGCTATTCTCGCACACTCACAAGCATGATGGCGACGAGGAGAAGCCAAAGGACAAGCATCTGCTACGAAAGAGCACCGGTACCGGTACTCCAAAGCTACATGTCTAAGTTTGTTCTCAGAGACCTTATGTATACATCCCTGTGGCCCTACCAATGAAATAAATTGCCTTGTTTCATTTCTTCTGTCGTATCCAAACTAAAGTGTATTGTAACTTATTGTTGTAGTTGTTGTTGCCACTGTTTGGTGATTGAGAATGATTGATGACGTCTATAGTCACTGTGTTATTTATATCTTTGAAACAGGGGCCGTTTAAATATTACCCTGGTATCGTGCCATGGTGTCGTTGGAAGGGTGGTCAGAAAGTGGCAACAACAAGAATAAACTAGCAGGTGACTTTAAGATTGTCCATTACCTGCTAGAAGGTTCCATTTTAAGACATATATGAGATACAATAATAAAGATATGCAATGACAATGGATTGATGCCAGTGCATTCAATGAATGAACGATGATTGTATTGGTCATATGGAGAAGAAGGCAGATGTACAGTCTTGTTGTTGTTGTAGTAGTTGATGAAACTTGTGATCACAACCTCGCGATTAGCTAACAGCCTGGACTGGCACTTGCAAGCCAACTACTTTGCTCCACCAACATGGTTCAATCACTTGCAATGGCCTTCCTTGGTTGTCAATTATCTTTGTTGAATCAAATGAGGATGCATCGATGTGGTCCACCTTGATCATTGCCAGTCCGACATTGTTGTAGCCAGAGAGGAACTTCTCTGATGATCTTGAAGGGGGAGCAGTGGATGGAGTGCTTGGATCATTGAATGGTGAAGACACTGTTGATGCATCCACAGTGATCTTGAGCTCCGAGTCCTTCTCGGGTGATTGTACATCGATCGAGTCCAACACCTTTTGTGAGAACAACAAATGATGCTCCTTTCTCGCTGGATCCAGGTTGGACTTGTTGCCATTGGCCGGTGACATGACCACGGGGAACACTCTCTTTCTAATCAGTCCGGTGTAGTGTGTCCTCGACATGAGCTCCTGGCCCAAGTAACATCCCTTGTGGAAGTCAACACCATTCAGCAGATCAAAGTTGTACTCTAGAGGAATGATCTTGTCGAATGAATAGTCCTTCAATCCTTGTGGTATACCATTCTGTGCACGATACAGTTGATATACATCCTCTGTCTCTTGATGGAATGCTGAGAGTACAGTGTTGATGGCTGTGAAAATGGAGTTGTCAGTGTCAGTAGTGTCCAAGTTTATACATATATATCATATCATCCCCATCACATACCAGAAGCCTTTGATGATGGTACTAATAATCTTAGACCCATCAATTGATGACGTGGGTCCATTAGAACTGTGCAATTCTCCTCTTTCAAATGTACAAACAACTTGTCGTCTCTAACAGACTTGTATGTCTTGTCCAACACGGTCAGGATGGAATAGTCTGACGTTGCATTCTCAATCTTGAGCTTGTTGCGCATCTTGTAGAAGTTTAAGTGCTCGATTGCACGGGTCGCCACTTCAGAGTCCACATCGATCAGTAGAGTCTCGTTTGCACTGTTGTCCACCTTGGCCACACTAGACGCCGATGATGTTATAGTTGACGCATGTTGTTCATGTAGTACAAAGGCGTCAAACAACAAACGACCACTGGCCGACAAGAAACCAGTGTACAATGATCCTGGGTTTGTATGTTGTACATCAACAAGTCTAGCAATGTTGTTTGTTGTCAATCCCTGCAGCATCTTTACAGAGTCCTGTCCAGTGACCCTAATCAATGTTCTAGAGTTTGTGATTGGTATCACACACCTCTTCAAATCTTTAATTCTATTTACAAGCATAGTTAATATTTATATATAATAGGTATAGGTATATAAGAATATAACAACAATAGAGAGATAATGAGTCAAGTGAGTGAGCGGATGTCTCTTGCTCATTCACCCAACCCCTCCATTCTCATCATAATGAGAGTAAATTAGCAAAAGGGTGATGTTCAACACCTAATGAGGGTGTGTCAATTAACTCGTTCCATCATTCCATCAAAGTATTGTTTGTGTACTCTTTACCAAAATTTAAGGCTATTATTTATGATTCTTTATTTACACGGCTAGGGATTGATTAATTTGTTGTAGGAGAACATCTCAATCAGTGAGGGATCATGTTAAACTTTAACGGACATTGGACATTCTTTAGATGTTCAACTTGTGAATACGTCTAACAGACAACCTTTGCAATTCTTCAAAGGACTTGTTTGATGATCTTTCGGCCTTGACAATGGCTTCACTTGGTGATGAAACGGATTCATCCCATGTCTTTGGTGGGACAGTGAATAACTTTCCATCTATGTTGTTGGAAGTTGGATTGGCAATGATTAGTATTGGAATGGATAAGAATAGTTTGATTAATTGTGTTTTAAATACCTTTGCCTTTCTTTTGACCCAACATCTTCATTGTTGGTCTTCCGACGCCAGTTGTGTAGAAGCGTCTAAGTGAATTGGTAATTGCAGTATTCATTGTTTTATATTAAATTGTTTGATATGGAAATATTTATATACAAATATATTTATATTGATTATTATTATATGTACAAGTAATAATGAATTATTTACAATGATTTTCAATATATATATATATGCTACTGAATAAATGAAGACAGGAACAACACTGTTGAATTAATTAATGATGCAATTGAACAACTATTGTATCGCTAATATATGATGTTGATGGGGTAGGGTACGGTAGGGCAGTTGGTTGGTTGGTTGAGGCTGAATTGATGATGATCAAACAGTGTGTTTGAGGGTGGGCGGGTGTGAGGGTGATGGATGTGGTCGGTGTAGATTGTGTTAAAGGGTGTGATGGGTAATCAAATGCAGTGCTTACACACACACAACACTCAGACTGATCAGAGACGAATAGGCTGGATGATGTTAATGATGATGCAGAGTGATAGAGCGATGTGCAGTTATAGTTGATTCAGATGCAATCGATATGTGTGGGAGGAAATTTCAATATTGGATAGATTATGTTGGCACCACTATTGATGATGTTGTTGATGAATGTTAATGATGAAGGGATGGATAGAGATGATAAATGATGCTGAGATGAGAGTATTTTGTAGTCTATAGAGGTGGTTACACTATCTCTAATTATAATTATTTATATTTATAATTATATAAATATTTATATTCAAAGGGGTATTGTAAATTGAAATATATATTGTATATATGTATAAAGGTAAATAAATCAATAATGAGTAAATATTCAAAAAATAGATTGATATAGTGTAGGACAACCCTGAGACTCACATTTTATTATTAATGGTCAATCCATTGTGTTGTTCACATCCCCAACATATTCCTTATTTGGGTTGCAAAGATTATTTTATGTTGTGTTTACCAGTTTGAGGGGTTGTTGGGTCAACAGAAGTGTCCTCCTTTTTGAGAATAATGAAGATGAAGCCTAATTGTTCTTTATGTTCCATCCCCTGCAGGTTAGTACACCTCTAGTGACACGTACTCATTACGATGGCAATTTAAAGGAATGATAATAAATCACCATTTAGGAAAATTGTATAACACATACAAGGCTTCAACAAATTCTGATTGAGTGAGTTCTTCTATCTATCCTTTAAAGATGTCCGGAGGTCAATGTCTATTCAAATCAAAACTTAAATCAAATAATGGTATTCCATGATGATGTATGATCATATATCTCTATATTTAGATATAAATAATTATATATTACTTATTATTCATTATTATTTGATATATATATGACTATGAATTTGATTAGGAATGGGGATTGAGTGCTACCTGACCATTTGTTTTTGGTTTCTCTCCAAGTCCAATTACACATGTGATCTTGAGGTCTAGTGTTCCATCGGGGAATATCTCTTCAATGATCTCGCGACACATTGTTACAAAGTTGGATTGGTAGCACTCTGGTAGATATGATTGGAATGTCTTGAATATTGGGTTGAATCGGAAGAAGTTGAGAAATACATCAATAGGCATCAGCCACTGATGTGATGTTGTATGTACTGTTGCATTCGTGAATCCACAGTCTCTCATCATTCTCTTGATGTCAATGCCATCGCCTAGCGACACCACTTGACGAATGGTCTCGGATGGATGTATCTTGGTCAAACGGAAAATGGCCTCTTCAAATATATTGAATACCTCGTTGTTGTAGGGGAATGAAGTGATGACACACTTGCCGCCAGGCGTCAGCACTCGCAACATCTCCTTAACAATCTTCTCGCGGTCAGAGAAGAAGACCAAACTGAATGCCGAATATACAATTGTGAATGTGTCGTGCTCGAATTGTAAGAACTCTCCATCCATTAGTACAGTGTCCAGGTTCTCCAGTTTCATGCTTGAGCGCTCCAATTCTAGCAGCTCCAACATTCGACGGGAGCTGTCAATGCTGGTGACCGAACCACCAATGGGAGCCAATCTTGAGGCAGCCTGAATAGATAGGGCTCCAGCCCCACAGCCCAAGTCCAGCACTTTGTGCGGTCTATTTGGCATTACACCAATCGAAATGTCCATTGCGTCGGTACAGTATGGTGACATTGTCTTGTAGTCCCTCATCGTCTTTACAAATGTTTCCAGGTTCTCGTCAAACCAGCCGTCCCTCATATCTTTCATATGTCCTCTCTCCTTATCATTGAATTGAGGTTGTATTGAACTACTTGGATTGGAGTTGATCGGAGCAAATGGAATAGGGTCCTTTATATTCCACTTGTGGACCCCTCCCATTTCTCCACTTGGTATTGAAGCTATTTCTGATATTTTCGTTTTCTTCTCCTCCTCCTGAGCTCCAACTTCATCTACTTCTTCGTTATTATTATTATTATCCGTTATAATTGATATATTAGGTGTAGGTGATGATTGTGTAGATCTTGTCATGTACTATATTTAACATTCAATTATTATTTTGTTTGTTTAATTGATATATATTTATATTAATAATATTTTTTAATTGAATGATTAATTGATGGATTGATTGATTGATTGATTAAATGAATTAGTAATAATATAATACAATGTATAATTATGTATGTGTAATGTGATGTAATTATATTATATTTATAATTATCTGATTGATTTACAAGATGATGATGTGTGTTTGTTGAAGTTGAATGAGATTGTGAAACCTCGAAGTGAACATACAAGGAAGTGCCAGGCTTGTCCTTTATCTCAATCGCAAGTTACACCTTCCCCCAACCCACAACACACTCACACTTCTTCCTCACTCACACAAACTCCAACCAACCAGGGCACCAACAACAACTATTCCAAACAAACAAAACTATAATATAACCAACTTCTCCTTCTTCTACCCTCAATTAATTAATTATTAATAATAATATGTATGATATGATATATCATGTGAAAAGAATGAATGAATCCTTTACCCATGTTTGGAATCCCAACTACCAGCGGGGTGAGTGCCGGTTGGACCACTTTCTACCTTTTTTGGAAAGAACAGCCAGGTCCTTTGTCACCCACCACACCACCATCATCACAATTAAAAAGATGTCCTTTGGAAAGCTAGCAAACTATGATGGTCAAATCAGACCCGATGGATGACACACTCACTCACTCACTCACATACCAACAAGCAATGAGGAGGAGTCTATTGTTGATCAATTGTCCTATAGAATCGTGTTGTTGTTGTTTTTTATCATCAACATGTCGTAGTCCTTGGAGCAAGTCCCCAGGAGACCGGTCCAAAGGAAGCAATTGAATGAACAGAGTGAGTGAACTTAAAGTGTTCCCACGTGGCCCCCAAGAGATTCAATCAGTGATCGGAGTTATGCCAGAACTTGGCAATGAACCAATCGAATCCATCGTCTACAGTGTAGGGTGGTGTGGGGAACCTAGGTAGGGAACAATCCAATCAGGTGATTGGATGGATGTGGAAGAGATAGTGTGTATGTATATAATGTAGTGTATCTTCATTATTTCTTCAATGGAGGTTCTTGCACACCGTCATTGTCATCATTCGATGAGGATGGACTTGGAGTGTGTCTATTGCCACTACCAGATGATGAGTTGTTGTTGCTGTTGCCACCACTATTTCCATTTCCATTGCCATTGCCATTGTCATCCTCTCTGTAGAATAGACGCTTGCCTCTTGCCTTGGAGTTGGCCTCGTGATACTGCAGACTGTTGTAGGCGCCATTTGAACTGTTCTCATTAAACTCCATCTCGGATGCCGATGAAAGTATAGGTGACACGGATGACGACGAGGAGGTCGATGTGCTGGTGGACGATGCAGACGATCCGATGGGCGCGAGTGATGTCAGTCCCAATCCACTACCACCAGCAACTGCTTGGTGGTGAGCATTGTTGCTGTTGCTGTTGCCAAAGCCATTGATTGGAACTGCCTGGTTGATGCTCATATTGATGCTTCGTAGCTCCTTGGTGGGCGTCTTGCCAATGCTGTATGATGTGGTCTTTGATGGCGTCAGTGATGAGACGCGCGCGGCCGATCCCATCGGTGAGAATATGACATTGGACATTGGCGAGGCGACTGTTGCCATAGACTGCTTGGTTGGTGTTGTTATTGGCACCTTCATTTGTGGCACCTTGTCCTTTGCCTGGACAACAGTCGACGTCATCTCTTCCAGGTATATCGCGTTGTAGAATGCAATAATATTTCCACTTTCTCCTTCTTTCAATGGTATGTCCTTGTAAGCCTAGGAAATTGTTTGATTGATTGAGTAAGTGAGTAAGTATCAAGGTAAAGATGTTTGATTGATTGATCGATTGATACATACTGGTGTTGGTATTGAAGCTATCTCTAACAGTGACTTAAATCCTATCTCCATGTTGTTTGATTTACAAATGGCATAGACGGTGCAGGCGATGGCAGTGTCCAAGTATCTATCCTGTAGCATGCGAGTATGTTCAATGATAAGCTTCAGGAGTACCCAGTTCATCTGCGCCACCATCTGCGCTGGCAGACTCAGCTCTGTTGCATAATGTTTTAGTTTGGCCTGCAGTCGCATGATAAGCTTTCTAAAGAACATCTGTTTGGTTGTGGAAGTGGATGTTAGTAGAGGACATTGTTGGAGTGGGATGAGTTGGGCTTCATACCATTAGAACGGGTGATGTTTGTTGGCCTGGAGCTGCTGGAGTTGGTGATTGAAGATTGGATGTAGTTGTTGTCGTTGTTGTGGTCGTTGATGTTGTGTTGGGCTTGGTTGGAGTGGCGCTGAGTAGCGAGGTATTGTTGGACTTTGTTGGCGTCGATGGTATGTTGCCTTGAGTCGTAATACTGCTGCTGCTTGAGTTGTATTGTGTGGCGTATAGGTACAGTGGTTCACGATATTGCTCAATGTGCGTAAAGACGAATGAGTTGGTGGTCCATGCGTATTGCTCGATGATCTTGGTCTCAATGGAGGTCAGGTGTTGAGTGAGCAGTGCGGGGATGATGCCCAGGTTGATGACGGTGGCAATGACACGCAGATGACTGTAGGGCAGTATCTGGAATCGGTTGACAAAGTAGGGGAACAGCAGCGCGTCCAGCTTGTACGCATAGCACACCATGTCGTAGCTGGTGGCCAGCAGCGATCGGTTGAACTCCTCGTTTGGCAGGAACGGCAGGGTCTTGGTGCCAGCCGACCCCTTGGCCAACTCCTGCTCAATGATCGTGCCGAGCAGCTTGTAGTAGAGTCGCACGCCGTACGTCCTCCTCTTGTTCTGGATTCTCTCGGCGCCATGCTCCGACAGTTCCTCTGAAGTGTACAGCTTGTCAATGCTCTGTGTCAGTTGCTTCACGCGATTGCTAATGTCCTGAACGGTCTCCTTCTTTGAGCCCCGTTCGATCAGGCTCTCTGTCGTGCTCAGAACATCGTCCGACTTGCTGACGGCCTTTATCCAGGCAATCATTGATAGGGATGCAGAGATGGGTGTGGCGGGCAGGTGTCCCGAGCTGTTTGTGGCCTTGCTGGGCGTGGTTGGATACTTGATCGGTGTGTCTGAGGCGTTGTTCCTTGCATGTCTGGCTGGCTGCTGGAACTTGGAGTCTGGTGTCATGGCCTTCTTTGCAGACATCTGATTGTTGTTGTTGTTGGCCTGTTTAAAGGGTGTTCCAATTGCGGCCTTGTCCGTGAGGAAGCAACGCTCATCAATATCACCACCGGCGTAATACTGTCGCTCATAATGCTTATTGAAGCTCGCCAATATCGATGAGATATTGGATGTTGAGAACACAATATCATTGTTTGATTGTTGAAGTAGTTGATCATTCACCATCTAAGAGTTATTGATTGGTTAGTCACCTGATTTGGACATGGACATGGACCGCGACTACTTACCTCTTTGACCAAGTTGGTGAATGTTGTCTTGTTGGTATTTACAAGTTCCTTGTACAGGGATATGTCTATCTTTCTACATAGATACTCTAGTATCTCGTTTGGATTGTCTGTGTGATTGTTGTTGTTGTTATTGTTGTTATTGTTATCGTTGTTGTTGTCGCCAACATGGGAGGAGGATGGGGGAAGTGGTAGACTGAGCTTGGAGAGTAGGTTCGACTTGCTGTACACTAGATTGATGCTGCATATGATGAGGTTGGTCGACTGGATAAGATCGGGTGTCGTGTTGAACAGCCTGCGCTTGCAGTACAGATAGATGTGCCAGCCAATGTCAAAGAGGTGCTCGTCGCTGAAGCGCCCCAGTGCCTGATTGCGCGCCACACTGCCCATGCCGCCACCCGCCAGACGGTCCGTGACCGGATTGAACTGGAAGCAGCTGCGATACGTGTCTTCGTACTTGCGATAGATGACGTTGAGCACGACGAATGAGACGCCGAGCTTGCGCGTCATCTCGCCCAGTGGCTGAGTGTCGCATCGGAGCATCGATACGAACGATGGTAGTATCTCAAAAAAGTCGCGCATCTTGATGTCGGCAGTTTTGAGCAGCTGTGACAGATAGACGCTGTGTGTCAGCTGCTCCGTGCTGAGGTGTGTCGACAGTGTCTTTGGTATAAGCGTATTGAATCGTTTGTTTCCTGCAACAAACAATGAACATGCTATATAATATCTTTGATTGATATCTGATGTCTGTTGGTGTTTGGTTGTGTTGAGTTGTGTGATGTGATGGTTAGTCCATGGTCCTGACTCACTCATTCATTCAGTTGATGTACGTACATCATTGGTTAACTGTATATACTCTAGTAGGTCCAATGCTATTGAGGTTGTTGTTTGGTCAACGTTTAGAGTGGTGGCAATGTCTACTAGCTTTGGTCTCAGCTCATCCATGCTGAGTAGGGCGGTCTCACCACGCAGACTATCTACTGCGGCCACCAATTCATCCATTGAACCACCCTGGCTAACTGGTTCATCATCCGTGCAACTGCTCAAATTACTGTCGCTTCTCTTAAATATCGATGGTGTTGCCATATCGTCTTGTCTTTTCTTGTCTTGTATTATCTTGACTATGGTATTGGATTGGCTTGTTTGTGCTGTGTCAATCAATCAATCAATCAATCAATTCAATCAATTAATTCAATCAATCGATCTGTTCGCACTAATAATGATGAGGATAGACTATTGCTAATATGTATATGTGAAAGATAGAATGTTGTTGATTGATTATGTATATATGTTATGGTTTATGAATTGTGTTGGAAGTTAGTGAGAGGGTAACCTTTGTGGCCCACATCATCCTCTCTCCCTCCCTTTGTTTGTGAACAATTAAATTAAAAAAATAAAAAGGGCGCCAACTTCCACCTCTCATTCAATCTCATTCACTCACTCAATCAAGTCCATGAGATAAATAAGATTGACCATTAATTAGTTTACTATGACTACTTCTACAACATATTGTCATCATCATCCATTACACCACATATTGATGAGGTATCATCTTCAGATCTGCATGGTGTATCTTGGTCATCTTCGTCATCTTCATCATCATCGTCTTCATCATCTGTAACATCATCATCTCCATCACCATCAACTACAACAGTTGGTAATGCAGATGTTCGTCTTGAGAATGGATTGAACTTGAGTTCACTAAAGTTCTCCATCATTTTGGAGAACTTGGGCACGCTGCCAAACAGTATCGATTGACTCTTGGATAATGGTGATGATGGCGTGGCTGTGCCTGTCTTGTTGGCTTGCGAAGGTGGTGGCGGTGACATACCCTGTGTAGACTGTGACAGTTGTGGCGAGGAGAACCTTGGCGATGAAAAGTATGGTATGAAGGACAGCAATGGGGATGATCGTGTTGGTGTGTCCGAAACCACCGTTGGTTCACTAGAGGCAGCGGCGGCGGCAGCAGCAGCAGCCTGCTTCTGTAATGTTTCCTTCTCGACCAGTTGACACACCTCGTGCTTGGAGAACACCTGGACCTCACCTTGCAGCTGACACGCCAGTTCATCCTCCAAGTACAGGTTGACTTTGAAGGGCGTTGGGTCAGATCCACATGCATTGCTGAGTGGGATGGCGCCCTTGCCCACAAGAGTGTACTCCATCAACTCTTTGGACACGAGTGCCACCTGTATGTACTGTGTCTTGAGGTACTCCTTGTCATCGATGAATGATCGCAGCTCAATGGACTCGCTCCACACGGGCAATGTTGAGCGTACACTTGATGTGCGCTCACAGTTGTCCTGGCTGACCAGGTGCAGCGCGTTGAACTCGAGATAGGCGTCCAGTCTTGTGCCAGGCGGCAGAAGATCAAACTGATCGGCCACCAGTGACTTGATAAAGATGAATGTTGGCACGCCTGCATTGGACATCCAACTGTATGGCGACAAGAGTGGCAGGCGCAGGGCAGTGTACACCGAGTCTGCATCACTAGTGACGGACAGGGGTTCGGCCTCTGGTAGGGACTTGAAGTAGATACCATTGGA
This sequence comes from Acytostelium subglobosum LB1, assembly GCF_000787575.1. Taxonomy (NCBI): domain Eukaryota; phylum Evosea; class Eumycetozoa; order Acytosteliales; family Acytosteliaceae; genus Acytostelium; species Acytostelium subglobosum. The sequence goes on along the minus strand of NW_012236528.1, from coordinate 986,126 downwards.
CAACTCTGTAGTAGTGGTAGTAGAGTCTGATGGGATTGATGGTGTTGCTGCCACGCTTTGCCAATCACTGGATGCAAGGGACTGCGCATCAGAGTCGCCAGTCCAGAAGGTGTAGCGATAGGACACGTTGAGATACTCGTTGTTTTTGACGTAGAGAACTGATGTGCGGTCGTCCACAGACAGTGGCATCCAATTGCAATGATTGACAAAGCATACTGATGTCTCCTTCAACTTGAATGATATGGTAGTTCCAAATTGAACGTCCTTGTTCTTATACTCCTTCAATGCATCCGTTGGCTTGTTACCAGTCTCCTTCAACTTGTTGCCAAACTTGAACAACTGTGACACTGACTGAGTCCTCGACAACAACTTTAGTCTGCTACTGGTCAGCACTGATGTCGATGACGAGGTCAACGCTGGAGGTGAGGCGATCTCCTCCATGCCTTGTGCAAGATTTGGACTTGGTGGTGATGATGGAGGTGACGATGATGTTGGCGTGACAGGTGTCAAGCTCTCAGTAGGCACTGTCAACGCGTCTGATGATGGTATTTGTACCTTCTTGTTGGAGAATCGTCTGAGTAGACAGCTGACTGTGATGTTGGATATGTAGGACGCCAGATCCTTGTGCACCAGAACAATGGCGGCTGTATGTGGCGAGGTTGCTGTCGTGACCATTGTGTATTCGTGGCCAAAGTATCGACGTATTTGGTAGAACCAGTTGCCGTGGCAGCCCGTCAGTGGCGGTCCACCCAGTCCATTGCCATCCTCCTGGTCAGTGATGCGCTGTGCCGCTATGTAATATACACTCTTGTCCTTGGGTATGTTGTGTTGTTGGAGATAGGCCAACACATCGAGTCGCTCAGGCCGACTATCCACATTGATCGACACCACCAGACAGTCCAGTGCTTCGGCCTGAATCGTCTGGCTGTTGGAGTTTCTCAGACTGGGTGTATGGCCCACGTCGCCATGTCTATAAAGCTCGTGAATGAATTGTTCGCGCGCCAAAGACGTCGAGAATATGATGATCTCTGGCGTTGCACTTTCCAAATGATAGAGATTGAGTGATCGGTAGTTATGCTTGCTGCGCTCGACCAATATGATGTTGTCCAGCAGCACGTCCTTGCGCCGGCCACTCTCGGGGATCCAAAGAGAGACGCAGCGAGTCGCAGTCGATCCCATCGTGCGCACAGACAGGACGGCCGACACAATGATGCGTTCCTCCTCGTCCACCAGGTACTCGACGTCCAGCTCGCAGCCATCGACAGCCAGCTGGTCGGACGTCCACTTCTCAACGACCAGCTTGCCAAGGAACAGGTCGAGCGCCAGCTGCTTCTCGTCGTCCTTGAAGTTGGTGTTGATGTATCGCTTGACCGAGGTGACGCCATCGGTCATTGTGCCCTTGACACTGCGCTTGCCTGTGCGTGTAAAGTCGGTCTTGAGCGCGGCGGTACCCGTATATCGCTGGCTCATCACATCGGCATTGTCCGCCCATACATTCTTGAACAGCAACTCAAATGCCGCGTGATCCTCGACGCGATCATACGGTGAGATGATACCCATCTTTGACAACTGTTTGTGTAGCATACTATGTGCCAGTATGCTCTGGAAGACGTTGGTGCGGTCCAGGCAATCGATGCAATTCGTTCGGAATGTGCCGCCCTGGCGCAACAATGGTGCTTGGCACGCCGTGCTCTTGAACAAGTATCCATGTCTGTCAAGATGTGGACGCACTAGGTCCAACAGTTCGCTCAAGTTCTCATATCGATTGTTCTTGCATTTATCATGGAAGTCGAATGAGTAGTATCTTAACATTGTCGATGTGTCTTTGTCTGTTGTGTTTGTATCTGTGGCCGGGGATGTGGCTGTTGTTGTGGCTGTGGGATTGGCATGTCTTGACAACTTGGCATAAGTCTCAAACATGTTACCAATTGTTGACTCTCCTCCATGATGATCAATCAATGATACCATAACTTGTGGACCATACAATGTTATCAGTTCATCGCAATGTGATGTGAATGCTCTGTCCTGGATGGGGATAATCAAGGAGTATGAGTATGATTGTGCCCCATCATCCATCCATCAATCTAGTCCCAATCCTTACAGTTAGAATATTGTTGCCTGGTATTGGAGTTGGCTTTAGTCCTTTACGCTTCTGTTTCCATATTAAGGGTATTGAACCTCTGGTCTGAACATATGATGTGAGCACCTGATCAAAGACAACGATCTGCTCAGTCTCTACAAAGTTTGCTACATTGCCCAGTGGATCTGCGCCTCTCATATGATACCTAGCTCCAGCTCTCTTACAACTCCTCCTCGATATAAATATATACTTGAACTTGTTTGAATTGATTTCGCAGTTGAGTATCTTGATGTCTAAGTTAAGTATGAGTAAGAGTATGTGATTGATTGATTGGAGTGAGTATATGTGTATACATACGACCATCCATGATTGGGAGAATGAATGGATGGCATTCGGCATCGATGAACTTCTTCTGGAGATGTTGATTCCAGAAGAACCTTTGGTCAGCTCGTTTCCATAGTGGTGAACTCTGTGATTGGACACAACATTCAATGTCCGATATGCGTTGTTCCGTATGTGTAACATCAAAGTCATATGAGAAGTAGAATGAGAATGTCTCCAACATGTTATTCAGTATTGCCAAGTAGTTCTTCTCTTCCAATCTCTGTTTTGTATCCAAGATTGAATGAGTGATTGAGTGAGTGAGTGAACGATCACTTATGGACCAAGCCTGGATTGTGAGTGGGACATACCTCTGCATCAGTCAATGCTATTGGAGTGGCTAAGATTGGATGTATGTTTGTCTTGGTCACTCGGTATATGACGTTGTCATTGCCTCGAATGGCACCAACTTCTGTTCTCTCGGCAATAGTCAACAAATGTGGACCCGATAGTAAACTTATGATTCCAAGACATCCATGTGTCTTATAAACAGTTCTAATAGGTTCTGTTATCATTGCATCTTGTCCCAGCTGTAATTTGGTCAGTACCAAGTTAGGATTGATTGAGTGCGTGCCTCCCTGTCCCGAGTCCATCACATCGACCTACCTCTCAATTCTACATTGCCTGTTGAACGATCTATAAATACTGTCTTTGGGTCTTCATGTTCATGGTTGGCAGATGTCTGCAACAACATGAATGAGTCTAACACTACAACATTGACATTGGGATATACATAGGTTACTGGTTCACCTGTAGTAGTACTACTATCTTCATTATTGCTATTGTTATTATTGTTTGTGTTGTTATCCATCTCCTATTACATGTATGATTGGAGTAGTAGTTGTTAACAATTAAGTATGCATACAGTGTTGTTTATGTTGTTTGGAGTGACACTTGTGCCATCGATTAGTTAGTTTGGTACCAAACAAACAACAAGTTGGTGTTCAAGGGACCTTCTGCACCACGCCCATTTGCACCCCTTTGGTTGCAAAACCACCCTCCACAACCAAAAAGGTGATCAAAATGAAACGAATCTTCACAAAACAATTCCAAAAGTGGAAGTCGGGGCAAAGATCTGGAATATGCTCTACCTCGAGCAAAGGTTCTTGGCGCCATAAATAACCAAGACATGTCCATGTCCATTGTTGATGTTGTTGTCCAACCAACCAACCAACTCAGTCGGTGACATTTAATGTCCAACTAAGTACTTCTTAGAAGAACTTCAAATTGAAGTTGATGCCCATCCTGTTTGATTGGTCTGATTGAAGCTTCTTGAGGGGATGTCCGACGTAGATGTCAACTAGTGCTGGTCCTGTTTCGAATCGGAAGCCAAATCCAACAGTGTGTCTGTAGTTGTCTGGTCGCAACAACTCCCTCATGCACGATCCAAAGTTATCATAGTTCAACACAGAGTTACCAAATGCGTAGAACAAGAATGCTTGGCCTGGATAGTCATCAATATCCTTTGTCAAATAGAGTGTTGTGTTGTGATAGAAGTCTCCTCCAAGGCTTGGCTCTGTTGTTCAACAATGTTAGTATCCTATCTTTGGCACCATTCAATCAATCAATCAATCCAATCCAATCCATACTCTTGCTCTTTGTTGTTGCCAATCCCTTATATTCGAATCCCTTGAAGTGATATGATACACCATTGTAGAACCTATCGATCATTGGAGACATTCCTCTCGCCATATTGTAAAGACCTCCAAAGGCAAGCATGCATTCCAAGTTCTAAAGTTCATTGAATGAATGAATGAGTTGAGTGATCGAAGGATTGGGTGTTATTGATCAACTTACAAAGCCTCTGTAGAGGGGATAGTATATATGAGTGAATGACTCTGTCTTGATGAACTTGGTACTGAATGGACCTCCAGCCACCTCATTGTGAATTCTGCCCCACAGACCAAGTCCGTACAATCCAGTCTTCCTTGACATCCACTCCTTGAAATAGTAATACTTGTGCGTCAGACTCAGCTTATGTGAGAAGCCAGTATGATTCCTCATCCTACAATCGATGATCAAGTCAGTGAGTGTCGCGTGTGCAATATCGTCCGATCAGTCCAATCTTACTCCTCATCCTTGTTTTCACCAGAGACAAAGGTTCTTCTGTCACCTGCGTAGAGGCTAAAGTAGTGTCGACCATAGTTGTTTGGATGGAATGTGATACATGACTCTTCAATCTGTAAGTTCTTGTTGCTATCGTGTTGTGAGTCATGTCAGAAATCTAATGCTCGCGCGTGTGTCTAATGCGTGTCCACGCGTCCATCCATCCAAGTATGTATGCTTACAGCTCGATAGGGTTCTCCAATCTCTTTGACAACTCAATCTTGTTGTTATATCTATCCTTATAATATATCTGTATGTATGTTTGATCGAATGAGTCGGTCTGTTGACGAGCAAGGCACGATGAATACATACACCACCATTCAATGTCTTGAAGATGCCAACTGAACCCTCGCCACCAACCTCACCACCATAGCCAAAGGGATTGACGATGGAGAGGATGGTCTTTTGTGTAAAGTCGGTGTTGATCGAGGTGTCTAGGGAGATACCGCGCTTGATCGCAGAGATGGTGACGGTGCGTCCGTCATCGCCAACGGTGTAGTCACCCTGCGACATGATCTGATCACGCTCCATCAGTTGTATACCATCCTGTACATATCTACGTAGTCTTTTCTTGTCGCCTGCGTACGTATCAATGTTCTTAAAGTACGTCCTTCGCAAATACTCATCATTGGACCTAATCTGATTGAATGTCAACTCGACCTGAATTGATTGATGATTGATTGATGTGTTAGTAAACTGATCAGTTTCGGGATGATCACATGTTGATCATCATCATGTCATAGATAGTGTATACCTTTGCCATGGTTGATGCGAATATGTATATGTTTGATTGGTATCTGATGAGGGGCTAGACACAATGAACATCAGTCGTGACCTGATGACCAATGGACGCGTCAAAGGACTCTTTCCATTTTTTTGGAAGTACGGAATAGGTAACCAAATGTCTTTCTTCATCATTGGACTCATGAAGTACATTAGTCATTCACCATGCATCATGTGATCGTGTGTTACATGTACACATACACACTGACCAATCAATCACGTGTCTACCTAAGGTGAAGATGTTTAAGATTGGGGTTGATCAAATGTGTGACATTACCCCTTACTTATCTTCACAACAGCGACGACTACTCGCCCTTGGCCATTATCCGTATTACGAATGTATCTATATTAATCAATTCACTGTCGTTGATTGTAACAACTAAACAACATTCAATCACTCAATCAATCTCTCAATCACAAATGTAAGAGTTGTGTGAACAGAAGGTTGTATTGGAGTTACCACCAATGAACTAACCAATCAGAGCATGGATACGTGATTGAACTTGAATTGGAATGACCATCACCTCACTGACACTTTCAATCAATCAATCAATCAATCAATATTTATCTTACCTTATATGTTCAATCACCATCATTGTCGACAACTGTTATAATACATGAATTATAAGGATGGATGATTGACAAGTTGTACTTTACATTCAACCATCAATGGATATTGGGTCAACTTTGTATTAATCATATCTTCGATCGTCAATATTACAAATAATGTACGAGATTGACTCATTGGATACAACTTCCTTTTCCCTCCTTCCATGCCATCCTGGAATTCTATTTAATCATTGGGAATTCCCAAACATTATCCATCATCAGATATTCAATCTAACAATCAAACAAACTAACTAATCCTTTAATTTAATTAATTAACTTCTTACTTAACTTTATAAAACATGTTGATCAGTAAGTTAAATCATTATTAATTAATATCCTCACACGATAAATCAAACATTTAATTCTAACTTTCAAACAACAATTATTATAGAGGCCATTACATCATCCGTCAGTAGCTTTATGCCATCATCAATGAGTGGAAGCGTTATTGGTTCATCTGGAAGCAGTGGATCTTCTCAGGGAGGAAACTCAACATCGGGTTGTGGTCCATGTGGACCTGTCAACCACACTTATCAGGAGTTTGTAGCTTATCCAGCTTGCTACCCATGCTACCCACCACCATGCTACCCATGCTTCCCACCACCAGTCTGTGGCAGATATTGTTAATAACAATAAATGATTTGTAAATGTGTTGCATCCACTTTCCCTCAGTCTTGGTCTAATGTTTAATGAATTAATAGGTTGAGTGTGACAAACGTCGGCACTATTCCTTAGTCAACTTTGGCAACTACCTCAAACCGTACCATAAAATTCTACGATCCAACTGACTTTGTGTAAAATTGGATCAAAATGTTTTTACAATATATGTTGAGCAAAATTATTTTTGGCGCACGAATGCTCTGTCATCTAAGGGTTAGGATCCAGGACTCTGAATCCTGTCATCTGAGTTCGAATCTCAGCAGGGCAATATCTTAAAAAGGAAAATAACAAACTGAACTTCGTATTCAGGATGTCCTTGAAGCCGGATGGCAAGAAATTCCTGTTGGATGTACAATTCCGAGACTTGTCAAGGCTCATCTTCCTAACGAGTCACATACACATTCAGTTCCTTGACTACTCTGCGAATGGCTGCGCTCAATGGTTTGGACATGACCTCACCTCTTGACGTCTACCCTGTCCTCAAGGTCAAGAGTAATCGCCAAATGATTGAGTTTGGAGTTGTAGGAAGTACAGATGTATTTTAATTAAATAAATTGGGTGCATATATCGATATCCACAACCTTTGTAATGTGTGTCTCTTCGTAAAGACATTCACAAAGTGTTTATGATATCGTCGGTCATATGTGTGTGTGTATGGTATTACAATAGTCTGTCAACGAATGGCGCTGGCAGACCAGAGGTAGGTAGGTAGGGTAGGTATTCATCTCGCTCGCTAGTGTAAGAATCCAGTGGTGTTGAGGTTCCTCTGCAAGAACATATTGTCAAACAATCCCTTCATACCCTGCTTGGTCTCGGCTCTGGCAAAGAATGGATGCTATTTGCGTGTATGGTAGTTGATGTGTGAGTGGATGTTGGAACTATTCCAAATTTTGGAAACGATAATTATAATGTTGACATACCCTTAACAATTTCTGTGCACTCGATCGCTTGTTGGGATCCATTTCAAAGCATTGCCAGAGCATGTCCTTGAGGTCCAGTGAGCACTTGAGTCGCGCCACATCAATTCCCTTGGTGGCATTTGTAAACATTGCACGCATACGTGACTCGCGATGTGGTGGCTTTTTATACATCAACTCCAACATACACACTCCAAAGCTCCATATATCCGCTGGGTATGAATGTGGCTCGCCCTTCACCATCTCTGGAGGCATCCAGAATGGCGAGCCCACTAAATGGTTGGACACCTCATTCTCAACTGATGAGCATAGTCCAAAGTCAACTGTAATGTATCATTGAATTGGGGTAAGTAATGTGGTATAGTTCCATTGAATGATTGAACTTACCAAGTTTGATCTCTCCACCAACTGTGATCATGACATTGGCACTCTTGATATCGCGGTGCACCAACTTGTTTTGATGCATGTAGGCGATTCCCTTGAGTATCTCCTTGCCAATGTATCCGATTTGTGTCTCTTTGAACACGTGTGAAGAGGTGACGGCTGCCTGCTCCAGCGTGCCACCCTGCATGTACTCCATAATGATGAATAGTTGTTCAACGTGCAGCACCGATGCCTTGTAACCAATGATGTTGGGATGATCACATCGCTTGAGGAATCCAACCTCTATCAATACATTGTGCTGTTCCTTTGGTGTCCTATAATGTACCACCTTAATGGCCACCTTCTTCTTGTCATAATGAGCTTCAAACACCTTTCCATATCCACTATAATAATGTGATTGATTGATTAGTTATATGATTGATTGATTGGTTGATTGAGTGAGTGAGGTACTACATACCCTTTACCAAGGAGGTTGCCAAACTTGATGCGCTTCTTGATGTCTGGATACTCTTTGATTGTTGTGGCCACGCTGGCAAGGAACTCAGGAGTGGCGCCCGCCAGTCTGATCTTTCGTCGTAGTTTGAGGTCCAGGAGCTTCTTCTTCATCTCCTCTTCGTTGTTGGAGACGATCTGCTCCTTGTCAATGACAATGGATGATGTCTGGATCTCCTCCATTGTCTTTGAGCGTGGCTTGTTGACCACAGGTGCTGGAGCTACGAGGCTCTCTGCGACTGATGCCTCGGTGCTTGCCTCTATTGTGAGCAAATCATCGTCTGGATGTACAAAGGTGATCTTCTGACGCGTGAGGAACTTGAGCACGGTGAGGAACACCTTGAAGTTGTTTTTGATGTCCTCGAATGGGATGTCCTCCTGTTTCAGGTCGGCGACAATGTCCTCGGGGAGGTCGTCAAATGTGCTGACGACCAAGCGCGGACATCTCTTTCGATTGGCGTAACGACGCTTGGGCGAGCCGTCCGGCAGCAGATGTTTGGTGATTGATCCACTCTTGGAGCGATGGAATAGTCCCATTCCGGTATTCGCCATGCTACTGCTGCTCTGTTGTTTCTTGATCTTCTTGTCGACGCCCGTCACCTCGCTCGAGTCGACACAGGGATGCTCGAGTGAGCCTGAGCCGCCACTCTCCTTCCTGTGGTCCGATTGAAGTCGCTCCAACATCATCGACGTCAACATCGAAGGTGAGTGATTGTCACCGGCACCGCCTCCGCCACCACCAGATATATTTGTTGCAGTGGTTGTTGTTGTTGTAGTAGTTGATTCAATTGATGGGGAAGTCATGTTTGAAATGGCCAATGCTTCAATGGGGATATTATCATCGTCATCATGTAATGATGGTGTGCCATTATTCACTGGTGGAGCGTCCAACTCATTCATTGTATCATTCGACCATTCATCAGTCTTTGTAGTCTCCATTGTGTGTGTCTGTGTCTGTTGTTGGGCCTGAACCTGTGCTTGGGATTGAGCTTGAGCTTGAGCTTGTTGTATGACCTTGGTAATTACCTCAAGTTAGACATGATCACATGATTGATTGAATATGGATGTACCTACACTTAATGGCCTGGTATCTATTGTAATGTGTGACGATGGCAATAGACCAATCTTGCCATCTACTTTGCCTCTTATATAGCCATTGTCGGTCTTCTCAATGTACTCTATCTTGGTGCCCTTTACAAAGCTTAGATGGTTGTCTGTGATGCCTGTATAGTCTGCAGTGGCAATCAGATACATCATCATATCATTAAATTAATAATAATAAAGTAATAATAATAATAATAAACAGATAAATAATATTGTTATTAGATATATATAGTACAAGTATGTTATGTTATATGTTTGATTGATTAGATAGTTGCAAAAGAGTGAGAGAGTGTAGACAGTGTTGCTGTTGCAATTGGAGAGTGTGGTTGTTTGAGCGAGTGACACAGTTGTGGGGGTTGAAGGGGAAAGTCTGACAAAGACCCTTTCAGATTGTAAATCTGGAAAAACACATGTTTGATCTCGATCTTGGGTTGAATTTGGGTGAGGACAGACCCAATCGTGACCAAGCATGGACCCTTTTACTAATAATGATCAAACAAACAAGTTATAAATAACTTATTACGAACCGAGTATGTAAATCATGTGACATTCATTCATTCATTCTGTCTCGTGTGATGTTTGATGTGTGATGTGTTAAGTGTGATGTGGGATCGTCGGACTCCGATGATTATATGATTGATTGATGGATGGGTCTTGGTCCTGTTAATGATTCGAATGTTATGTATCTGTTTATTGAAATTGGATGGCTATCTACATTACTCGTGTTGGGTTGACTTGATTGACTTGACTTTGACTTTGATTGTGACTTGAATGAATGAATGAACTTGACTTGATGGACCTCTGGATCGATCTTGGCAATTATCTGTATCTTGACATATTTTTATCTTGAATGTTTGAATGATCGCTAAAATAACTATTTGGCCTGTATCGAATTGTCTTCGGTTGTTTCGCTGGTCGATGAGTCACTGTCACTGGTGTCGCTGGACGATGTGGTGTAATCAGAGGATTCATCATCAGTCTTTGCTGCCACTGCCTCGTGGGCGGCAACTGGTGCCGCCACCGCCTTGTTCTTGTCAACAATTACCACATCGACAACATCGCCCAATGGAGGAGGGGGCGTGCCTTGCTGCTGGTTATCCACAATGTTCACCTTGGCCACTTCCGGACTGTCGACTGCTGGTGGTGCTGTCGCCGACTCGTGCTGCTCTTGATGCTGCGGTGCTGGAGCCTGTTGTTGGTGCTCAGGCTGATGGTTTGCGGCCGCAGCCGCTGCACCTCCCGCCACGACCAATGGCACTGCTGCTGCCGCAGCCACAGGTGCAACCGGTGCTGATGAGTGAACGACTGGTGGGATGGCCTCGTTTGAGTGTGTTCGTCGCTCAACCACCATTGACTGTTGGAGACTGGCCGCGGGCGCCTGAACAAACGCTCCCTCGGCATACTGGTCGCCGTACATCTCGCGAATCATCGCGTCGTACTTGGTCAGGATGATCCTGCGCTTGAGCTTCTGGGTGGGCGTGAGCTCGGCGTCGGGGCCCTGGTCCGTCCAGTCCTGTGGCACGATCTTGTACTTCTTCACAGTGGACACGTTGGGCAGACGCGAGTTCACCTCGGTGATCTTGGCCTCGAGGTACTCGTTAAAGTGCTTGTCGGTGATGGCCTCGGCCAGCGATGCGGGTGGCGTGTGGCCGTACTCCAACTTCTTGAGAAGCTCTGGGCTTCCAATGTTGAGCAGCACCACCAGGTACTTCTGGCGATCACCCACCACCATAGCCATGTTGACACCGGGAATCTGGCGCAAGTAACCTTCGATCAGAGATGGCGCAATGTTCTCGCCACCGGCCGTGATGATCAACTCCTTCTTGCGGTCCGTGATGTAGACGTAGCCGCTCTCGTCAATGTATCCAACGTCGCCTGTGTGCACCCAGCCGTCGCTGTCGATTGTCTCGCGTGTGGCCTCTGGATTCTTGTAGTAGCCAGCGAAACAGTTTGGTCCCTTGACGCAGATCTCGTTGTCGCCCTCGTTGAGCTTGATGAACGAACCGGGCAGGGTCTTGCCGATACTGCCCGTCTTGACCTTGGGATAGCCGATCGTCTGTGGGCCAGTCAACTCAGACATACCGTAGGCCTCAGTGATGGTGATGCCCAGCGACATGAAGAACTCGAGCGTGTCCTTGCTGATGGGTGCGGCGGTCGACGCCATGAACCAGCAGTTGGACAAACCGAGGTTGCCAAGCACCTTCTTAAAGACGAGGGAGCGAGCCAAGCCGTAGCCCATGGGCTTCTTCTCGCCGCGCTGAGCGCTGTAGCCTCCGGCAATGCCCTTGCCACGTGCCCAGCTCAGCAACTTCTTCTTGACAAAGCCGCCCTGGTTCAACATCAGCGAGATCTTCAACTGTATCTTCTCCCATACTCTTGGGACTCCAAAGAACACTGTTGGCTTGACGTCCATCAATGTGTCAAGCAATGTACCCTATATAATATTTGATTGAGTTAGTTGATTGATTGGGATGATTTCAGCCTGGCGACGGGCACATACCTGTAGCGCATCCCTGTCTGCGAATGATACGTTGAAACCAAAGAGCATGGGCGCGTAGAGGGTTACTACTTGCTCGGCAATGTGGCTGAGCGGGAGGTAGGAGATGAAGCGCTCGCGATGACAACGCTGTGGGTGAAGCACCATGCTGCCAAGGGTGTGGACGGTCCAGGACACGTTGCGATGGGTGATCATGCAGCCCTTGGGCATGCCAGTCGTGCCACTGGTATAGATGAGTGTGCAGAGGTCGTCGGGCTTGATGGCCTTGGAGAGGCGGTCCACCTCCGAGTCGGGCACCGAGCGACCCAGCTCCATGAACTGCTCCCACGTGTAGATGCCCTCGCCGTGGGCTGTCGCGGTCGCGCCTGCCGCCACCGGCGTAGGTTCCATAATGATGATGCCGCGACATGTCGGGATGCGGTCTCTGATCGAGGTGTACTTGGCCAGCTGCTGCTCGTTCTCTACGCAGACAAAGGCCGCCTCAGAGTGCTGTACAAAGTACTCGCACTGTGTCGATGAGCTGGTCGAGTAGATGCCCGTGGGCACACCACCGGCAAAGATGGCGCCGAGATGCGATAGATGCCACTCGGGCGAGTTGAAGCCAATGATGTTGATGCCCTCCTTCTCGCGAAGTCCGAGCTTAATGAATGATTTTGCCGCCGAGTATATGTCCTCCCTGTATTTGGCCCAAGTCCACTTGGTCCACTTGCCACCACGCTTCACCTGTATTGCCAGATTGTGTGGGTAGCGCAGTACCGTGTTCTCCAATCCATCAACGATGGTCAAGGGCATTGGCAAGGGCTCGATCAAAACTCCATTTACTGCATGATGTGGCTGGGGATCGATCAATGGTAGTCCATGAGCCATACGTGGCTCTGCTGGTGCTGCTGGCGCAGCTGTAGTCGTTGCCGCGGTAGTAGTAGTAGTAGTAGTGGTAGTTGGTGCAGTAGCAGCAGGTGGAGCAGTAGTTGTTGTGGTTGGCTCAGTTGAAGAGGAAGCTGGAGGTCCTGAATTGGACGAAGCATGAGTCTCGTGGACTACATGTGGGGCTTCTGTCGTGGCCTCAGTGGTAGTAGCTGTTGGTGTTGGGTTTGGATGAGTGTCTGTAGCCACGTCCGCCATTGTTAATGTTTAAGTTTAGTCTGATGTTCAAGGACACTGGACTCTGTATCTGGCGTTAATAATTAATTAATTATTGATATTGATTGTTTGGTTGATTGAATGAGCGAATCAATGTTATATCTTTGGAATGAATTTATGAAAGAATGAATGAATGGGGATGTGAACATACACATACATTACATATAATATATTGTTATTATTATTATTATTAATTAAACCGCGTAGGAAGGTGAACTTGGCGGTTGTATGTATGTGTGATCAAAATGGGGGTGTATCGTGGGGGCTGCAAACGATCACCTGATGCTTGTGGGGGTTGATCCCCCAATCCCATTTATGGGTAGTTTGGGCGCGCTTCTATTGGACCTGTCATCCTGGTAAAAGTTATGGTTATGTCAGGTCCCAATGTGGACCAATGACTCTTGTGCAGTGGTAGTGGTAGTGTCGTGTCATGTGCCAAGTGTCATGTTACATTCGGGGTTGGGCCTCTCATCCACATCCACATCCACGTGTCATCGGAGGTCGTATCGAGGGAACACATGTTGTTGTTCACTTCCATTGATATTGTGGTGATCCATAATAGTTCGTTTGGACTTTGATGAAGTTGTAGATGAAGTCGTAGTCGTAGTTGTAGTCGTCAACGTACCATGATGCTTTGGATGTTGTTCATGGTACTTCTCTTTTGAAAGATGTTTATCCAATACTGGAAACCTAGGCATCTTATCAATTGACTGAGGGAATGGACTCTCATTAAAATACGGATGTCTCAATGCTTCACTAGCAGTCAATCTCTTCATTGGATCATATGTCTACAATGTTTGATTGATCGAGTGAGTGAGTGATTCCAGACCGCGCCATGTATCCTACATACCAATAGCTTGTTCATAAGGTCAATACAGTTATTACTGTATTGTGATAGTTTGTTGCGTAGGTTACTGTAGGGATAGTGCGTGATGTCCAGTTTGTTGGATAATGGAAGTGATGAATAGGCTGGCCATATTTGATTGTTTGGTGAGCCAAGCAGGTAGAATATCTTCTTAAGTTGTTCAATCTCATTGTTGCCATTGATGAATGGACTGCCAAGTAATAACTCGCCAAATATACAACCTACGGCCCATATGTCGATTGCCGGTGTATACTTGCTGTCGCCCAACAATATCTCTGGTGCACGATACCACAATGTGACGACCTTTGGTGTCAAGTGAATGGCTGGGTGTCCAGCCTTGCGTGCCAATCCAAAGTCCGCCAGCTTGAGGAATCCATCATTGCCATACAATAGATTCTATTGAGTTCATTTGATTGAGTATGATTGATTGATTGATTGATTGATTGATCGAGGCAGGGGACACTTACTGAGCACTTCAAATCCCTGTGGATGATCCATCGCGCATGGAGATACTCAACAGCCTTGAGAAGTTGTAGGATGAAGCATTTGACCTCGGACTCTTTGAATGGTTTGTTAATGTGATCCACCAATGCTACAATGGAAGTTAGTAACTCATTCAATCAAAGACTGAGACTGATTGATTCGCTTCTTACCAGCAATGTCATGCTCGACGTATTCAAACACCAAGTAGATACTGTCCACGCTTGATCCAACAACGACCTCAAGTAGACGTACAATATTAGGATGATTCAATTGTTTGAGCAACTCTATCTCTCTCAATGATGTCTGGATTGAGATATGTATTGGTATGTTAGGACTTTGGGAGACTATCTCGCGAAAGAAAGGGGAATGGACTATACATACCAATGGCATGCCATCTTTCTCCTTCTCCATCTTGACCTTCTTGAGTGCCACAATGCGTCCAGTGTCTTTGTCCCTACCCTTGTCTGTTTAATTGATTGAATGAGTGAGTGAGGTTGGGAATGTCATTGTGATGGCGTCATGATACTTACACACGATACCATAGGTACCCTCTCCAATACAATCAAGTTTCTCAAACGAACTGACTGATCTTATTGTTGAGGTAGTAGTTGCCATGGGCAATTGAGCCTTATCTTTGTCAATGTTGTTGTTGTTGTTGTTGTCATCTGATTCTGTTATATTAACAGAAGCTGTAGTAGTGGCAGCAGCATTAGAGTGAACTTTGTCGTTGTAAACAATGTCATCATCATCTTCATCATCATAGGTGTAAGGTACAATCATTGTATGATCACTTACCAACATCATCATAACTCAACTTACTCAAAGTCCAATCATCGAATGTCGTCAACACATCTGTTTTTGCAATTTTTGCAAATCAACCGATTGATTTCAGATTCAAGTCCTTAATCCTTTCTCCAACTCAACACAACTTGAATTGATCACAACTACAATTGTTTACTCTTTGCATTATTTACTTTCATTCATTCATTCATTACTATATTCATTATATATTTATTGGTCTTCATTCACAACCACATATTATCATGGACACACCAACTTCGACGTCGGTACCGTCGAACATTGTTCCAACAATGTCTGATCTTGATACAACTCCTACTCCAGCACCTTCAATAACCACTACTCCGACAACTACTCCTACTCCTACTCCTACTCCCACTCCTACAGCTACACCTACTCTTACAGCAACACCAACACCTACACCATCACTCACAACAACACAAACACAGACACAGACACATACTCAGACACCTGCACCATCAGTCACAACCAGCAAAGAAGCCAATTGTAATAGTGGTAGTTTCAGTGGAACAAGCAGTGGCTTCAACAACAACAGTAATAATAGTAATAGTACAAAGGATATAAGCCTTAAGGATTTGAGTAATGCAGCTGCAACATCATCACTCAGTCTATTGGAGACAATGGCCAAGAGCAATGATAAACATGCTATAAAGGAACATCTCAAGAAACATGCACTCGATCTAAAGAATAGCAATGAACAGACCCTATTCCATTTGGCTGCAATGCATGGAAATGAATATGTCATCAGGCAATGTCTAAAGAAGAAGGTAAAGTAATGTGAAGTGATTGATTGATTGATTGAGTGACATGCACTGACCCTCCCTCCCCACCATTAGTACATCAACCTTGAGGAAGTCAAGCCACTGTTAATGAGGGATAAGGATGGATATATTGGACTGCATTGTGCGATCAATGGTGGACACTTTGAGGTGGCAGAGAGACTGTTGGCAAAGGGCTCAGACCCAAACTCGAGAACTGTCAGTGGATCAACTCCTCTGCATCTGTTGGCCAAATACTCTCATCATCCCAAGGCGTGTAAACTGGCCGTGCAGTTGCTGGATGGTGGAGCATTCATCAATCACAAGGATACAAAGTTTGAGACACCTCTACATCGCGCCACACTCCAAACCTATGTAGTTATATCTGGTGACATCTCTGGCTGCCCCACCAACACACGAGTGATGATGCGCACCTACAACAATAGCAGTAACAGTCTAGACCTTATCAAAGTGTTCCTAGAACATGGCGCGAATCCAAACATCTTCAATAAGTATGTACTATTATCCATGATTGATTTGGACGCCAACTCACTCTCTATATGGTCATTAGGCGAGGAAAGACATGCTTGCACTACGCTATAGAGGAAGGGAGGGTGGACCTCCTGGAACTATTCCTCGAGTATGGTGCCATCTTTACCAAACAACCTTCAAACAACTTCCCATCACCTCTCGAGTTGGCCAAAGAGTCCAAGAACACTTCAATCATTCAATTCTTCAATGGTATGGCGTCAGTCACATGCTACAACTCAACGTCCCTACTAACCAACACATACACAATCAATCAAAGAGAGGATAGCCAACTGTGGAGAGTATATACTGTTTAATGATAAGATGGCAAGTTGTTATATTGGAAAGAATGCTTCGGTATTCCATCAGTCGAGCGATCAGTTCTTGGTTGGACATTCGATTCAGTTGGTGTCGGGCAGGATCTTTGTCACAAACTATAGGGTGGTGTTCCGCAGCGATGCATCGACCGCACCCATCAATCATGAGACATACTCGTTGCGATGGCCATTTGGCGAGTCCGAGGAGATGACCATACCCCTTCTTTCAATCGACTCGTTCACATCTGACAATCACATCCACACGACGACCACCACTCAGCCGACCTCATCACAGCAGTCTGGCTATGTTGTCATTCCGGCCGACTCCCAACAGCAGCAGCAACTGATGTTGTCACAACAGCTGGCTGCCCCACCACAGACGCCTCCACTCTCGTCGTCTGGCTCGCACAGCGGCTCACACACACCCAATGGTTCGCTCACTCCCAACTCATCCTCATTGAATGTTCAGCAGTCGTCGACAACGTCCTTGGGAGCATCACTGTCAATGACGCCACCACCATCATCATCGACCTATTGCTCGCTCACAATCACAACCAAGGACTACAGGAACTGCAAGCTCTACTTCACGTCACAGGTGACGCGCGATCGCGTCATAGAGGTCATCTCACATCACTCACAATCAATGATCGAGCACAGCATGAAGCATAACGAAGGCAATCGACAATTGCAGCTCAAGATCGCTCACGACAACATACATCTGGATGACGAGAACCGAATGCAGCACATCGATCGCTACGAATGCTACGGCATCTTTGAAGACCCCATGCCCTATCTCTTTGCTCACTTCTTACATTGTCCCGCAGTCGAGGAGGACAATGGCTGGAACATATACTCGGTACGACGCGAGTACCAACGATTTGGCATCTTCATGGATGGCGCCAACAGCGGAGGTCACAACATCAGCCACAACAGTCTGGACAACAGTGTCAACAACAACAATCTGTACTGGAGATTCACAACTTTGAACAAGGAGTACAAGCTGTGTCCAACGTATCCCAGCAGCATTGTGGTGCCACGTGTCATGCTCGACAAGGACCTGGAGCGTGTATTTGGCTTCCGGAGCAAGGGTCGCATCCCTGCATTGTCCTGGCGCGCACCAAGTGGCGCATCAATCACCCGTTGCAGTCAGCCATTGGTGGGCCTCGAGCGTACACGATGTCCCGAGGACGAGATGTACATGACGGAGCTGTCCACTCAGCGCCCAGTCTACTTGATCGATGCTCGTCCCAAGCTCAATGCCATTGCCAACACGGCGAATGGCGCAGGCTTTGAGAACATCTCCAACTATCCCAACTGCAAGCTGGTATTCCTAAACATTGCCAACATCCACGTAATGCGCCGCAGTCTCGAGAAGCTGGTCGCCACCATGTCACCGTATGGGGGCGACGGCGACGGCAAGCACCTGTCGGCAATCGAAGAGAGCAACTGGCTGAACCATGTGCGTGGCTGTCTGGCGGGCGGCGTGTACGTTGCCGAGCTGATCCAAAAGAACATCAGTGTGCTGGTGCATTGCAGCGACGGATGGGACCGTACTCCCCAACTCACATCCCTGGCGCAGGTTCTCCTGGACCAGTACTATCGCACGATCGTCGGACTGGAGGTACTGATCGAAAAGGAGTGGCTGTCCTTTGGCCACAAGTTCACCCAGCGACTTGGCCATCTGCACGAGCTGGAAGAGGAGCGCTCGCCCATCTTCATCCAGTTCCTCGATTGCCTCTTCCAACTGGTCAATCAGTTCCCTCTGCTGTTTGAGTACACTCCCGCTCTACTGCAATTCATTGCCGAACACCTCTTCTCATGCAAGTATGGCACATTCCTGTACAACTGCGAGAAGGAGAGAGCTGAGAAGCACGCCAAGACCAAGACTGTCTCGATATGGACCGATGTCAACAGGAACATAGAGCGATTCACGAATCCATTCTATCAGACACAGCAGGATGGCGTTGTGCTGCGACCCAACCTCAACCTGCGCTCGATGGAGGTGTGGAAGGCGCTGTACATGCGCAGCGACACACAGAACACATGGCTGCACAACTCATGGATGATCCAGAACCATCAATACCTCAAGGCCACTCAACAGCTGCAACTATCACATCACCAACACTCGACTCAGACATCCACGACCACATCACCACGACCATCACTGGCTAGCGCTGGCGAGGACAATGATGCGACTGGTCTCGAACCAACGTCAACCCGGCCATCACTTTCAAATTCGTCCAGTCCGACCATCATCAACACATCGACATCATCATTGGAGCGAAGGCCATCAATGGCGCCAAGCATGCTTAGTGGACCGCCGCAGCTGCCCCCAACAATCGTACCCCCAGCACCTGTAATAATTGAAGTGTCGACTGCACGAGCAGCCGAACGAAGAAGACAACTGGATCACAGACATCGTAGATCATACTCTTTGCAAGATCATCACAAGCCAATCATCTATAACAACAACACATTGAAGCCATCATCCACGACCACGACCAACTCTGACAACGCCAAGAAGTTGTCCATCTCCAACAACAACAACATCAATCAATCATCATCATCAAGTATCCAACTTGGCAAGGAGGTGTCGTTGCCAAGATCAGTGTCGTTTGTTAGGAGAGGACTTAGACTGCCTAGAACTCAACGATTCATACTGGGGTCACACCGACCAACTAGTGGAGGCATCAATAGGGCCAATGGCGCCACGCCCATTGTCACTGGCGGAGGATCAGGATGGGTTGTTGGCCATCATGTTGACCTGAGGCACATGACCAAGGAGAAGTTCTACTTTGGTGGTCCATTAGTGTAACATATATATATAAATATTAAAGCAAACTCACCAGACTACTACATAGACATGGAATGTTGTAGTGAGGTAGAATGGTGCTTTCACCAAAAAATCAATCAATCAAATCGATCAAATATGACCCGATTGTGGTTTGTTTGCAGAATTGAGAACCTTCGAATTTTTTTTAATTTGGAGCAAGTTGAGGGTGGTGGAAGGCACTCTCCAACGTTGCATCTTCCCTCACCACATTGACTGATGTGAATGAAATAGATACTTACCCTGGGCAATCATTCATTCATTCATTACATTTATTCATATACTTTAAATATTCTTTACATATACCTTATCTTTATATTCACATCATATATAATATAATATCTTTGTTCAACAAATAAATAAATATCAATCAATCAAACAAACAATCAGTCATGAGCAAACCAGGAGCTGATAAGAATGAGAAGATCCTTCGTGATCTTATGACATTGGATGACAATAAGAGATGTATGGACTGTTCAATGAAGGGTCCAGTATACGTCTGTTTGGAGCTTGCTACATTCGTCTGTCAATCATGCAGTGGAATACAGTAAGTTCACAATTCATTGATGATGTTTGATTGATGAACACACATACTAACATTGGATGATTGAATGAATGAACAGTTCAAACATGGGAAGAAGATGCAAGTCTGTATCAATGGGATCATGGAAACCAGAGGAGATACAAAAGATACAGAATGGTGGAAACAAGGCTGCTCGTGCATATTGGTTGGCAAGATGGAGACCTGAGGACTTCCCTGAGCCAGCAGAGGGTGATTCCGCAAGGATCAGACGTTTCATTGAGCTAAAGTACACCAACAAGCAATGGGCCGATACAGCAGGTTCATCATCACATGCTCAATCACATGCTCCATCACATCACAACAACAACAACAGTAGCAACAGTAACTTTGGCAACTTTGGCAACAACAACAACAGTAACAACAGTAGCAACAACAACTTTAACAATGTTATCCCAGCACAACACAAGGTTGAACCATTATCGAATATATTAGGCAATGATATACCTCCTATCCGCGTCGATCCAAAGAGGAACTCACAGACATTTAGCAATGGAAATGGTAACAACAACAACAACAACAATACATCCAACACCAACTCGACCAACCTCTGGCTCGACCAACCAGGCGCCAATGGAAAGCAACAACAGCCCAAACAACAGAGCAATACATTGTTGGACCTGTCCGACATCTTCTCAGCGCCCACACCCGCGCCAGCACCAGCTCCACAGTCACATCTGCCACAAATACAACAACAACAACCAAACACATTCAGCAACAACGCACAGGTTAACCAATGGTCCACTGGTGGCAACAATCCATGGAGCACAAGTGTCAACCAATGGGGCGTGCCTCAACAGGCCCCTCCTCAGTCACAGTTCCAGTTCCCACAGCAACAACAACAGCAACCGTTCAACCAGCAACAACAGTCACCATTCAACCCTCAACAGCAGCAGCAACCTTTCAACCAAGCATTCAACCAAACCCAGCCATTCAATCAAACACCACAACCATTCATCCAGCCTCAGCCATTCAACCAACCATTCAATCAGCCACAGATGATGCAGCAACAGCAGCCCGCCAACCCAGGGTTCGACTATTGGGACAAGAGCAGCGCCATCAACCAACAACAGAGCAATCCATTCTTTGCACAACAACTGCAGCCACAGCAACCTCAACAACCAGAGAAGAAGGACTACGCAGGAGGTAAGTGTAATTGTACATGTGAGTGACCAGAGTGGAATGATTCCCTAACCCATTCCGATCAATCATAGCATTCGCCAACTTGTCACCATTTGCTAGCAGCCCAAGCACTGGAACACCAAACAACTTCAATACAGTGTCACCAACTAACTCCCAGCGTGGCAACAATACAGCAATCAGTAGTAATGGAGGCAGTGTAACCAAGCCCAATCCATTCGAGTCAACTTTCAACGTCAACCCAACATCTTCAAGTGGACCAGGCAGTGTTAGCAAGACTGCTTCAAACCCATTCGCCAACCTCAACAACAACACATCCAGCAATGGTATGGTTGCCAACCCATTCTCCCCACCAATGGGCAGCCAGAACAACAATATGAACAATATGAACAACATGGGCAGCATGGGCAGCATGGGAAACAACAACATGGGCGGCAACAACATGGGCATGAACAATGACTTCTTTGGCACCAACTCCACTCCAATGGTAATGCCATCATCAGCAGGCATCCCACCAAAGGCTGCAAGTGGTGGCGGTGGCGGTGGATTCAATCAATTCAATGGCGGTGGAAACCAACAATTCCAGCCTCAGCAGCAGCAGCAACAACAACAGCAACAGCAACAATTTTTCTCGAATCAATCATCACCATTCGGTGACTTCAACACCAACAACAATCCAAACAAGAACGCACCAAACACCATGTCATCTCCATCATCATTCTCATTCTTCTAGACTCCTGCTCCTCCCTCCTCCATCCACATTTGTTGCTAACAACAATGATTACTCAATCATCCATCCTAAGGATCATGGAAGTCCTCTCTCTCTGCCATTATAATCATATCTACATCCCCATCCATCCATCCATACATCCATCCATCCACATCCTGATCCAATCAATCACAATAAAGACAACTCACTCGCTCTCACCTTGACTCCAAATCATTATTTATGGGACGAACCCGTCTTCGCAAAAAAGATCAAGACTTCTCGTCTTTAACTTCAAGTCTTGAAGTGATACACAGATACATACATGATGCAGTTCATACCAGATACTACACCTACAATACTTGCTGACAATAATGAGCGTGCAAAGTTGATAAATGAAGAGTGGAGGAATGATGGTGTAAGAGTGGCAGAGAGCACAGTGCCGGATGGTGCACTGGGCTGTTATGCTACAAAGTCTTACTCGACAGGTGACCTGATCATCAAGGCCAGACCGTACTGCTGGGCAGTGGTGAATAACGTGACCGAACATATATGCGATCGATGCTTCAAGTTTGTGCCTGAACGCAAGCTGGACCGATGCAGTAGTTGTGCGTTGGTGTACTACTGCTCGCGACAATGCCAGGTCGACTCTTGGTCAGACTTGCACAAGCACGAATGTCCACTCTTCCTCGATATGAACAAGAAAACAAAGCATCCTCCACCTCGGGACATGATCATGGTGGCGCGCATGCTCATCCGGACCAAACTACAACGCGACAACCTAAGCAAAGATGACAAGACCATCGTTGGATCATACCTTGTCTGTGAACAACTGATACCAAGTATGTCATCGACCTCAATCAATCATTCGTTACATTCATTCAATCACTCATTGACAAGTCATCCACACAGATACTGGCAAGAGAAGCTCGAAGGAATATGAAATAGATGTTGCCATGTCCCGCGCGGCAACTGCACTACTCACCAAAGCGACAATCCCAACAGTGGACATTGAGAAGAGCAAGATTGTCCTTGATTACTTGTCCAAAGTATGAATAGGCTCCTTCATTCATTCATCTGTGGAGCATACACATGGTCCTAACGATTATCCACCTCAATCAATCAAACATTATAGTCATCACGTAATGCATTCCAAGTCGGTGGAGGACGCATGGAGAAGGGTGTAGCAATGTATCCATTCATCTCTCTATTGAACCATTCGTATGTCATTGCCATCACATCCATCATCACTGGTGCTCACTCTTACTTAACCCATCCCATCACTTCACAGTTGTCAACCCAATGCAGTCCAATTGTTCTGTGGTAGTATATGCGAGGTTAGAGCGCTGCGACCCATTAAGCAAGGCGAGGAAATACTCATTTGTTATTGTACTCAAGAACAATCACATGAAGAAAGACGTGAGGTCCTAAAGGACTACTTCTTCTTTGATTGTGCATGTCCCAAGTGCATGGACGTCATCAACAACAATCGTTTGGACATGTACTTCAAGTGCAATGCGTGTCCAGAGGGACGTGTCGACGTCACAATCAAAGATGGCACATCCAGAGCATACTGTTTGTCTTGTAACAAGCAATACAACAATGCCCAGCTAAAGAAATACCAGGACATGGAGAATATGGCCAAGGACTATCTTAAACGAACCAAAGACGTCCCATTTGGCAAGGAAATGGTTAAGTTTATAAAGGAGTTGGCACCAATGTTGGCATATCTTCATCCTGGACACAATGTATACCAACAAATCATTGCACTGTTGCAACCAAACATTACAGATGGAGTTGGACCCGATGACAACCTGGCAATATATCGCCAGAATCCATTCTTTGTCCAAGTATTGATTTACACCATACAATACTATATTTATCACCTTGGTATTGATCACCCTGTTACCTCGGACTTCTGCTTCACACTCGGTGGATACCTAAAGTATGTTCGTTCACCGATCGTTCGCACAATCAACCAATCACATGCTCCATGTCTAACCCTCATCCATCCATCATCATTAGTGTAATTGGACAACAAGACCAAGGAGAAGAGATGATGTACAATGCCAGACCCAACCTTGTTCGATTCAACTTCCACCAGAATTAATTGATTGATTAAATGATTGATTGCCAATAATAATAATAATCATCTGTAATTGAATTCCAAGAGATAGGTGTTGTTGGACAGACTTCCAACTTTATTACACTTATTATTCGAATATTTATAAATACATTCAATCTTTCAATAATGACAATTACCTTATTTGGGTTGATTAGTGTACACAACTTTATTTGTCAAACACAATTCAAGTGCACTACTTTCAATAATATCAAAGATAGAGAGATTTAGATAGATATATAGTGATATAGAGATATATATATATATATATATAATCAAGTGAATGAATGGAGTTCATACCAGATCACAAACCTCAATACTTGATAATGTATTTAGAGCAAACTTGATAAATGGAGAATGGAATCATCCTGGTATAAAGGTTGCACCAAGCCCTTTGCCAGAGGGAGGAGTTGGTTGCTTTGCAACAAAGTCATATGCGACTGGTGACCTACTATTCAAAGCGAACTCATTCGCATCTGCAGTGGACAATCCCTTGGTCGGCTACGTCTGCGATTACTGTTTAAAGTACGACTACTCCAATCACAAGATTGATCGTTGTGCAGGCTGCCACTTTGTATACTATTGCTCACGACAATGTCAGATCGCTGCATGGGAGGACCTGCACAAGTACGAGTGTCCACTATACAAGGTGTTTAAAAGCACATCACAAGAACCAATACCCAGGACTGCGTCTCTCTTTGTCAGATTGCTAATCCGAACGAAGCTTCAACGTGACAACCTTTGCACGCCAGAGAGCAAGAGCATCTTTGGCTCATACTTGATATTTGAGCAACTCCTATCACGTAAGTATAGTATGGTAGTATAGTGTTGGTTGGTTGGTTGGATGTTTGGTTTGATGGTGTGGACTGGACTGGACTTTCAAGTCAGACGAGAATGATCATCAACCTGGATACACAGACATCAACAAGATGAATGGGGATCAAAGATTTAGATATACCATGCTCTCTAGTATTACAGCATCCATTCTCACGAAGCAGCCCATGAAGAATGTTACCAACGACCAAACAATCAATGTCCTTGATTACTTGAGCAAGGTATGTTTATGTCAAGACATCCATAAACCCACACTCACTAACTCAATCAATCTATCAATCTTTAGGGATTGACAAATGGATTTCATGTGGATGATGATCAAGTACTAAAGGCCGCCGTGATATATCCATATCTATCTTTACTAAACCACTCGTAAGTTCACTCCTTGGTCAGCCTCAATCACTCAATCACTCAATCACAATCACTCACTCTTCAACCAACTTCCAACAAACAAACAATCAGATGTCGTCCAAATGCTATCCAGTTGTTCACAGACAACTCGTGCCAGTTGAGAGCTTTGCGACCTATTGAGCAAGGAGAGGAGATACTCATTCACTACCATATGCAAGGTCAAGAACACAATCAGTTGCGCCAACAGTTGAAGGAGAACAGCTACTTCAATTGCCAATGTGTTGTGTGCCAGGACTTTGTCAACAACCATCGTTTGGGCAAGTTTTACAAGTGCAACGCCTGTCCAGATGGCCGCGTCGAGGTCCAAGAGACCAAGGGTGGCACCACCAAGGTGTACTGCATGTCGTGCAATAAGAAGATCAGTGGTGGTGAATACAAGAAGTTCAAGCTAATGGAGAAGAAGGCCGAGCGTCTTGACCTGGAGCTGGATGATGTGCCAAGAGGTGCAAAGTTGGTAGAGAAGCTCAAGGAGATGATGCCAGCGTTGGAGTATCTTCATTGTGGACACCCGGTCTACTATGATCTCCAGATCACTCTATTGAGAGGCAATCCATCAGACAACATGGCCTTTTTCTGCCAGTATCCATTCTTGGTACCAGTACTGGCACTATCCCGACAGCACTTCCTCTATCACCTGGGACCAGATCAACCTCCTACTTTAGTTACAGACTTGGTAGTTATCTAATGTATGTTCCAATCCGTCAATCCATCCATCCATCCATCCACCCAGATATACTAACACATGTACACATGCATAGTGCGCGATTGGACAAAAGGAGAAAGGTGAAGAGATGATCGCAGAGGCCAGAACCAACCTTGAGAGCTTTGACTACTTCCCTCCTCAAACACAAAGGACATGATCATTCATTCCACACTGCGACAAACATCCTGGTACCCAACCAAACAATTCAATTCCACTACCTGCGCCCATTCAAGTTCAATCAATCACGTGATGTACACAAGGTGGGCTCCTGTTTTTTACTTGTTTTTTATCTTTGGGCGCACCATCACCAGATATTAGTGCTTTTCACAAATTAAATAATTGTTGCTCTTCACACAATCAATCTCAATCTATCCAACCTCATTCCTTCCTTATCTATCCATCCATCCAACCATCAATCAATCCATTCACAAACCTAACTTGTTCTTTATTAATTAATTACATATATAACAATCAATCACAAACAATCAAGAATGTTCAACGGATTGAAGAGAACCACTATGTTCACCTCCAACATTGCCCTTGGCAATCAGTTCAGAAGCGGAGTGACCTACTCTGCCCTCAACTTCAATGGTTACCAGACCAGAGATTGTAAGCAGACTATAGCAATCAAACCATAATAGTGATAACAACCTAACACTATTGTTTGTCATAAACTAGTCACCAAGATCAAGGTTAAGGGACCAGTCGTTGAGATGGACGGTGATGAGATGACCCGTATCATTTGGGAGATGATTAAGTCAAAGGTGAGCACAATCACGTTGTGACGATGAAGACGAGACATACACTAACCCATCACCTCACTCATTCACTCACTATTAGTTGGTCTTCCCATACTTGGACTTCAAGCCATTGTACTTTGATCTTGGACTTCCACATCGTGATGCCACCAATGATCAAGTGACAATCGATGCTGCCTTGGCCATCAAGGACGCCAAGGTCGGTATCAAGTGTGCCACCATCACCCCCGATGAGGCTCGTGTTAAGGGTAAGTCATACATGATCAATCTTCATACTTTGGTCTAGAAGTACTGACTGACTAACGGATGTTTCATCAACTAAAATACAGAGTTCAAGTTGAAGGAGATGTGGAAGTCACCAAACGGTACAATCCGTAACATTCTCGGAGGTACTGTGTTCAGAGAGCCAATCGTCTGCAAGAACATCCCAAGATTGGTGCCACGTTGGACCAAGCCAATCGTCATTGGCAGACATGCACACGGTGATCAGTACAAGGCCACCGACTTTTTGGTCGAGGGACCAGCCAAGTTGGAGATGATCGTCACACCAAAGAACGGCAAGCCAATCTCCCGCCAGGTCTTTGACTTCAAGGGCAACGGCATTGCCATGGGCATGTACAACACTGACGAGTCCATCACTGAGTTTGCCCACTCGTGCTTTGGCTACGCTCTCGACAGGAAGTTCCCCCTGTACCTGTCCACCAAGAACACCATCCTGAAGAAGTACGATGGTCGCTTCAAGGACATCTTTGAGGAGATCTACCAGGCCAAGTACAGAAAGCAGTTCGAGGCCGCCGGTCTGTGGTACGAGCACCGTCTGATCGACGACATGGTGGCCTACGCCATCAAGTCCAACGGAGGCTACGTCTGGGCATGCAAGAACTACGACGGTGACGTCCAGTCCGACGTTGTGGCTCAGGGCTACGGCTCGCTCGGTCTGATGACCTCTGTGCTCTCTGCACCAAACGACAACATCGTCGAGGCTGAGGCTGCCCACGGCACCGTCACCAGACATTACCGTCAGCACCAGCAGGGCAAGGAGACCAGCACCAACTCAGTGGCCAGCATCTTTGCCTGGAGCAGAGGTCTCGCTCATCGTGCCAAGATCGACAACAATGCCGAGTTGCTCAACTTTACCAACAAGCTGGAGCAGGCTTGTGTCCAAACCATCGAGAAGGGCTTCATGACCAAGGACCTTGCTCTGTGCGTCTACGAGGAGAAGGATCTCAAGCGTGAGCACTACCTCAACACCGCTGACTTTATCGACAAGGTTGCTGAGACCTTGAGAAAGAGCCTCTAAATGTAATGTGATGTGTCCATCATCACCATTATCATCCCTTCCATTGTATACCGCCAGTCTTTCTTTCCACACAGACTTCCATCTCAAACCAGTCACCGGACCTGGAATAGGTCCAAGTCCAGCATTGCACCAAAATAACATATAAACATAATTTATCCACAAGTTTACTGAATCAATACTTTGAGCTTGCTTCCAAATGTATCATCCACTGAATCTTTGGTAGTCTGTCAAAGTACTTGCTTGCGTCCTGTCCTCCTCTATCTATCCTAGAGTTTCTCCATTTGCTTGTAGAACTCGACAACCTCTGGATGCACCTTGAGTTGATTGGACTGTAGTTTGGACTTGAGTTGAAGGCCGGTGAGGGAGGTCGCTCTACTCAGTGCCACGTAAGCCTGTCCATACTCAAAGGTGCCCTCGAGGTCAATGACCAATCGATCGATCGACATTCCTTGACTCTTGTGAATGCTCAGTGCCCACGCCAGCGCCAGCGGCACCTGAGTCCTTGATGCCACCTTGACGTTGCCCTGCTCGATGTTCCAGACCTCCTTGACGATCTTGCGCAATGTGCCAGTGCTGAACTTGACGATGGGCATCGAATCTTCGGCCGCCCAAGCCACGACGACGCCACGTGATCCATTGACCAACTCCTCTTCAAAGTCCAAGTTCTTCAATAGGATCACTTGAGCACCAATCTTCAATGTCACTGTTGATTGGGCTTGCATGTTCTTCAGCATGTCTCTATATGGATCGGGTCCTTCGTCCTCGGCCTCAAACACCATTGCCTCTCCAGCCAAAGCTTGTAACTTCCTTTCATTCTCAGCATCACACTTGGCTCGATGAGGGTCTAGATTATTGTTGGTGGGGATGGTACGCGTTAGGATTGGTAGTCTCCGAGTTCAGTTCGTAGCAACATACATAAGACAGTCGGAATGATTCCATCGGTAGCGTCTAGATTGTTGGAAACACATTGATTGAGAGTAGTTAGACCAACATCAGAGATGACACCAAATCGCAGTTCGTTAAGGACCTTGACAAACTTGTCATCCTTCTGTCTGTACACCTTGGTCAAGAGGATCGAATGATCAATCATCATCTCCCAGCAGACAGCCCTGAAGCAGTACGATGCAGCCGTCTGCTTGGACACGGGCGGTAGTTGGCAAAAGTCACCGACCAACACCAACTGTATGCCGCCAAAGGGTCGAGGTGAGCTGCGCAGAGCCCTTCCAATCTGATCCAGCTTGTCGAGCAGCTCGGCAGAGATCATTGAAATCTCATCGATGACCAGCACCTTGGTCTGGCGCCACCGCAGCAGGTTCTTGTTGTTGCCTGCAATCGAGCGGATGTAATCTTTGGCCGGCTTGTCACCGAGACCAATCGCGGCGAACGAGTGAAGGGTGGTGCCGCCAACGTTGCAAGCGGCGATACCAGTGCTAGCAGTGACGTGGACACAGTCGCCGTGTAGAAAACGCAGTGCCTGGATGATCTCGCGAAGGACGTATGTCTTGCCCGTGCCTGCACTGCCTGTGAAGAAGATGCTGCTGCCGCCCAAGACCAAGTCCACAACATGTCGTTGCTCAGGCGATAGTGTCTCTGATATCTTGATATCCTCAATTGATCGTTTGTACTTTGGTGGGGCCTTCTTTGAGTTGCCGCCCTTAGGCGGTACAACGTTGAATGTGTTATTACTGCCGGTACCAGATGATCGATGAGATAGCAATGATTCCGATGAGTAGTTGTTGATCTGTTTGAACATTGATTGATTGGTAGTTGGAGATGACTGAGATGACTGTGATATCTGTGACTGTGATTGTTTGTTCCCCAGA
Source organism: Acytostelium subglobosum LB1 (assembly GCF_000787575.1). Lineage (NCBI taxonomy): Eukaryota > Evosea > Eumycetozoa > Acytosteliales > Acytosteliaceae > Acytostelium > Acytostelium subglobosum. The sequence goes on along the minus strand of NW_012236528.1, from coordinate 955,996 downwards.
CCATGAAGAGTAGGCTTGACCAGGCTAGAGGAAGGTGTTTGAAATACTGTGGATGTAGTCGAGGTTGTTGGTGACAGAGAACTGTTGAGTGAAAGACTTGGATTGCTCTTGTATATTGACAATGTGTTTACAAAGCCAGTGTTGTTCAGACCAATCTTTGAAGGCATCAATGCAGATACCATCGGTTGTTTGCGTTGTGTTTGACCTTGAACTTGTGATTGTGGCTTTGTCAATGAAAGTGGATTTGATGTATTTGTTGATGTCATGCTTGTTGATGTCGTGCTTGTTGATGTCGTGCTTGTTGATGTCGCCTTGGTAGAATATGATAGATAATCGTCGTCATTATCAAACTGACCACTGAAGTCGAATGAGAAGTCAGGTTCTTCATCTTGAACATCAGGTCTCATCTTCTTTGTTGGTTGCTGTTGCTGTTGTTGTTGATGATCCTCTTGTTGTTGCTGATGTTGTGGCGGGTCATCGTCCAAGAGGTCCATATCATATAATCGTTTTAGTTTGTTGCTGAGTGGAGATGATGATGAAGTCTGTGTTGTTGAAGTTGATCTGTTGTTATTGTTGTTATTGTTGTTGTTGTTGTTGGCATTCGGATAATGTAGGTGTAGTGATTGTTGTTGTTGTTGTGGTGGCTGCTGTGCTTGTAGTCCTTGTTTATTCGTTGTCTGACTTGATACAACAGAGAAGAAATCGGTTATTATCGAGTTATTGTTCAATGATGACGTCTTGTTTGATCGTTGATTGGATCTAAAGTACTTTGTATTGTTGTTTAGACTATTCATCTTATTGTATGTATATAAACAATTATAAATAATATGGACTATAATTATTACTTTCCAAAGAGATAATTAATAAGGCGCGTTCCAAGAACAACTCCTCATGAGTGTAACGTTATGAATTTGACCTGGATTCAAAAAAACAAATAATGCACTGGGCTTCTGAATGATCATCATTCCCACACACTCACACACTCAGAGACAGACTTGACTCGCGTCACGCTCTCCTATCAATCAATCTACTTAACTACATACTTACACTTTTATATATATATTTATACACTCAAAGAAATAATCTATTGAAAATGATGTCCAGAAGACTCCTCAACTCAAGAACTGCCTCTTTGTTCACTGTAGGTGTCATCTTAACAGAACAAGTCAACTCAACAGGTCATGCATGACATCGACAGTGTATTATTATACGCGTATAATGATAACAATAGCAACAACTACAACAACAACAGCAGCAGCAGCAGACTCGATTTAGGAAGAAGCTATACACAATAGACGACAACACTCTCATTGTTGTGATCAAACTAAACTGATATCGACACTTATCGATCGACACACAGTGGAGCGAAACAATGAATGAATGAATGAATGAATGAACGACAAGACAGATACTAATGCGAATCAACTTATGATGATCACAACTTTAATATAGCAACAGAGATCATACTCCACCAAGAACATCGATCAGCAGATCAAGGACTTCCTTGCCAGACCAGACATTGCCCCAACCGCCCAGAGATACAATGTTACATACAAGGAGAAGAGTAAATATTTGAAGAAACAGCATTCAGCAAGTAGGTAGACCAAACCTTTGAAACTAACAATAATATATGATCAAATTGAACATAACAGCCCAAGCAGAGGTTGCCAAGGAGCAAACCGAGCAGAGAAAGCTCCTCCAGGAGGCTCACGACGAGGCTATCGCTTCATTCGTCAACTCCCTCACCCCAGAGTCGATCAAGCAGCTCTAAACAGCAAGCACCCTTTGATATAGTTATATCTTCTCGATCATTCATCATTAATCAACATCAACAATATAGTGTCGCTGGCATGCAGCATGCAAGCAAGTGGCTACAACAACAAACACACACATGTAATTGGATACACAATAAATAGCAATAGTACCATCAATAACAGATATTCATTCGGCAATAGACTTGACAGTTAACTAAGTTAGTTGTCGCCGCGACTGCCACAGCATCATATATGCACACACACAAGAGATAGGAGAAGGAGAAGGAGAGGAATGATGTTACAGGATGCCAACATGGCCTGGGAGCTTTATTAATGATGCATACACATCTATCAAGAATGGCTTGATAGCTAGTTATTATTATGATTATTATTACTATTACTGGTGCTACTACTACTATTACTTTCGCCAACTGGACTGCTGACACTCTTGTTGTTGTTGTTCGATGAGCCAGACTCTGACGTTGACCTCTTCTTGTTGTTGGATTCATCAGAGTTGTTGTTGTTATTGTTGTTGTTGTTGTTATTGTCAGCGCTGGTCAATATTGAAGGGAAAGAACTGCCCAGCGAGTGTAGAATACTATGAGGTGTTTGGATGCCATCGTTCCACGGCAGACCAAAGCCAGCACGGCTGGCTGGAGAAGGCATGGATGTGCCAAACATTGCCATACTGATGTCAATGTTGCTGGGCGTCGCCAGGTTCATGCCACCCGGTGAGGGTCGTGGCCAGTGCAATGGCGTTGGCATGAATGTGTTGCCGCTCGGGGTGAGCTCCAGAGGCTCGGGATAAAAGTCGCGAGGCGACGGCAGCGTGGGGATGTCGGCAGGCTTTGGTGGCATGTGCTCTTGATTGAGTGGCGCGATTCCCTTGGGTGGGATGATGCCGCCGTGCTGCGAAAACATAGGCTTGGGCGCGGGTACGTTGACAGTATCAGGGATAACGACGCTGAGCGGCTTCTTCTTGGGCTTGTTGGTCTCCTCCTTGGTGACGATGGGCACCAGTGCAGGTGAAATAGCGGGTGAAATGAGAGGCGGTGTGGACGCTAAGCTACTGTTGCTATTATAAGGCCTGGGGAACATTGTTGATTGTTGTTCAAACTCGGAGGACTGCTGCTGGCTCTGGTTTGCTTTGGATGATGTAAAAGTTGCGTTGGAGTTGGAGTTTGAATTGGAGTTGGAGTTGGAGTTGGAAGTAGTCGACGTCGATGTCGATGAGTGGTTGTTGTTGTTGTTGTTCTTCTGGGCTGAACTTGGTCGGGAAGTTGCTGTGGATGTCGTGGATGTGGCAGCGGATGATGGCACGGGTGTTGAGGCCTGGACCATTGGTATGTCGGAGTTTGTGTTGTACATCTGTGGATGAGGTTGTTGGAGATTGAATGGATGTGGCTGTTGCAGTGAGTGGTGTGGATGATGTTGCATGGCTGGTGAAGAGTATGCTGGCTGGATCAGTGGCGAAGCGTGATGTTGTGGTGGAGTTGCCTGTTGTGGTTGTTGCTGTTGTTGTTGTTGCTGCTGCTGTTGCTGTTGCTGCTGATGTTGTTGTTGTTGTAAGCTCAGGTGATGGAGTTGTTGTTGATGCTGTTGATGTTGAAATTGGAATATTTGTTGTTGTTGCTGTGTTGTCATTGATCCACCATAGTAGGGCATCATCTGTGGCTGCATATAGGGCGAGCCGCCAGGTGGCACTGCGCCATTCGGGAACATGAATGGATAGTTGTTGACATCGACGTACATTGGATGGTGGTATGGACTGCCATGTGCAGCGCCCTTGAGCATGGCACTCTTGGGGGTCATGACACCGCCCATCTGGACGGCGCCTGGTGGGGCGCCATTGAATGACTTGCTCGGGTCGAGTCCGCCCAGTGGGAATCCGCGAGGACCATACTTGGACGCGGCCATTGAGCGAGGAGTCAGCGGTGCCAGATCGGCCTCCATGCTGCTGTATGGGTAGTACTTGGGATGAATGAGTGCGCCATTCGATGCGTAGAGGTAGCCACCCTGTGATGCGTTCAGTGCCACCTGTGGATAGACCATGGCACCTGTCGAGTTGCCCATTGGATGCTCGCCACTATTGTTGTTGTTGTTGCTGTTGTTGTTGCTGTTGTTCGCGCCATTTGTGTTGTTTCCAACATGTAGTGGACTGAGGTTGGTAGAAGAGCAACCAGTTGGTGTGGTTGGGGCTTCGCCAAGGTCCTCCAAATCATCATCATCATCATTATCTGTCTTTAGCTTCTTGCTTCCGAATATCCTTGGGTACTGCATGATGACATTACATGTTAGTAAGTGACGTCATGTCTGGCGACAACTCTGTCAACACATCACACAACATACATCTTGGTTGGTGAGGTTCTTCCTCGAGTTCTCGTGACTGTCTGTGTATCGAATCAATACTTTGTCCATGTCTTTGGAGGAGTACTGGAACAGCTTGTTGTTGCTGCTAAATATGATGAGGGCAATCTCGCAATCGCACAGAATGGACAACTCCATCGCCTTCTTGATCAGTCCATTCTTACGCTTGGTGAATGTTGCCTGTCTGTTCCTCTCATTTGCGATCCTCTCGATTGTGATCTTATTCCTTCCCACTAAAATAAGTAGATTGATTGATTGATTGATTAATTGATTGGTTGATTGAGTTAGATGAGTGTCGAGGCTTGATGTATGTATGATGTATGTTTAGACTTACTGGTTGACTGACAATATAAATATGAATGAGCAAGCCTTTAGGGAGCTGCTCGCGGTGGTCGTTTGAGCCGACTAGTTTGTAGTTGTACAGGTCTTGTTTACAGTGATGTCTTCACAGGCTAGAGTTGAGATTGAATGGCTTGTCTGTGTGTCTGTCTGCAGAAGTGGAGCTGGCTGTAGTCGTTGTTGGATGGAGAGATGTCAGAATTGATATTGATGACTGATTGATTGAATGATTGACGTGTGTATGAGTGTTGGATGATTGAGTTGAGTTGTCACTTGATGTTGTTGGTGGATGACAAACTCAAAAAGAGGTATAATAATAATCTAAGATGTCTGTCTTTCTATTTTAGAATATCTCTCTCTTTAGAGATAATAAGAGTAAGAAATGGGGGCGTAACTTGTGGATGGTAATAATAGTGTTTTTTTTTGTGTTGGTGTTGGTTGGCTGTTGTTGTTGTGAGCTCTAATTATAACAGCACCTCTTCTTCCATCTCTTCCTAATATTCCTTGTTGCTTCCTTTCATACACACACCCACTTATTGTCAACCAATACAACTGCAACAATTACACCCCCCTCCCACCACCACTCACACCACAAACACTCTCGCTACGAAGCAAACAAACACAACAAACACAGATCCAATGGATATTGGGTTGTTGACAGTCATTCACCGCAAGAGGTGCATGAGGAATGAATGAATGAATGAGATGCATGTGATTGATTGATTGATTGCTGTGAGGTTGTGTTTGAACAATCACCATGGTGATTGAACGAGTGTGTAAACGATAAGACGATCAGATACAATGTAGCATTGCACAATAACACAGACAGTTGTTGTTGTTGACACGCATGACATTAGATAGATTAACTGAATCCTTTTATCATATTTATGTGTGTGTTATGTTATGTGGATGGATGGTTGGACATGATAGGTCCATCTTGTCTGTTACTGGTTACCAGATTGATTGATTGCATTATACATACATATAATATAATAATAATAATAATAATAATAATAATAATAAATAAGATGTATTTATATGTATGATCGAACTATTCTACTTTAACGATTACAACATGTCTGTTGTTTGTCTACAAGTTATGTGTGTGTGATGTGGTTTGGATAATGTAATGTAATGTGATCTTTCTTTGGGGCAACGAGGAGTCGAGCTCAGAGTCGACTCAGATCTGAGCGTGATTGCCGTTTTCCAAACACACAAAAAGCATGAGACACTTTGATTCATTCTCTCGCGGGTGATTCTCGACTCGAGACAAGGCCAAACACACACGACTTGAGCCGGCATGACATTGGATGACGGGCGGACCGCCGCCAATCATAGACCATGTTGGATGATTCGCTGGCAAAGGTCCTTTAATCGATCATTCATTCATCCGTTCATCCATCCATCCATCCAGTCAGTGCACAAGAGTCTTATTTTGTAAATTGCCAAGTCTAGAAGCGTTGTTCACCGTGACAACCGCGTGTGATGATGCTAATATTGTTGCAAACTAGTTTGGATATGGGCGCGGGTGAAGGGTGTTTGTGGATGTTGACGGATCGCCTTGATACTGATCATTCATTCATTCATGAATGATTCATTCTAACAAGCGGACAAACAACAACAACAAATATAGTAGATAGTTATGAATAGCTCCCACCTTTGGCTCCACTTGTCGATGGCCTTCACCGTCGACGCTGATGCCATGTTTGGAAATGAGGTCTCAATGTTGGACCATGTACGCGTGGTGTGTGTGTATGTGTGTGGACATTGATTGATTGTATAAATGGGAATGGTGGCAATGAATGGGACCGACAGGGCAAGATGGGGAACAAGAGACTAAGTCCACATTCATACTCTTGAGCTGTCTATAGACTTCGCGTCCACATCCCTCTTTCATGTCTATGTGTTATTTAAAGGTTATGTCCTTTGTTTAGTGTGTTGTGTTATTAATTACCTTTGTGTATGTATGTATGTGTGTGAGCTAGAATAAGAGTAACTTACTATTGCTACTATCTTTAGACTCTTCTCAAAGTTGGTATGGGCATGGACCACTTAATACCAGACGAGGTGCGTCAACAAACACAACGACTAAACAATGTTTTCAAAATTAAAATTAAGCAAAAAAAGGGAAAAATCCAAAAGGACGAAGCCCCAGGGTCCACAGGGCGAAGGACTTGACCCTCACTTACACTCTCCAGCTCATAGTGGAATCAGGAACTCCAGAAAGTTGATGATAGAGTGCAGTAGACCACAGGGCCACTACACAAAGGTTTATTCATGAAGGAAGAGGAGGATGATGAAGGTCCAAGCCCAGCCTAGACCAACCCAGTCCAGCCCAGCCAGTTGACAATATGATTAGTTAGGCAACGGCTCGTATCCACTGCCAATTATAGTCTGTGATGTCTGTCGCTTGCTGTAGTAGGCCTCCAACACGTTGTTCTTGGGCTCGCGCTTGAATGGTGGAATCGGTGCGTCGCAGTGGTACAGCGCTGCAACGTTGAGCTGGAGAACGTGAGTGAACTGAGATCGCTCGTTGAGGAAGTCGGGCAGTGTCCTCTTGCTGCCAGACGTGTCATTTGGCTGCACCAGATAATGCTTGATCTTGTTCTGTTGTGAAGATGGGTTGTTGTTGCTGTTTGCCCCATCCTTGGATGACTCTTCGCCGCCGCTGCTAATGCCAGTGCTACTGCTGATGCCGGTGCTGCTGCTCAGACCAGTGCTGCCAGACAGCGACGAAGACTGTGAGCTGCCAGCCTGGTCCGGTCCGCCCGAGGCCACGTAGGAGATCTCCAGGTGGCCGGGGAAGGACTCGGAGAAGAGGATGACAAAGGTGCCAGGCTCCTGTCCCTTAAGGATACTATTTACAGACTCGCGCTTGAGGAACATGAAGATCAGGCCGTTCTGCCACAGCGTGGAGATATGACGCTTGTAGCGTAGTGTTTGCAACGACTTGCCAAACCAGAGCCAGAACTGGTCAAAGTCCTTGTGGCTGACGAATGTGCGGCTGCCAAAGAACGTCGCATTGAGATAGTGGAAGTCGTAGCTGGACAGTGGTCGTGTCGGTTGGATTGGACTCTGCTTGGTAGCTTTGAGGAAGTGTTTCTGGAGTATATTTACAAAGTGTGGCCAGGTGATCTCGAACTATGGATTGATTGATTGATTGATTGATTGTTAGTGACACATGCTTTGGAATCCAGTGCTCGTTGTAAGACATACCTTCTCATTGAATGACTCTTTCTTCAAGAGTGTACCCTCACTGCCCTCCCATTGACAATCGTTGGTGATGACGATGAATGGCTGGGAGGTGCCACTGGGCACGTTAAAGGTGCGGCCATCCGACGTCTTGATCTGAAGGACAAAGTGCAGTTTGACGCATCCCTTGCGTGTGCCTGTGAGGAACTTGATGGGGAACTTGGCAATGCCCTTGACTGGATCGATGATCTGGGTGTCCTTCTCGATCTGCTTCTTGTTGCCGCCGTTGCCTCCACTTCCACCTGCGGCAGAGCCAACGATGGGCGTCGAGCCCTTGGTCATGGGCTTGGCGTGGAAGATCAGCTCAGCGCGGATCGGCGAGTAGGACGCAATATCGACGTTGGTGCCTGTGAGCAGCTGTGCGATCAGGTGGTCCTCCTGCAGCTGCTTGAACTTGCTGATGACCATGGGGAACGGCTGCTTGGTGATGACAAGGGCGACGGGCAGCGTATCCGCGTCGCCAAAGCTGAGCTCCTCCTGGTAGAGCTGCAGCTGCTTGAGCTGGATCGAGAGGTCCTGTAGCAGAATATCGATCTTGCACAGTTGGTTGGGTTCCAGTATCGTCTGGCAGTACATTTGGTTGAGCGACAGCAGCTCTGACTCGATCTGGCCGCACAGACGCTTTTGGTCGCCCTGCAGAGACATGAGCAGATCTTCGCGGTTGGGCATGGCCAAGCCCGAGATGAGGAACTGGCGCTGCGCCATGTAGATCTTCTCCAAAGCCTCACGCTGCGCATGGTGGAGGCTGTGAATTTCGTTGAGCAGCGCCTCGTGTGGTGCGTCGCTTGCGGATGAGATCGACTTGAACAGGCTGCTGTTGTCCGACATTGAGGGCGAGTCGAATGGCGACGAGGAGGAGTTGCGTGCGTCGTCCGGTGAGTCCTCGCCACGTGTAATACCACCACTGCTATTGAGCTTGTTGGCAGCAAAGTCAAACTCGTCCGTGCTGTCGACATCCGTGTCCATCTCTGGTATCATGCCAATGTTCTGCATCAATGACGGGTAGTTCTGTCGCTGGTGCTTGCCCTTGTTGGATTTGCTCAGCGGCGAGCTCATGTCTGAGCCACTTCCCTCCAACTTGACGGCGGGGCTGGGTGGCTGCTTGGGCGGCAGCGAGCCCGACGTAGGCGATATCGACATCTGCTGTTGCTGGTTCTTCTTGGGTTTCATCAGCGTGTCCTCGCTAGAGACCTTGGGCGAGGCAAAGCTGTCGGAACGCCTCTTCTTGCTGCGGTCCTCCTGCTCCGTCGTGCTGACGATCGACCACTCCATGGCGCTGTCGTTGCGTGGTGGCAGAGCGCCCAGTCTAAAGTTGAGCGCGGCCAGTGCGCTGGCCTGACCACCGTTGTGTCTAAACAGGTCCTCGCTGTTTGAACGCTTCAGTATTGGTGGCTTCCTTGTCTGTGGAGACGATGAGGCGAATTCTACAAAAGAGCCAAGTGCCTCTGCCACGAGCTCTTCATCACCTGCAATTCCTCGGACTAATAATGGAGTATATGTGTGAGTAAGATCGTTCAGAGTTGGACACGCTTGTGAGAGGATATGCTTACCTTTCTTTCTCAACTCGGATGGTGGAGGTGGGATTGGAGCCGAAGCAGACAGGGGCGAGAAGAAGCCTTGGCCAAAAGCAGAAGGGTGCTGCATAAGCATCTGTTGTTGTTGTTGTTGTTGTTGTTGATGTTGTACATGTAGTAGTGACGATGGTGAAGTGTAGGGATTGGTGTTGGACGACGGCATCTTCATCTGTAACAGCTCGTTCATCTTCTTGTTCTGCTCAAACAGCTCCTTTTTCAGCTTGATGTTCTCCGACTCGAGCGTGGAGTAGGCCTCCTCGATGGACTTTGTGTACACACGGTGCTTTTGCTCGCGCTCAAAGGCCGAGTGCACCTGGTTCATCAGCGACTCGATCTGCGACTCGTATTGCTGTCGAATCGTCTCCATCTTGCCCAGATTGTCCATCGTGGTCATCAATGTCTTGTCGAAGCTGCGACTGGCCTCTGGTGATATATCCATAGATTGCTTTGGCGATAGGCTGTTGTTATGTTGCTGCTGTTGCTGTTGTTGTTGTTGATGATGTTGTAGTTGCGCTGTATTTGATGGTGATGAACTTCCAGTGCCTCCAAGACTACTGCCCCAATGCAACTCGGGCAGTGAGAGTAGATGATGTTGTGACTGCTGTTGTTGCTGTTGCTGTTGCTGTTGCTGCTGGCCACCATTGGTGACCAACTTGATATTTGGATGATGCGCAGACAATGAGGCTACTGCATCATCAATAGATGTAATTGGACTAGACTTGTTATTATTATTATTGTTGTTGTTATTCATCAACTGTTGTGACTGGGATGATGCCGGTATCATAGCTGCTTTTGAATGTTGTTGTTGTTGCTGTTGTTGCTGTAGGTGATATGATGATTGGAACAACAAGTGTTGCTGTTGTTGTTGCTGCTGTAGGAGGTGTTGTTGTTGTTGATATTGATGTAGCTGTTGTTGGTGAAGTGGAAATCCAGGAAATGGTGTTATTGGTATTGGATTGCTGGTTGTACCACTGTTGTTGCGACCACTATTACTGCCACTGCTACTGCTACCTCTACCGTTGTTGCTGTTGCTGTTGTTGTTGGACATGATTGATTGATTGATTAGTCTTTCGTTCGTCTGAATGAATGTTCAAGTTCAAGTCAAGGTTCCAAGAGAGTATGATGTGGTATGATGTTTCGAGTATTGTCTCGGGGATAGATGCCCGCTAATCACTATTGTCTCGTCATTCGCTTTGCAAAGATATCTTTCAAGTATGTATTATTGTTTGTATGAATGAATGAATGAATGTATGGATGGATGATATCTATCTCTTTGTATGTTTATGCACAGTCTACTCTAGCTCACTCATACTCTGCTCACTCACGCACTCACTTTGAAGTGTGACAGGTTGTCTGTCTTGGACCAAGTTGCGATGATGGTGCCTGGGTGATGATGCCCGCCTGCCTGCCTGACTGACTGACTGACTGAGTGTGTCCCTTAAGGGTGAGGGTATAATAATAATAATAATAATAATAAATATTCTTCTTAATTAACAGAAGTAAGGATGGTAGTATGGTTGGAAAGGGAAAGAAAGGAAAGAAAAGGAAGGTTGGGGTGGTGGTCTGGTCTCCTTTTTCAAACAATCTCCTCTCTGATTATTATAATTAGAGAGTTGAAGGAAAGCAGGCAGGCAAAGCAAGCAGGCATCATCATCATGGACAACAGCAACAGCAACAGAGTTGTTATTGTTGGTCATTCATTCATTCATTTCATTCGTGTGTGTTTGTGTCCATGGATGTGTGTGTGTTTGCGACGCAAACAAGTGGCGATGATGGTGAATGGGTGTCTGTAATTTTCAAATAATTGTTTGTTTGTGAAGCGGAAGCTTGAATGAGTGAATGAGTGAGCGAGAGAGAGAGAGAGACATAGATGGATGGAGCTTGCAAGAGTACTCTTTGGTTAAAAGACAATAATACAAGTTCACAACTATTAGACAAATAACAAGTACAAATAGGAGAAAGAGAATAGATTATTGATAGATAATAAGCGGGACACTTACTTGGACTTGATTGATTTTCCTGTTTCTGTTGGTTGAATTGATTGATTGATTGAATGCTCCAAAATGACAATTGTGGTCGTCAGTCACTTTGCAGTATATTCTACAACATTAAGGATTGTTTATGTATTTATGAATGAATGTAGGAGATACGTGAAAGTAAGAGAATTGTGATCGATACTTTCGATGTGCTTCGATTCATTGAGAGGCGAGAGCCAAACGAGCGAGAAGCACGCTTCCTAAAAATTAGATTATTTGAATTTTGCCAGCAAATTTATTTTGAATGTTTTTTTGTTGGTGCTTTCCCGAGACTCATGAGACCCATGGGGTTTCGTTTTGAGGTGAGTCACGTTGGACATACTGGACTTCACGTTGTCCTGTGCTGGGGTGTTGACTTGTTGGTTGACCTGGTACTCATGATGATGATGGTCCATCCATCACCTTAGGATAGAAGGTAAGGTCTTGACAAGTCTGGTGATGGTAAGTTGATAAGTATTACAAGTTATGGTACATATATTGTTGTTGGATAATGGCCAGGGTAATGACCATGTTAGGGCCTGACCACTGGTGTTCTATTTTTCAACTTGTTCTTCAATTCAAGTTGGAAAGCATCTTGCATGCTCATCGGTGTTGCCTGTTGTTGTTGATGATGTACAGGTGTTGATTGATGAGTTGATGATGAACTCTTTCGTAGTTCATTGGTTGTTGAAGTGGTTGTCACTTTTGAGTCTGTGATATGTGAGAATGACTTTGTCCTTGTCATTGGGATACATCGTTTGTTATGAAGGTTGAGGTTGGGAGTGTTGGATGCTAAAGTGATGGCAGTAGATGTCGATGACGGAGCTGGGGGAGAACACTCTGGACTCGATGTGATTTGAACAATCTCAGATGATGGTAGGGCCAGAAGGGTACGAGGCGGGGGAATGGGTCTGGATGACACAGGCTTTGGCAAAGGAATTGGGATAGGCATTTGTTGGATTGTGTAGACTTGGACATCATCTTTATCTTCTATGTACTGATCATGGTCGCAAATATCCTTTGTTATCAATATTATACTGTTGCTGGGAGGTGATCGAGCCATCAAGTTGAGCTGGTTCTCATCCTGTTCATTCTTGACAATCTTGAGTATATCTTGGCACTCGCTCAGACTCGGTAAGTTACGATGTGATTCGGTGAATGAACGTATTCTCAAGTCCTCTGAGCAATGAGTACCATCATTATCCTCCTCCAAGTTGCCCTTCCTTGATGATGTCAGCAATGTCCTTGATCTACTGAAAATTCCATTCAATGACGATACCAGGTTGGGGGTGGAGAATGATCGGTGCCGACTGGGCAACACTTGATTGGAAGCTGGTTCATCAAAAGTATCCAAACCAGTGTCATTATCCTTGATTCCCACTGGATGCTTGATTATCTGCTCTGATGATATTGATGATTCATTCGCCAGTCTATCCATATCCTCGTCATGTGTATATATTGTGTCACTCTCATCAATATGATAGTATGGCTTGTTTATCCATTTACTTCTCATCAATGATAACTCTGAAGGTATTTCCTTGACCATTCCTGAGAATGAGTTACTCAAGTTATGTATACCATTGACAAAATTATTAGTCTGGTTATGTAGTTGACCATTATAATGTATTTGGCCATTCTTCAAATAACTTGGTGATCCAGGAACTGAATGTTCCAACTTGATTCCATCATATATCTCATCCAAAGCTACCATTATTATTATTATTATTATTACTGATTATTGATTGATTGATTAATTGTTCGATCGATAGATTGTTTGATCAATAGATTGTTTGAATTAATGATTCTGATTAATTGGTTGATTGATTAATTATAATAAGGATATTGATCAAATATAGTAAAGTGGCATAGTGTTGTTATTGTTTAATATTAACTTTGTATCATAAGTATTAATAATATAAGAATATTGATCTAATTGAATGAGATTAGTATTGATTATTGGTCAACAACATTCTGTGTCCCACTGTCTGAACGCTAAGTAAACGATAAAGTTTGAACAAGGCCTACCCTCTCCCACACAACACAACCCTAAACAACTTGAATGAATGCCAGACTGACAGACTCATTACCTTCAACTCATGATTACAACCAACGCCGAAACACACATCTAGACTAATATTAATATGACGTGATGGAAGTATAGTCTTAGGGCTATCTCAATCGTCCCCACACTTACTACTTTAGGATGTGTCTAACCGACTGGCCCACCTTTTTGGCTTGCCAAACGACTTTGCAAAACTTTTTGTTGTAGTCTGCATGGAGTGGCCCATCGTCCAACCATCATGGGTGTTGTAGAATGCATGGTTACCCGCGGGACAAAGGTGGCACATGTTCATGCCATGACATTAGCACCTCGTTAATTAAAGCAGTGCATCTTGTTATTCTGTTGTCGCAATTCTGGACAGTTAGCAGGCTGGCACTCCACTAGTCGGATCTATTTGAACGTTCCACAACTCGCTCGTTCATTGAAGACTATAAATGGATGTGATCAGATCCTTAATATATTAATATTAATTGATACTGAAGTTCTAACGATCAAACCGTCCAACCGGCGGAATAAACATCCTCACGGTATGGATGTTTATTCTCGACCACTCTGTCGGCGGACATGTCCAAAGTACAATGATTGATGCCAATACATCCATCAATCAATATCAATCCAATTGAATGGATTCTTTGATCGCATTTGTAAGGGGAGTGTAGAGTATGTTGTTGGAGCAGACGATGCCAATGTTGTTGTCCAACTTCCTGCCAACTGAGTAGTCTAATTTGTTGCCGCGGAAGTCGCGGACAATGCCACCAGCCTCTTCTACAATGATAGCACCAGCAGCATGATCCCATATACATTCTTTGTAGTCCAGCTGAGTGAGTCGTAGATAGATGTCACTGTCTCCTCTTGCCACCATTGCATATTTGCATTGACTGTCGATCCTGTTTGTTTGTTTGTTTGTTGAGCGCGAGAGTGAGTTGAATGGACACGTTTGTCTTTGGACTACAACACTACCTACTTGAGTGGCTCACTCTTGACGCCAAGGTTGTTTGATATCTTTGAGTTCAACTCATGTCCAAAGCCACGCGATACGAAGCTCTCGGTGAAGACGGCCTTTGATGTGTCTGATTGTTGTGATACCTTGACCGACACCTCGTTGACATCTTGTAGTGTACGCATGAATGACCCAGCACCCTTTGATGCAACAAAGATGCATCCTCTCTCGATTGAGCCCTTTGATATGGGCAGGGAAGGGCAACCCAACACACCGAGTATGGGCACATTGTCCTCCATGAGTGCCAGGGCGATGGCATATTGGTCGCGACGGAGGAAGCCGAGTGTGCCGTCGATGGGGTCAAGCGTCCACCAACGCTTTGTTGTAGGCTTCTTGGCCTTGCCCTTGTCAAGTAGTGTGGCTAGTCGCTCTCCATTGATAGGAGTGTCGGCGTACTTGTTATAGTATGATAGCACCTTGCTCTGCACATCTGGCTGTTGTGACAGCGTGTCTGCGTCCTCTTCGGCAACGATCGAGTACTCTTCGAGCTCGCCATGCTCTGTGGCACCACGCAACAACATATCAATCACAAGTGCTTGCACTGTATAATCGCCCACTGTCACTGGTGACTGATCCTTCTTGCTGATCGTCTCTTCGTTGACCAGATTGTGCTGAATGTCCAAACATGCGACACAAGCCTGTTGAACAGCATTAATAGCTATTGACCTAAGTTTGCTTATACACAACATCCTTCTTATTATCTATCTCTATGATATCTTATGTGATCGATTGCTTGATTTATTCATTTAATGAAAGTGAAAGGTCGCGTGCCACGGCATGGTGATCATCTCACGCCCACAGCCCATGTTCGCACTACAAGATTATGGGACGACTTGATTGATGTTCCAGTTATTGATACTTGGATTGAAGGCGTTGGTGCATGTCTATGATGTTGATGTTGCCAACTAGTAGTGCACCTTGAAGGACGTAGTCCATTGTGCGTTTGATGTATGCTTGATGGATGCGACCAAGTTGTTCATCTCTTGCATTGAGTATCTGGCCAAGTTCTTCATAAAGGTATGCCAACACCTTATGTTCATTCTCCATCGCTGACTTGTATACATTCATCAACGTTGGAAGATAGTTGTGAAGCTGGATGGGGGTGGCAATGCGCTGATACACAGTCTTGAGCACGTCAATTTGTCCGTTCTCACATGCCCAATCGACCAATCTCGCCAACTCGTATGAGCTGCCATCCATTGTGAAGTAGCCCTTGTCCAGTATGAGTTCCACGATGCTGACATTCTTAATCTCCAATGGGAACAGAGCGCGTGGACTGAACTGTCTGGTGTTGACGGCCATTTCGACCAGACACTCTATCGACTCGGTGTCTGCCCTGTTGATGCAAACTTGGATGAAACTCTTGAATAAATCAATCTTGATAATAGCAATTGCATCAGTGGCGGTTGAGGCAAGAGCAACAACATGCTTGACCACTCGGGATGACTTTCTGACAGCGGCCAGAAGAAGATCTGACACGGCCAGCTCGCTTGTATCCTCGGGGTTGAACATGACTTTAAGGAACTCAATGAAATCATCATCACTCATTTTGGTGGCGCCAATACAAAGGGCGTACGTAGAGTGTCGTCCCAACAGGCCTCTATCCTCTTCGCGTTGTTTGATGAATTCTGGAGACTGAAGGATCTTCCTGGCGGTGGGGATGTCAGAATAGGTCAGCGCGTGCTCGAATGCCAATATATCGTTGGGTGGGCATTCTTGCCTCAGAAATTCGATCACGTCCTTCTTGCCCGACCGAATGGCATGTCCCATCAATGAGGCAGACGGGCATGCAATTGCTGGAATGGCGCGCAGTCGTTGGATCAACTCGACCGATATGAGCGTGGAATTGATCTGATGGATTGGTAGATGGACGTTGGGGGGTGGCGGCGGCTTGCTGAGAATATAGTTGACCAGGTCCATGTGGCCGTGGTAGTGGAGTGCCGAGCTCAATCTCTGGTAGTCGTTGGAGGGGCCACAAACCCCTTCCAACTTGATGTACATCGCCAAGTTACCTCGCCTTGCAGCTTCGCGATGCAAGTCTGCTTGCCTGTCCTTAGGGAATGTGTACAATGGGATCTTCGACAGCACAATGTCGACGATCTCCTTTTGGCAATCTATAGACATGCATTGTGAGACAATGCTGTATGGTCGTGAGTTATCATGGATCATCATATCGTCAAACTCGGCCTCAAAGATGTACCTCACGACATCTACGACGTTGTTACAGATCGCCTCCTCAAGTAGTGCGAACTTGACTTCATATCCTATCAGTGAGTGCTCACACAGCAGCTTGAACATCTCGAGCGCCCAAGGCTTGAGGAGCCATCCTTCGACCATCTCGTGGACCTTGTCCGTGTCAGTATCGTAGGGAACGATCTCGAAGCCTAGTTCTATGAGCTTGCGGAGCAGCGATGGATGGCGGATCTGCAAAAGCATGTCGATGTCAATCTCAATGTCTTTGGGATCCTGCAGAGTGTTGACCAGGTATTGATCGAGTGTGCGCATCCAATCAGGATTGATGCAGTCCGATTGGAAGATGAACATGTCGTTCAAGAAGTTCTGGCCATCCTCCTGGTACACCATCTTGGGATTGATGAGCAATGCATCCAGGATTGCCGTGTTGGGCATGATCATTGAGTTGTAGAGCAGGTTGGAGTTGGGGAAGAATCTGTTGTTGTTGTCCTCAAGCGTTTGGTGTGCTTTGAGGAACCATTGTGATGCACCAAACTTGTTATATTGGCCCAGACTGTTACAGGCGAGTAGTACTTTGCCTTTGACTCTTTGTTCTTCGCCAACACTGGCACTGTTGTGGACGTTGCTAATATGGCCCATGACAAGGCCAATCAACTTGGTGTCTGTGAACACCTTGTGGATTGCTGTCTCAAGTCTTGGTGATGCAGCAACTCGAACCTTGGCATCATCTTCATCATCTCGTTGATTATGACCAATCTCAGACTCGTCGCGACCCCTGATATAATTGATTGATTGATTGATAGTGGATGTTAGAGAGATGATCAGATGGGAGTCCATTATCAAATGGATATACGTACCTCTTCTTGTTGGCTTGTGCTTCCTTGATGAGCTCACTGGTGTGGTTGACGATTCCGACGTTTCCTTCAAAGTGTGCGTTGATGTTGATGGCATGGAGTGTTCTCAATCTGATTATCTTGGGCAGATTGGCAAACTCTGGTGTACCGAGGTAGTAGACCAATGCTTGGAGGCTGTTGGACTTGGCACCAAGTACCAACAAATGAAGACTGGGCATAGGTAGTGTCTTGCCATTGTCCTCGTACAGCTGTCGCAGTGTGACCAACACATCAGGTCTGTCACATTCGAATGCGCGCATGATAGTATCATTGATGTTTGATACGATCTCCTCAAAGGTGAACAGTTTGATGATGTGCTGGAACACCTCTGGCGCGCTGTTGAACACGGCCCACTCACAAATACAGACGTCCTCTCTGGTAGCCGAAAGATGTTTGAGCACCAATGTCACTGTGTCCAACGAGGATTTTGCGATCAGTTTGTCCGCGGCCAGGTCCACATGCTCGTTGTTCGACCAATCATCGAGCTCGGTTGGTAGGACATTTCCAAAGATGATAGACAGGGCCATAAAGTCGTCGTTGGCCAAGGCCTTGCGCAAACAATCGGTGTTGTACTCAAGCTGGTAGGCACCGTGTATCCTCTGCATGCTCCTCGTCATCGAGAGTTTTGTGGCCAACACCAATGCTTGCGTTGCCTGCACACTTTCCGTGGCATATTGGTCGCTGTCGGGGTCCACGTATTGAGCACAGTTGTCAACGAAGTTGAGCACCATGTCCTCAGTGACCTGGCTGCCCGGCACTCCAACTGATTGCAACATGCTGAGAAGGGTCTGTGGATTGAACAATGGTAGTCGGCGGGAGCGTGGGTTGGAGATGTGCGTGGCCATTCGCTTGGACATTCGTCGCCACAATGATGTCGAGATGTATATCATGTTTTGGAGATGTGAATCGACTTGCTCAATGACATCCTTGATGATGACAATCGATGGTGTGTTGATAGCCAGAATGTTTGAGTTCAGATCGTTCTTGGGCACCTTGACATAGGATTCGCCAAAGAGATGCTGCACAACTGTTATCTCGGCCATTGGATGCATTCCTCCCTTGCCCATTCCAACATGATGAGTGTAGAGATACTTGATGACCTCTTCATATCCATCTGCAATGGCCACCATCAGCGCAGTCGATAGCAAGTCGCAGTGCATAGGAAGCAAATATCTAAAGACTCGAGGGCTAATCGAGTTGATGATAGCGACGTTGCCATGTGCCACGATGTGAGTCATCCAAGTATGGATGCACTCAATCATTGTTGACTCCTTGGTTGGCGGCAGGTGATCAATGATGTATTGCACGCTGTCTGCTTGTTGACTTCGAATGGAGTGGAGCAGGGTCATCTTCCAGAGATCATCATGATACAGTCGATCATAGTCCTCGTGCAGCACTTTGAGCACATTGACGCTGACGCCCGGACGCTTGAGGACGAGCCGTTCAGCTTCTTCGGGAGGCTGCTCGAAGCAGTGATGTTGGAGCAACAGACGTACAAAGTGTTCGTTGCCAGTGTCAATCGCAGTCACCAGGTGCGAGTCATTGAGTGGCAATGTGCGTGCTGTGTGCACCTCAAGGTATGCTTTGAACATTTCGACATTTCCACGCTCGAGTATGTTGATCAGCCACTTATTGGTCAACTGGCCCATGTTGGTACCGGTTCTGCTCAAGATATGATTGAATATAGTTGTATTGTTGTACTTGAATGATCGGTACATTAGTTCAGCGGTGAGTGTGAATGACTTGTTGGGCAGTCTGTCAAACACCTCAATGAACCATTGTACAGCATTGTACTTGATCATCTGTGTAAGGCAGCCATCAGTATATAACTTTCCACCCTTGATCGTTGATTTGATAGATGGGTATTCTTTGGCATTGTTGGCGTTGTTGGCGTTGAGGTTGATGAAGTCATCGTCAAGGTTGTTGTTGTCATTGTTGTTGTTATCTTGTTCTTGGTCATCATCTTCATCTTTTTTGTTTGTTCTTGATGATAAACCATCAGCTATCCAATGTCTATGAATATGATCAACATGTTGAAAGATGATTGTTCTTATCAACTTGTTTCCAAACAACATCCAGAATCTTGTAATGACCCTGTTGTTGTCAGGGTTCATCATGGATGTATCCATATTATTATTATCTTATTAATTATAACTGTGTATTTTGATATATTGTCAGATGTCTGACTTGATCATACAATGACGTCAAAGTTAAAAGAGATATTTATTATTTATTGGAATAACAATTTTGATTTTAGTGATTAGAAGTTCGTCTTTTTGAACACATACTCTGAAGACAGTTAATGGTAATCACAACACAAGATTCAATCAGTCTATGCCAGATATCATGTTGTATTACATGATCTAGATTGAGGCCAATGGTTGGTCCCCAATGTTCTAGATTTAGACACACTCAATCAACAACATACACTTGATTGTTTGATTGATTGTCACATAATGTAAACAATGAAAGGTTACATAACTTTACTCGATACTTTGTCCATTCAAACACGACACTACACAGACAAGTGCGACGACGACGTTGTGAAAATCGACCATCAAAGACACATGACACATGTCCTCGCCCAACACATACCCTTAACCAAACACCCTTACATTATGTTGTAAGATGTACATTACTAAAGTATTATTTAATCATCATCACCATGGTGATGATGATCAACAACAACAACAAGGATCATAAAGACAACAACATCAACAACAAACATATATAACATACAAACAAATGCAATCAAATGATACAAATGCAGCTGCTCCTTCAGCTGCAGTAACAGCAAGGAATCAATTCTTTGCCTCTTATATCAATGCTAGATCAAAAGTTTATCCTGCTGATGCATCAGCAGCAGCATCATCAACACGCCCAAAGAGAGATACTACTTCAGCTGCTGCTGCGGCAACCGAGACCGACGCCCAGATCACTGCCTCTCTAGCCAGCTTCACGGTGTTTGAAAAGGTGGTGGTGCCAGTTGACGGTGGAAAGGGTGATGGAAAGGGTGGAAAGGGCGGCAAGGCCGGAAAGGAGGGTGGCAAGGGCTCAAAGCCTAGCGCTGGTACATTAGATCATCCTCTTGGCAAAGGACACGCTGGAGAAAATACTACAAAGCCCAGTAAAGGTGGTGGAGGAAGCAGTGGAGGAAGCAGTGGTGGTGCCCAGACCGACCCCGAACCCGAGCCCGAGCCCTATGTCAACATTGTCAAGACCAATGCCGAGAAGTACTTCTTGGAGAATGTGCTCTACTTTACCGATGATGATGTGCTAGAGATGTTTGAACAGACCAAGCCAACACTCAATGCCAAGAGACTGTCCATTGTCAACGACGCCAACGAGCAGAAATGGTACAAAGACTACTCCAACTTGCTGTTCACCATGAAGGTGGCCAACGGCGATGATGGCACTTCAAGGAGGATTTTAAAGGACAAGGTCGAGGCCGATCTCCAGGCCATGTGCGACAGCCAGATCTACGCCCACCAGACCATGCTGCTTCAGACGTACGCCTTCATCGAGAGGTATCCCAAGATGGAGGACTACCTCGACCAGGCTGCCAAGTGCGCCACCCTCTATGTCAACTACTGGAGCGACGAGACACACCTGGCTAGCATCATATCAAGCTTCCAAAGTGACAAAGCCAACGATGGCCTGGACCCAAGTGTCGCCGTCTACAACAGGATCACCGACATCAAGATCGTCCTGGACATCCTCGACCCGACCAGTGTGCAGTCCACCAAGCTGATCAACAGGATCACTCACACGGCCATGGCCAGCTACTACGAGCATAACATGACCAACAACCAGGGCAGCACCGACATTATCAACCTGGTCATCAAGGACCTGCTCACCAAGCTGGACAAAGACACCAAGAACCAGTTTTATGAATTGATGAAGCACCTGACAACTGGCTTTGGCAGCTTCCCAGGACTGATCACCGAGATGCAAGAGGCAACTCGCGCCGTGATGTACACTGTGAGCAATGAGAGTCCAAAATTGGCCGAGACGGCCGCCGCCTATGCCGAGCGCCTCGGATCATCCATGGTCGCCAAGTTCAAGACCAAGTTGGCGCCAAACTATATCAACACGAATGTAAAGGTATTCTTCTGCTCAGTCTTCAGAGTATGCCAGGCGGCCGCAGTGACCTTTGGCTTCCTCAACAAGGACCACCTCAAAGATGGGGAGAAGCCCGAGCTGATCGGCGAGACCACCGGCTTGTTAGTTGATATGGTCACAATGTTCAAGAGTGGCAACAAGTTGGTGACATCGGTGTTTGCTCGTACTGCAGCTTTCGTGGGCTCGAGGCTTGCACCTTTGGCCCCCGCTACAGTGGCACAGATCGTGCCCAAGTGTCTGGCAGTGGTCTTCACGGCCAACGCCGCCAAGTTCATGCTTTCCCGCTTCACACCAGTGTTGTTGTTGGTAGCCTCTTATAACCTCGTCGAGGATGTCATCGAGGACTTCAAGAAGGGCCAAGTTGGCGCGCTCTTGGTTGATCTGACAGCACTTGGCGTCAATCTGGCAGCGGCTGTGGCACTGTTCTGGGGCACCAGTTGGAGTGGACCATTCGCTCTTGTTGCCAGTGGCGTCGTCGTTGTCCTGGCTTTGATCAAGTTCATTTTCTACTCTGCATCTCCACAGGAACAGTTCTTCAGCTCCTATGTTAACTCAAAGTACAAGAAAGCTATGCCAATCATTGGTGGAATGGGTGGCTAAGTGAAATAATTAAGCAACATTATTAAATAAATTATGTTCCTTTCAATCATCAAGTAGTCCAACCTGGAATAATTCCAATCTTTTTTCCAATCTTTTAATCAAACTGATTAACTTCAAGTGGACTTAAGGTCGATCCAATTAATAAATAAATACAATACTAATTATATATTAATATATATTAAAAATAATATTGTACTTATTCAATCATTTGGATCTAAATTTAGATCATCTAGGCCCACCAATCGAAAGAGTTAGAGTACCAGGTTGACACAAACAACACGATAAAATATCAATTTTACACGTTTTTGTGTGATCATCATGATTTTCAAATCTGAGGACATCTCCACCGATGTCGTTTGGAAATAGGTCGACCTATTTCCAACACTAATCACTAGTACATCAAAGTTCAACATCACATCCATTCATTTATTCAATCATTGTTACATATATATATCATATCATTCATTCATTCATTCATTCATATTTGTACCAATCAATCAATGCAAGAAAACGATAACAAGGCTCCAAAGGTTGCTGCGGCAACTGCAAAGAAGCCCACCAATCCAGCCAATAATCCATTCTTTGTATCTTATATTAAGGCGAGAGCAAAGGTTTACCCAGCAGACAAGAAAGCAATGCCAGCCTCTAGAGTGGTCAAGATGGATGCCAATGATGATACAGAGGATGACGATGTCAAGGACATGACCAACGCAGAGATCGCCGCCACTCTCGCCAACTTCACCGTGTTCCATGTTGAAACACCTCCACATAACGGTCCACATAACGATCCACAAACGGCCACAAGGCGTGTGGGTGGACATGGAGGACAAGGGGGTGCAGGCAATGACCCAGATAACAAGCCCGACGGCAATGGTCATCCAGGTGGTAAGCCAGGTGGTGGTGGTCGTCCTGGTGGAGATAAGCCAGGCGGTGGTGGAAAGCCAGATGGAGGAGATGATCATGGAAAGGGTGGCAAATCACATCCAGGAGAACACGTCAACATTGTCAAGGCCAATGCCGAGAAGTACTTCTTGGAGAATGTGCTCTACTTCACCGAAGACAATGTGCTGGAGCTGTTCGAGCAGACCAAGCCAACACTCAGCGCCAAGAGACTGGCCATCGTCAACGACGCCAACGAGCAGAAGTGGTACAAGGACTACTCTAACCTGCTGTTCACCATGAAGGTGGCCAACGGTGATGACGATCCCTCAAGGAGGATTTTGAAGGACAAGGTCGAAGCCGATCTCCAGGCCATGTGCGACAGCCAGATCTACGCCCACCAGACCATGCTTCTGCAAACCTTTGCCTTCATCGAGAAGTATCCCAAGATGGAGGACTTCCTCGAGCAACCCGCCAGATGCGCCAACATCTATGTCAACTACTGGAGCGATGAGACTAACCTAGCCGCCTTCTGCACGAGCTTTCAAGACGACAGGGTGAGAGATGGTTTCGATCCCACCGCCTCGATCTACCGCAGGATCACCAGTATGAAGATCGTCTTGGACATTCTCGACCCGACCTGCGTGCAGTCCACCAAGCTGATCAACAGGATCACTCACACGGCAATGGCCAACTACTACGATCAGAACATGACCAACAACCAGAACAGCAACGACATCATCAACCTGGTCATCAAGGACCTGCTCACCAAGTTGAACAAAGATCCCAAGAGCGAGTTCTATGCCCTCATGAAGCACATGACTTCTGGAGTCGGCACCTTCCCTGGTTTTATCGCCGAGATGCAAGAGGCCACACGTGCAGTAATGTACCAGGTGTATGATGAAACCGCGTCTTGGACGGAGAGGGTCGACGCCTATGCCGAGCGAATTGGTGCATCCATCATCAACAAGCTCAAGACCAAGCTGGCGGCCAACCTGATTGACAAGTCCTCAAAGATATTCTTCAGCTCGCTCTTGCGAGTGTGCCAGGCTGCCGCAGTGACCTATGGCTTCCTCAACAAAGACAACCTCAAGGATGGCGAGAAGCTCGAACTGATTGGAGAGACGTCCGGCCTGTTCCTTGACACGGTCACAATGTTCAAGACTGGCAACAAGTTGGTGACATCGATGTTTGCTCGAACTGGCATATTTGTTGGCTCAAAGCTTGCTCCTCTGGTCCCTACTGTGGTTGCTAAGATTGTGCCAAAGTGCTTGTCAGTGATCTTCACCGCCAACGCCGCAAAGTTCATGCTGAATCGCTTTTCTCCAGTGTTGTTGCTGGTGGCCTCCTATAACCTCGTCGTGGATGCCATCGAGGACGTCAAACAGGGCAATGTTGGAGCACTCTTGCTCGATTTGACAGCACTAGGTGTCACGCTGGCTGCTGCCGTGGCACTGTTCGTGGGCACCAGTTGGAGTGGACCATTCGCACTTGTTGCCAGTGGACTGGTTGTTGTCTTTGCATTGATGAAGTTCCTATTCTTCACGTCATCTCCACAGGAACAGTTCTTCAGATCATATGTTAACTCAAAGTACAAGAAAGCTATGCCAATCATTGGTGGAATGGGTGGCTAAGAAATCAAACTAATTATAAATTATGACATTGTTACATTCATTCATCAAGTCCAACAACTTGATCAATCACTCGATACATCCATTATTTGTGTGTCCCACCATCAATTATTCAATCATGTACAAGTATTATGAGTTATAACTCTGAGTTAGATTCATCATTTTATATCTCCGAACGTGTTTCCCAAACGCCAAAATGATTGAGGAGACACACAAGTGATCGCTCACATGATTGTAAATTACTCACACAAGGATGATCAATCAATAACACCCAACACCCACAACACACTCATGTTAATTCTAGTGATTGTGAGCTTCACTCTTCCAAACGATAATCATGTTGTCAACAAGTCTGGAAATATTGATCTCTCCTACATTATATCATATTGAATATTCCGAATGATTAACTTTGAATTTATAATTTAATCTTGGATTAAATATATTTATATATTTGATTCAATGAATATAATTTTATTTCATCTTTGTACACATCCATATTGTGATCAACCCCAGATACACTACTTCCTTGGTGAACTTGTCTAGACCTCATGGATGATCCAAAACATATAAATAATCAACTTGATAGAATAAATTTAGATATCAAATCTAATATCAATCAATCTAAATCAATCAACAATCTAATTAATTAAAAATGACTATCCTTGGTAAGTAATATAAAAACAATAATTATAATAATAACCAATTCAAATATTAATAGTTTCTTTATATTCTAGCTGCCCTCTCCACCCTTGCCAACCCAACCAAGCTTGCCAACAACGCCCGTCTTAGCTCTAACTCTGGCTTTGCTTCTGCCCAAGGCTCAAACTCAACTGCTAGCCTTTTGGATATCCTTTCGGGTCTTAATTCCAAGACTGCTACCAATGTCAATGCTAACATTCCAGGTGTAGCCACTGCCAATCTCACAGCCACAACTGACTTTTCAGCTCAATAAGGTCATCTTACAACATGTCTTAATCTTGTAATAATAATCATAATAATAAGTGTGATCTAATAAATCACTCTTGTTCAAATCATAACCAATCCAAAGTTGTTAATTATTTATTTATTTGAGGTGTATCCCTTTTCCAACAGGAATATACTCAATTTGTCATTTGTGATCATCAAAGGGAAAAGAGTTTGAGGATCAATTGGTTTGGAATCATTTGTGGATGATAACTTGGTGGCCAATGTGACCACACATTCAATTGAGTCTGTGTCATCTCTATTGATGCAAGCCATAATCGCATTCTTGAGGTAATGGACACAATCTGATATAAAGATGCTGAGGTCCATTTTATAAAATACAGGTGAGTCTACCATATCAATCACATGTTTGACAAGTGCGTGTGAGTTGCCAGCGGCAGCTTCAACAAGACAACATATTGTTTTCTTTGTTGTTGACTCTGGCTGCAGGATGACTTGGAGTAGCTCGATAAACAAATCGTCACTGATCTTGGCCGCCATCATTCCAAACTCCAAAAATGAATCCTTATAATACTGTCCATTGTCTTGATGATGTTGGATGAACTTTGGAAGTATCCTCCTAATGATGTCGAGGTAGGGTTGTCCCACCTTCAATGCCTGCTGAAAAGCATATCGATAGTCAGTTTGGAATATTGATTCGTTGTCCATTAGGTATTCAATCACATCTCTCTTGCCAGCGCCGATGGCATCGCCCAACATTTGGTCAAAGTAGCAAAAGAAACATGGATGATCAATCAATCTTTCAATGAGCTCGATTGATATAATCTTGGGATTGATATACCTTAGAATGAAATCATCATCATGTGGGCCTTGTGGTTGGCTGAGCTGGAGGATGTAGTTGACCAAGTCCACGTGATTATTTGATTTAAGTGCTGCTTCCATTGCTGCATAGGCTCGTTGTGAATGGCCCCCTTCTCGTTCATTAAGTTTATGCACATTGATGAACATTGCCAAGTTTCCAGTTCGTGCGGCCTCCATGAGAAATTCATCAGGTCTTGGGAAAGAGTCCAGCGGGATACGTGATAGTATCTTATCAGCCAAGTCGGCTGGGCAGTTTGAATTCATACATGCTTTTAGAATGGCGTAGCTGCGACTTCTCATGTAATTATCGGTCGCAATCAGTTCGTCAAGTTTAGTGTCCACAATGAACCGAGCTACATCAACGTCGTTTCTGCTAATCGCCTGATAGATGATGTCAATAAACTCTTCAGGTGCAATCAAAACTTTCACCTCGCACAGTAGCTTGATCATCTCCAGTGACCAAGGTTTGCCAATCCATCTATTCACCTTATATGACCTTGTAGTGATAGGAGTGATCTTGAATCCAAGTTCTATTAGTCTTCGAACAATAGATGGATATAGTATCAATAAAAGCAGATCATTGTTGATCTCAATGTCCTGTGGTCTCTGTAGAGTGTAGGCCAGATACTGATCCAATTCATTCTTCCAATCATCATTGTTACAAGTGAACAGATCTTTCAAGAACTTTGGAGCAAGCACATTTCGATATTGATATTGTTGAATATTAGTCTCCTCATCACGATCCCTAATGACATGATGATGTGATAAGTTGATTGATTGATTTGATTGAATTATAGATATATACTTACCTCTTCTTGTTGGCTTGGATGGCCTTGATGAGCGTCCTGGTGTGATTAAGGAGACGGACTTTTCCAGCGTGGAGTGCCTTGATGTTGATGGCAGAAAGTACTTCCAATCTGATAGCTTTGGTAAGATTGTTAAAGTCTGATGTTTTGAAATAGTACTCCAATGTTTGGAACGAGTTGAGTTGGGTAGCATTGACAAGCGTGAAGATATTGACCATTGGTATAAGTAGTGATTTAGAATGATCCTTGTACATCTGGTCCAATGTGATCAATACATCAAGCCTATCCAGTTTAAAAGCACAATGGATTATTGGATTGATAGTCTGATCAACCTCATCCATAGTGAACTGATTGATCACATATTGGAATACATCGTGATGATCATTGTTGTATTGAGCCAAAATACAGATATTGATGTCCTTTCTCAATGATGGAAGGTGATCAAGAACTAATATAACTGTATCCAATTTTGCCCTTGTGATCAGTTTGTCTGCCTGCAAGCCCTCCAACTCTACTTTGTTCCAAGTCCCAATACTTTGTGATAACTGAGAATTACCAAGTATGATTGAGAGTACCTTGATGTCGTCTGTTGCCAAGGCCTTGATCAAGCACTCTCTAGTGTACTCCAAAGAGTATCTAACTTGTATCCTCTCCATGACTGATGTCTTAGAATGACTGATTGCCCATATCAGTGATCTCATTGCATCTTCATTCTGATTGGTAGTGGTACCACTGTCGACACAGTTGTCAATGAAGCTGAGTACCATGTCCTCTGTGATATTACTGTCTTGAACACCAACTGATTGTAACATGTTGAATAAGTTCAATTGATTGTACACGGGCAGTGGGTATGTTCGGGGGTTGGATATGTACGTGGCCATTCTCTTGGACATACTCGCCCAGAGGGATGGGACAATGTTCAAACATTGAGGAAGGTGTGTATCCATGACATGTTCAACTTCATCATTGAGTATGGCCACTGATGGCATGGTCACTGCAAGGTTAATTGACCTCACATCCACATCCACATGCACATCGGTCTTTGATCCTTCAACAAATGGAATGCCTAGAGACTGACATATTCTACTCTCATTGCTTGTATAAAGTGTCACGTTGCCAACATGCGTGTAGAGGTACTTGATGACCTCTCCATGTCCAAGAGCTAGGGCTTGCTCAATGATACTGTTCAGAAGATTCTCGTAGAGGAAGAGTGTTTGTATGTGCAACTTGTTAAACAAAGACTTGATGATGTCTATGTTTCCACATGTGGCGATGGCCATGATGTCCACATTAGACTCTGTGAAACACTCTTCAACCCAATATAATGGAGCTTGATCAAATATATATTGGACACTATCTACTTGTTGACATTGTATTGAGAGCAACAATGCCTTCTTCCCAATACGATCACATTGATATAGTACGTTGAACTCCTCGTGCAGTATCTTGAGCATGCCAATGCTGACTCCAGGACGACGACTAAGATAGGGTCCTTTATCTTCATTGTCATCATCATAAACAGGCCAAGGTTGTTCAAAGCAATGATGTAGGAGCAGTAGACGTACAAATTGTTCGTTACCAGTGTCTATCACTGGTATTAGGTGCGAGCTTTTGAGTGCCAATGTATGTGATGCGAGGTAGGCTTTGAACATGTCAACATTGCCATGTTTGAGTATACTTAGTGTGCTCTTCTTTGTCAGTAACATGCTAATGTCGACACATTGTGCACCAGATACGTATTGATTGATATGATTGAATACTATTATATTGTTATACTTAAATGATTTGTATAATAGTAGACGAATGAGTTCAATAGGCTTGTTGGTTAGCCCATCAAACATCTCGATGAACCATTGAACAGCATTGTATTTGATCAACTGACAAAGATTACCATCATTATATAACTTTCCACCATTGATCGTACTGTTCTTTGTCTTGGATATTATTGATAATGTTGATGATGATGACGATGGTTGTGTCAATCGCGATTGTATATGACAAACATGTCCGAAGATCAATGATCTTAAGAACTTGTTATTAAACAACAACCTAAATCTACTATTATCATCCATTATTATTTGTATTATTATTATTACTGTCAATCGATGAAACAAATAATGTGATCGTGATCCCTCGAGTGAGGAGAGTGATCGATTCCTGAGGTCACAGATATTTTCCAGGGAATTTCCTTTTACGGGTACCCATCAATCATTCATTGAATTGAATAACTAATATATATATTTAGATAATAATATTATTTATTATTTATAATTATATATTGTTGTTCAAACAACTTGATCATTTAGTTGTTCTGCAACAACAGCTGGAACTATAGGAGTATGTTGACCTCCATGATGTTTGGATACTAATGGTGGAAAGTTATTCTTCTTATGTTGTTGATAGTTATTATTATTGCTATTATTATTATTGCTATTATTATTATTGTTTGATTCCTTCTTTGATCCTTTACCACTACCGCCACTACCACCTCCGCCGCCGCCGCCGCCACCAAATGGCTTCACACCAGCGACTCCAATTCCACCTTTATAAACAGGTAGGTCACCTGATGTCTGTGGTACTCTTGGATGTCCCTTTGGTGATTTAGATGATTTCTTATCAAATGATGAGGATGGTGATGATGACGGTGATGTTGAGTTTTGTTGATATTGTCCTCTTCTATGTTGTTGTTGTTGTGACTGTTGTGATGATACTGGTGTCGGTATTGAGTTTGAAGGTGATTGAATGTCTGATGTTGATGATGATTGATCAACTACATTATCATTATTATTATTATTATTGGTATCATCACCTTTGAAATGAAGTTGTTTGATCGCTGCTGCCATTGATGTCTCAAGTTGTTTATCATTATGTCCATCTGATGTATGTGAATGTTGTTGTTGTTGTTGTTGTTTGTTGTTGTTGTTGTTGTTGTTTCCATGCTTTCCATGTGATGCCACTTTAATATTATTGTTGGAAGAGTCCATCTTTTGTTGATGTTGTTGTTGTTGATGTTGCTTACTATTATTACTATTCCTTGTATTATGTTGTTGTTGTTGTTGATGTTGATGACCATTGACATGATGATGATGATGTTGTTGTTGTTGTGTATGATTGACTGTTTGTGGACTGCTCTCACGAGGTGATTGTGATGAATGACTTAATGATGATGTTGATGATGATGGTGATGGGATCGATGATGAATGAATGAGTTGTTCAGGTGTCATTGATATATATGATTCTTGAGAATGTTGTTGATGTTGTTGGTGATGGTTGGACATCTCTTGTGAACGTTGTTGTGATAATGGTTGAGGTGGTGCAGCCATTGGTTGATGACTGCCTCCTGATGGGTGACTCGGCACTTGTTGGTCCACATACATTCCTCTTGGATATACATAATAAGGCTGTGCCTGATGGTATTGTTGTGGATAACTTGGATAGGCTTGTTGGTAGTGTGCTGGCAACATCGATGCTGATGATGGATATACATGGGTGGCACCCTGGCCAGTCGGGTCATGCTTGCCCACGCCCACAACAGCCGCTGCCGCGGCATTGTTATAATAGTTATCACTTGGCTTAGGATGGTAGTATGGACAGTTGTCACCATTCCTACATCTCTCGGCAAACCTGCACAACTTCCTTGGGTATGACGGACCTCCTGCCTGTGTCGACGCGACGCCTCCCGACGCGTATTGATGTGGCACTGGAACACCACCTGGTGGATACGGACTTATTGGTGCGCCTGCTCCATAGATGTTCTGGGACATTGGCTGTTGGAAGCCTCCGCCTCCCATCTTGCCAGGGCCACTACTATATGTGTTGTAATACATCGCGGGTGGTTGCGTGCCCATGGGCAGACCCGACGATGTTTCAAAGGCGTATGGTTGATAATGGCCTGCCTCCTCCCATGCGTCTGACATGTCCTCTTCACCTCCCTCCTTTGACTTTAGTTGTTGTTGTAATGGTACACCAACTTGTGTTGTTTCAGGATGTTTGTAAAGACATCCAATGACTTCACAATGGCCATACCTGGCGAATGTACGACATATATCCATATCTGGTGGACCTTGAGTTGATATCATTCTTTGTTATAATATATATATATGATTGATTGATTGATTGATTGTATATGATGATGTGATGTGATGTGTATTCGAGTAAAGTATGAATGGAGTGATTGATTGAATGGAGGTCCCTCCCTTCACACTACTGTCACATGACAAGCAAAGCAAGGAGGTAATGCAAGCTAAGCTAACATACTTGATGGTTAGGTTTAAACTCAACCTTGACATTGGATGGCAATAGAGTGAGAGCATTCCCCAACATCCACCTCCCTTGCTTACTCTCAAGTAAGGTCCCTACTCTGCAGAGAGTTGGCATCAACCACACCCTTTTGATTGATTGATTGTGTGTGTGAGTTAGTGAGTGAATGTGTTCATTCAACCAGTTGAATACGACATCATCGCATTGTAGTGTGATGGATTGATGGATAGATGTATGAATGATTGATTGATCACTCACTAACTCAGCTGATGTGTTTTGATGTGTTATACATCCACACACACAATCAAACTCACACCCACCAGAGAGTGTATTTTATGATCATCTGATCAGAGGGGGTGGGTGTGTTGGAATTGAAGGGCCATTGTAAGTGTTGGGGATGGATCAAATGATGTAATATTGCTGAATGCCTCCTTCCTTCTTGATGAGCACACAAATACAATTTGTTTTAAAAGTAGAAGTACTTAGATTATCTTTATCTGTGCAGCACCATCAAACTGCCGAATGACATCGTCAGTGTCTTTGACCGGTATCCAATGGTTGGCTCGAGGGATGTATATTAGGTTGCCATAGGTCTTGCCACCGATAAAGAATACCAACTCTAGATTGCGGAATGCAATATTGGTACTGCTGCTGTTAAAGTGCACCATGGAGTACTTGCTACTGAGTGGCTGTGCCGAGAATGGTGAGTTGAGCACGGTCTTTGTCCTGGTCTTGAGTGATATGGTGAAGAACTCTGACTCGTTGTCCATGATGTAGATCAGGTCCACTCCATCAAAGCACGACGTGATGATTGATTGAGCAAACTCGATGTCCTCCAAAAAGATGCCGCTGAGTCTTGCCTCCAGGTTGAATGTCTGCACCTGGCGTACCTCGCCCTTCTCATTACGGCCACCAACCACATACAGATCACGGTTATGCAGGAAGACCAGTGCTTGACAGACTGGCAAGGTCAACTCTCCAATCGTCACAAACTCCAATGTCTCAATATCAAATCGATCTACACGCCTCAGATACGTGTCCTTGTTATAGCCACCAACCATGTAAATGTATCGTTGACCATCGAAGCATGTTGCAATGCTTGCGCCACCTATATGGAATGATAGATTGCTTAAGTGATTGATTGATCAAGTTTGAGTGAGTGACATGACACATACCTCTTCCTGTTCCAATATCATTGAAGGACATGCATTTGAGTGAGCGGGTGGAGTAGATGGAGTAGGTGTGCGACTTGTTGGATCCGCCAAAGACGTAGATGTTCTCGCCATAGCTCACAACAGAGTTGAGTGGATGGAAGCGCTTGTCTTTGTCATCGCGGTCATCAAACTGATACCACAGGTTGGTGGCCATGTCAAAGACGTGACTGCCACAAGTACCAATCGTGAAGAACTGATTGCTGAGCTGGCTGAGATCCAGGGGAAAGCTCGGGTCCGACACCTTGTTCACGCGAACACCTTGCACTCGAATACCTGGTAGATGTTGTTGTTGTTGGCCGGCAAGTTGTAGCGACTGCACTGATACAACAGTCTGTCGATGTTGTTGGAATGGCTGGCGTTGTTGTAGTTGAGATAGTGGTGGTTGCTGTGGCTGTTGTGGTTGTGATAGTTGTGGTTGCTGTGTCTGCTGGAATGGTGGCATGTGCACTTGATGACGCCCTCTGTCCTCCTTGTATGATGTGACCTCAATGATTGGCGATGGCGACTTGATGACGTTACTGAAAGGCACTTGTTTGTTTGATAACGGCATACCCTGAGGTCGAAGAATGTCCAGGGAGGGAGGTTGTGATGGTGTCTGTTGCTGTGGCTGCCGACTCGGTGACATGGTTGCGACGGGACTGATGGAGTGCGGGGAGGATGTTAAGGCTGATGGGGATGATGATACAGAATGCTTGCTCGCCTTGGCTGGCGACTCGATCGTGTTTACTGGGTTGATGTCTTTGTTGTTGAGGTTGGGGTTGTTGTTGGTTGATAATCATGTACATAGTTCTTCGGATTGAAGGAGGTGAGTGCATCGTCCATCGACTTGAGTGTATATACAAATGGATTGTTGAGGTTGTCGCCGTACTTCCTCTTGCTGTGATTGCCGTTGTTGCTGCTGTCGTTGCCAGACACGCCTGGGAGGTTCGGCGATGTCGCTTCGAGGATGTAGTGCTCGTTGATACGGTTGACCTCTGAGAAGATGTCGCTCATGCGCTTCTCGGTCTTGGCGCGCTCCTTGTTCAGCGCCTGCTTGGCACGACGCTCCTCCAGCACCATCTCATGATACTGTTGCTTGTAATGTCTCGTCAGCTTCAGCTCCATATCAATCAACTCGGAGTACTTTGTATTGTAATCCTTGATCCGATCAATCAACATTGCAAACTTCTTCTTTTGCTCCTCGACAAAGGCTGTCGTCTGGTTGTTGTTGTTGTTGTTGTTGTTGTTTGATACTTGTGTTGCTGTTGCCGCGTCCACACTTGACTTTAAGATACCATGTTGTAGTTGTGGTTCACCAACATCATCATTCTGATCGAGATCAATCACTCTATTGTTGTTGTTGAATGCTGCTGCTGATGATGATGACCTTGTGGATGTTGTTGTAGTAGAGGTCGTCGACAGAGAAGATGTTACATTGTTGTCAATGGAATTGATATCCTTCTTCTTTGTTGTGTTGAAGTTGTAAAGAGATAATTGAGGGAAGGGGAGAGGATTTGGAAGTGAAGTCAGAGTGCTCGGTCGAAATGGTGTGAGTGGCGATGCAGACGTTGAAGACGATGATGCATTATTATTGGATGTAGAAGTAGTATCCATCTATGTTATGACTTTGGATACTTCTTGATCTTCCAAATTGATTGTGATTGATTGAGTGTGATTGAGTTGATTGAGGTTGATGATTTATTGAATGATTTGGGTCAACTGATCATACTTAGATATATATATATATATATATTATGACTTTGTTATTATTATGTTGAGGATTATTTGTTTAATAATGAAAGAGAAAGTATGATAGAAAGTTCAATGATAAGTCTTCAACAAAACAACCTTTGGCGAGATGAGATGAATGGATGATGACATGACACATGGAGGAGGGATACTTGTTGAGGGCATTGATTTACATCAAAAAAGACATTACAAAAACTGATTATTATTTTTTATCATAAATTAGATATCTTTTGATTGTTGTTGACTGACCAAACATGGCGTATGCAACAGCCGCTGGTATGAGGGGGGATGGGTTGGATGACTTGATCGTCAGATTGATCAAAGTGAATGAGTGTGTTGTTGATTTAAGTGTGTGTGTGTGTGTGTTGGGTGTGTTTCCAAAGGTCTCTTGAGCCAGCGAGCTGGGGATACTCACTAGAATAGCCATGGAATGATGGGAAGGAGCCGATGTAACCAGGCCTATCTTGTCAGGAGTGTTGTTGTGAAACTACTTGTAGAGCTGTAGTGGGGGCGATAGGACAACCATGCAAAGTTCTAAATTTGTCATCATTCCTTCCAATCACCAAGGTTGATGATGAATGAATCATTATGATTGCGCGCGTAAACGATCAAAGTACTGCTTTGGTAGACCATATCTCCCTCAAGTTGACACCGGCAATTGGTCTTTGAGGTCGGTCCGTGGAGTCAACCAGTCCGGTTCGTCTGACCATCCAGCCGGTTACCCAGACTCGGCTCACTCACTGACTGACGATCAAACAATCAATCAATCAATCAATGAGCGAGCCCCAAGACCAGGTCTCACTCTTATCCATCAACCTTGGTAAACTTTGATATGAACATGCCACTGGTGCCATTCTTGGGATAGAAGCGATAGGTGTTTGGTATGTGGCCTGGACTGAATGGGACGACGGCCTGGTGGTTGGCGTCCACCTGGAAGCAAGGCATCAGTCGGGCTATTGTTGGATGTTGGTCAAGCAGCCATTGGACCACATCCTCATTTTGTACGCGACAGAAGCTACACGTGCTGTAGACCAATGTACCACCGACTTTAAGCATGCGGAAGCCAGTCTCTATCAGTCTTTTCTGGAGATTGGTCAGCTCGGTCAGTTCCGCCGGAATGAAGTTGCGCCCCAACTTCCTGTGAAGCAGTAGATGGCGGACTGATGCGTCCAGGCTACACTCGGCATCCACAATCACACGATCATACAACTGAGCATTGGAGTAGCGCATGTGGAATGTGTTGCAAAAGTATAGTCCTGCCAGATCATACGTCGCTCTCTTTGTGCTCTTCTTGGACACATTCTTTCTCTTGCCCAACACTGATGTCGATGTTGATGTTGATGTTGAGGACTTGTCATCATTGTCATTGTTGTCATTGTTGTTGTCGCCATTGTCATTGTCTTTGTTCGTTGTTGAGGAGAGCTCGCCAGCAGTTGCAGTCATTCGTTGCTTCTTCTTGTTGAGTTGGTCGCGACCAAAGGGGATGGGATCATTGGGTATAGGTGCTTTGATATCGAATGTTGAGGCATCACATTGAAAGAGACGAGCATTGGGTATCTTGTACTTCTTTAATACAGTTTTGCATGATGCTAGACGCTGCATTGAGATGTCCACACCAGTGACCGTACCCTGACCCTTCATCACATCAGAGATCAATGATAGTTTGGTACCAGGTGCACAACATATATCCAACACATTGTCTCCAGGTTGAGGGTCGAGTGCCAACACAGCCGCTCCACTACTCGCGTCCATACCATATATCTCTCCATTCTTGTATCTGTTGTTCGCAAGTCAGTAAGTGAGTGAATGAATGAGCGAGCGAGAGTGAGACATAGAGTACATACGCTTTGGACGATGCTATGCCGACTTGATCTTGTAGACGATAGAAGTTGGGTAGCCAAGGAAGTGAGATCAACTTGGTATGTAGTTGTTCTTCAAGTTTAGTGCGCCACTCATCCTCGTTGGTTACAAGACGTGTGTTGACACGAATGAAACGAGGCAGAGAGGTGACATCGTATGAGTCCAATGGGATAGCATTCTCCTTTAAGAAGTCCAAGAACTCTTGTGGCTTATTCTGTAAGAAATTGGTCAAGGCTTCAGACATGCCTGTACCAACTGCAGTATGTTCATTTATCTCTTCATCTTCGTCGTTGTGGTCGTCGTCGTGGTCAACATCAATGTTTGTTGTTGATGCTGTTGTGTCTTGTTCAAGTACTGATGTCTTTGTTGAAGATGTTGTTGATGTAGTACTAGATACATTCATTATTGATTGTCGTTGATTCAGGACGAATGATGAAAAGGTCGAGAAGTCCCAAACCCAAGCATGCTTGATTCAATCATTCATTTGTTTAACATAAACATTAACATTAACATTAACAACAATGGATGATACTAGTAAATCAGTCAAAAGGAAGTCTGAAGTACTTTCTACATCAGTCAAGAAGCAAGCAATTGAACTACGATTTAAAACAATTGATGATTCCTTTAGTCAGTATGATAAGGTTTGTGTCATTTGAATGAATGCAACAACTAACAACTAACAACTAACAACTAACAACTAACTAACTACTACTAGTTCCTAAGAGACACCTTTGAACTGGTCCGTGATGATGTTGTTAATCAAATCATCCAAGGTTCGCATGACAACAATCTTGTATCTTTGGAGAAGTTCACAGAGATTGCCAAAGAAGCAAACTTTGTTGATGTTTCATCAACTAGCAAGAAAGACGGCAAACTGGTTATGCATCCATACATCTTCAATAGATTCAAACTTGTATTTAGAGGATTCAAGAGATACGCTAATATAAAGGATATCACTTATCTATGAGTATGTACAAATACACTCAACTTGTTGTTGATTGGTCGCCGGTGAAGTATTATTAATTAATTAATTATTGATTGTAATGGCTTGGTATCGTTAGCTCACGTACATAAACAAACCTCCTCCAATCGAACTTGACCTCGGATCTATGACAAATGGTGATCAGCCAGTCAGTGACTCACAGTTGATAGCTTAGGAGTGTGACAGAGGCACCATGCCACTCAACGATAGACAACACGACATCATCATCATTATCGACAGACCCAGGAATAGACAACTCGAGTTGACCACACTGTTCGAACTTCATCATATGTGTCCAAACTACAATACCTGGAAGTCAACAACAGTTAGTACTGCAGTGTGTATAACCTTGAAGATCACACCAATTTGATATTATTATTATTATTCACATGTTATATACATACAGATAATATTTATTTAATGGATTCTTCTGTTTTAGTTTATTGTGAAATACACAATGCTAGAGCAGATACAATATGCTTCGATTGCAAGTTGTCAATATTTTCATTATGTTGTAATCGAAATCATAATGGACATAATTATGAACATATTACAAGTATTAAAGATAGTTTAACTATGTTGAATAATAATAATAATAACGGTGAAGATGGAAAAGATAATCAACCAACAACACCAACAACATTATTGTGTAGATCAAGATTGGACCATCTCTGGAAAGTCTTACAACAATGTGTTGTGACATATCAATCTTTACAAGATTCAAGTTCAGAGTTGGCTGGTCACTATGAACAATTGATAAAGGTGATAATGACTCAAGAGTACATGTTGAAGAAACCAATCAATAATCAGATTACACATATTCAATCAACTATAAATTATATTATCAATGAGATCAAGTATATCAACTTTATGATCAAAGGCGAGAGGCCATCAAGTACAAACTCAAACATCATCGGTGCCGACAATCAAGAAGACATCATCTTACAAACCATCCAATCTATCCAATCAAATACATCTGTTGATCAGTTCATCAATGATGCTTCAATATCCGAACCATCAAACAACTCCAATGCCGGACAACTCAGTGAACAAGAACTGTTGCTTATAATAGGTCAACAGATTCAGTTCATGGATCAAGTACAATATAATGATGAATATGTATCCTCTTGGCTCCGGGAATGTAAAGTCAACGTTGATGTGACCACACTAAATGGACTTCAGAAAAAGCTGGAGACTTGTTTCCAATTCGCCCCGCCAGCGATCAAAGAGCCCACCCCTGTCATACCAAGCACACCTTGTATAATGTCATTCAACGGCAAGGAATGTTCCTTCTTGGCACTGACTGGGGACAATGAGTATGAATGGACTTCTTTCAAGGACGTATTTAAACGTCCTCAACTCAAGTACGTCACATCCTCTGCTTGCTACGCTCGTGGCTATGTATATTTGTTTGGTGGAAAGGATGCTCCAACAAGTTTCACTCGCTACTCCTTGGCTGATCAACAATGTCATCAATCGGAAATCGTTGGAGTCAGTGGAGGATCACAAGCTTCTACATGTTATGATGGCGATAAGAATATATTTATTGTTGGTGGATATCATGATGGAAAAACCTTGGACCGCATTGATTGCTTCAACCTAGATACTCAACTGTTTATCAATGTTGGACGACTACCACAAGGTCGTTACACACCATTCACATGCTTCCATAACAATATCATTTATATTGTTGGAGGATGTAGTGATGGGATGAGGTATCCACGGGTCACTCTCAAGTTCAATGTTCAGACTAAAGAGATCGAAGAGATGGAGTGGATACCAGTCCGTGAATATTCTACAGTCTGTTTCGATGGAGTTGATAACTTATACATTCTCTCAGATAATGATCAATTCGTAAGATATACATTGACAACTCAGACCAAGACCAACCTGACAAATTGTCCAGACTATTATCTTCCTTATTCTCAACTTGTATACCATCCAACCATTGGCATCATTCGCATTGGTGGCCGCGAAAGGAACTATCTTTATACTCCACTAGATGATAGTTGGATACAATTAGATGACAATGACAAAGTTGATCAACGTGCATGGTTTGGTGCATGTTTGATTGATTGATTATAATTAAAATATAGTTTATAAAAGTTGGAAGATGGCAGAAACAAGAATAAGTATAGTGATCAAACTTGGTATCAAACGGTTGGAGTTGGAAGGACCACCTGTTGTCGTCGTTGTTGTTGTTGTCGTTGGAGTGGATGTTGTTGTGGTGGTAGTTGATTCGGTATGATTGATTTGGTATATCTTAAAGTTGTCATGATAGATGACTCTTGTATTGGATGGGTCGCCGACATTGGGTTGGGCATCCGGGAGATATAATCCCCATTTGGTGTATCCAGTTGAGATGTTGGCCTCTGGATTCCATGTCTTTGTTTTGTCCTGATACCAGTTCCAAGAGTAGTCAGTGTCTCCGGGCAGCATGGCCGAGACATTGAGGTAGCCAGTCTGGTCATCAGCCCAAAGACAGTCGACTCTGAGGCTGATCCACTTGTCGACAATTGGGCGGTAGTCTGGTACAATGACCTTGGTGATGTTGAGCTGTCGCACTCTGAAGCTGATAGAGTTGTTGAATGCGATGAACAGCCATGCTGGATAGCCACCGCCACTGAGCTTGGACTGGAAGATGGCACTGACATACGGACCCTCGATCCAGTTGTGCAGTCTGAGTGAGATTTCGTAACGACGTTCGTCGCCCGGCTGGTATAAGCCTGCGTTTCTGATATTGTTTGTTGAGCTCTCACTCCTCCAGTTGTTGTTTGAGAAGTAACCGCTGTTGCCAACCTCAACCTTGTGTGCGATGGCATACTTTGAACCATTGAAGCCTGGTGTCACAAGAGTGGCTGCGTCTGAAGCGTTTGCATTTGTCCATTGGAGGTTGGTAACATTCGAGTCCAATGTGCCACTCTCATAGTCAACAGACATCAACAGAGTATAAGTGGTCAACTTCTCTGACTTGGTCACTGACACCAAGCACAAAGATAAAATCAGCAACAGCTGCAATGTTATTGATATGTATCTAAACATGTTGTTTGTATGAACGTTATATATATACATATGTTTGTTACAAAGTCAGTATAACTTTGATGTGAATGTGATGTTGATATCTATTTATATATATGTACAATGGTACCTGTTTAGATTGGCACGTTAAAGCAAGTTATCGAATACCAGACTATCTTGTACAATGATGCCATCCCTGTTTAATCGTGTGATTGATCTCGGTCCAACCACTTCGTCTGATTTTTATGATGTCGCGACATGAGGAAAGACCCAAATTTACAGCAGAAGGCAAGTGATCGGTTCCCTGGTCACACACTCTCCCACTAATGTATCAATCAATTAATTAATAACTAATATATATGTCCCAGTATCCGATCTAGCTAGATCGATTTTAATAAACAATCAAACTTTCATACCTTGATTTGTGATTACTTGTTGCCATTTATTTTGGATTGCTACTTTGTCCAAAGGCTACAAATTTAAAGCCAGGATGGATGCACTGAATGAAGATCAGACACGTGAGCCAACAATTTACACTCAAGAACCGTGCCCGGACCGATTAAACAATGAACATTCACAATGATTTTCTTTAGCTATAAATTTATTATTACCAAATTTGGGAGATTCCTTCTTTGCTTTGATGACAATTACTAGTTTTTTTTTTAAAGTATGATGTCCTTTCAAATAAATAAATTGTCCCATTGAACTGGAATTAACATATTCAATGTCTTTCTCTAGTTCTTCCACAAAAGCGCCAAAATTTTTAATAGTCTCCTTTCTCATGACTATTTTGTTGATCATCTTGTTTAGGGACAATACCCATGGTCAACGTACCAAGTCTTAATTCTAACTTAGAGTGATATTCATTCTGATAGGATAATAAAGTTCTTCTAGTATTCATATATACAATTGCAGGAGAATGTGATCACAATAGGAAATGGCAATGAATGTAATAACAATAAGAATTATTATCTTAAATATCATTTGTTATATAAAATATATTTCAATTGAATGACCAAATGGATATTGGATCTGACTTTTAAATCAATAGCAAAGTTTGAGGATTTAATTGATCATTTACTAAAACTAGTTATTGTTGTAAATAAAGCACACACCTTTGAGGATGTATACATACTTGTGTATCAGATATATTTACGGAGAGTTAATATAATTTATTCTTTAATATAATAATAACCTTCACAGTTAAGTGCTAGGTTGTAGAAGGTACAACTTGGCTCATCAACAATGTATTCAATTTGTAATAAAATGGCGACAAGAATATACATTGTTTCTGGATATATCTCAATGGACAATCAATGGACCGCATTGATCGTTTCAACGAGGATACTCTAC
Organism: Acytostelium subglobosum LB1; assembly: GCF_000787575.1. NCBI lineage: Eukaryota > Evosea > Eumycetozoa > Acytosteliales > Acytosteliaceae > Acytostelium > Acytostelium subglobosum. Next base: position 914,309 of record NW_012236528.1, on the reverse strand, counting down.
AGTTTATCAATGTTGGACGTCTACCACAAGGACGTTATACACCATTCATGATCATCAAAGTGGTGTGGTGCATGTTTGGTTGATTGATTGATTATAATTAATAATATATTTAGTTTATTAAAGTGCGAAGATGGCGGCAACAAGAATAAGTATAGTGACCAAACTCGGTATCAATTGGTTGGAGTTGGAAGGACCACCTGTTGTTGTGGAGGTAGTTGATTCGGTATGATTGATTTGGTATATCTTAAGGTTGTCATGATAGATGACTCTTGTATTTGAAGGGTCACCGACATTGGGTTGAGCATCCGGGAGATATAATCCCCATTTGGTGTAACCAGTTGAGATGTTGGCATCTTGACTCCATGTCTGTATTTTGTCCTGATACCAGTTCCAAGAGTAGTCAGTGTCTCCGGGCAGCATGGCCGAGACATTGAGGTAGCCAGTCTGGTCATCAGCCCAAAGACAGTCGACTCTGAGGCTGATCCATTTGTCGACAATTGGGCGGTAGTCTGAGACGATGAACTTGGTGATGTTGTGCTGTCGCTCTCTGAATCTAATAGAGTTGTTGAATACAACGAAAAACCATGCCGGATAGTCGCCACTGAGCTTGGACTGGTAGATTATGCTGACGTATGGCCCCTCGATCCAGTTGTGCAGTTTGAATGAGATCTCGTAACGACGTTCGTCGCCCGGCTTGTATGTGCCTGCATTTCTGATATCGATTGTTGAGCTCTCACTCCTATATTTGTCGTTGGAGAAGTAGCCGCTGTTGCCAACCTCAACCTTGTGTGCGATGGCATAATTTGAGCCATTGAAGCCTGGTGTCACAAGAGTGGCTGCATCAGAAGCATTTGCATTTGTCCATTGGAGATTGGTAACATTCGAGTCCAACGTGCCACTCTCATAGTCAACAGACATCAACAGAGTATAAGTGGTCAACTTCTCTGACTCGGTCACTGACATCAAGCACAAAGATACAATCAGCAATGTGATTGATATGTATTTAAACATGTTGTTTATAAGTATAAGTATATATGTTTGTTACAAAGTCAGTATAACTTTGATGTGAATGTGATGTTGATATCTATTTATATATATGTACAATGGTACCTGTTTAGATTGGCACGTTAAAGCAAGTTATCGAATACCAGACTATCTTGTACAATGATGCCATCTTTGTTAATCTTGTGGTTGGTTCGGTCCACTTCGGTCTGATTTTTGTGATGGCGCCACTTGCGGAATGAGATCAGTCTACTTCCACTTTGATAATAGTAGACGGGTTGATTGAATGAGTGAAGTACATTAAATATATTTATTAATTATTATTAGAACATGATTTGTACCAACAATAACAACATGGCAAGAATAATGATTGATGGAGTGAGTTGAGTTCCAGAACTTGGACCAGTGGTAGTGGTAGTTGTGGTTGTCAATGGAGGTGGTGGCTGGGATGGTGGGACATATAAGATTGGCACATTTCCTGGCAATGGTGCCTCCTTGACGTCTCTGCCTGGATCCATGAACATTAGACGTGGCGCCAGATTGCTTGTAGTGGATTGGATAGAATATTCGTTCACTCCATCTGGTCCCCTCAAACAAAGGTACAACTCCTTCTGACCGGCAGCAGTAGCGTTCACTACCAGCTGAGTGATGTTGATTGAACGGTAGCCGGGCTTACCGTCCAAGTAGATGGCTCCACTCCTCGACTTGTACAGACAGGTTGGGTTGTCGCTGTTAAAGACGTCGGCGGTAGTGGTGTACGAGTTGACAAAGGTGGCCGAGGCGTTCTCATTGTTGTTCTGGCTGTACACCTGGAGGCCGACAAACGACCAGCTGGTGGTCTTGCTGCGCTCGGGGATGGTCAGCTTGATGAACATCGCACTGCTGTTGGTCACCTTGAGGATGTCGCCTGTGACCTTCTTGGCACCAAGGGTGGACGTGTATGTGGTGTCAACGGGACCATACACACGAGGGAGATCATTGCCGCACAGCACATTGCCATTCAAACATTCATCAGTCATGAACTTCATCGACTCCTCGTGCCAGCCATTGAAGAAGTCGCCGTGCGCCGAGAAGAGGTCGGCCCATGGGTAGGACCAGGTGCCGTTGGCGTCCATAGTAGGGTTGAGCGACAGCTGGGCATCGCTCAGGTCGGTCTCGTTGAAGTAGTAGGCGATGTGCATGTTGAGACGCGCGATGCGGTGGGGGTACTCGGGTGGACACTTGCCCTCGACGTCGGGGTCCTCGTACACGGCGTTCTTGTACGTGAAGTTGGGTCTGATGGTGAAGCCGTCCCAGCAGTTGGGGAACACGAGGTTGATGTTCATCTGTGAGAAAGTCTGATTGACCGAGTGCAGGCAGGTCTTGAGGGGAACACGCGACCAGGTTGACGAGGAGCAGGCGTAAGAGACGCCGCGCGAGGGACCGGTGGTCGAGTTGGATTTCGGGCTTCCAGCGATCAGTTGTAGACCCTTGGGCATGTTGGTCACGGGGAACTCGGCCGAGTTGTTGGCCTGGTAGTAGATCTTGGCGTAGCTTGGACGGATAAGGTAGCCCTTGATCTTTAGCGAGGGGAACCAATATGAGCTGGAGTCTGTATTCACATCACATGATGTCTCGTCCTTTGCAAAGATGGAGTCTATCGTTGAGAATCCATTGGCTGCAGTATTGCCGATAAAGTCGTGGAACATTGATCGACCAGTTGATCCTGGAAACAGTATAGGGTCATCTGGCAACGAATGTGAGTACTGACATTCAGCATGTGCTTGTTGTGCTTGTAAGCTCGTGCTCAACAATGTAATAATAATAATACAAATACAAAAAATAAATGATAAAGTTGTTGTGGTCCTCATCTTTTGATCGATGTGATTGTGTGTATGTGTGTGTGTGTAATTGATTGAGTGTATGTTTATCTGTTTGATTGTAATGGTATTGGTCCTTGGGATGTCACTTGGTCCATCCCGACGATGACCATGGTCAACGACCTAAACAACAAGAACCCCGCGATCATGGTATCCATGATGTTTGCGCCATCGATGAATGGGCAATGGCTCATGTGTCACATCCACACAATCAGGCTTGAAGACCACGACTTTCGTATTTCTAACCCACACTCCAAAAGCCATCAAACAGAACAGTTTCTACTTTTTATCCATCAACAATTAAAAATCTGTCATTCAATCGATCAAACACACACAAACATCGTTTTGGTGTTGCAATCAGAGTTACTCAACTTCCATTTATGGCCATCATCTTCATACTTTGATACCAAGATAACATAATATCCGATGATATACCATGATGGATTACAGTTACAATCGAATAATTCCAGAATCTTTGCCACGGGTCAACTTCTTCATCTTATGTGACATTACATCTAATAGTCTTCGACCATGCAGGTGATGTATGATCACTTTGGCAACGACAGCAGCGATTATCACTGTACCAACAACAGAGGCAACGACAGCAACTGGTATCTTCCATCGATTCTCCAATGCTGCAGCTTGTTCAGGTGTCATACAGGACAATGGCGAGATGGGATCAGACTGAACCAGTATCGAGAAGTCAGGATCAACAACACATTGTTGTAGACAATGTGGTAGGTTGATACCAATGAGTGTGCCGCCATCGTTGGTCGAGTTGATCACTTCGTTACGCGATAGTGCTGCACGGCCATCTGACAAGGCGTAGGGCAGGAAGCGACCGTACAGCTCGAGGCCATTGGGTGTGATTACCTTGAAGTATTGTACGTTGCGATAGGGGTCTGTTGACACTACATTGTGCGTGCCACATGGACTGGTATCATTGTCCAATGATCCATTCCTGTACAGCACCACTCGCAATGTATGCAAGTTGGATTGGAATGGCCAGTTGTTGATGTTGATCGTCATCTTGAGTGAGTTGGGGGTACATGTAATGTTCTGTCCAGCAAAGACCAGTGTCCTCTCTTGACTAGACTCCTCGAGTTTGATGGTGACATTCAATGGTGTCGGGTCTTCGTCATCAATGTTTTTGGGGATGTTGTCCAGTATGTATGTATTGGTGTTGATCGTACCTGTTGATGAAGATGATGATATCCATTGAGTGGTGGGCAGCGTATATCTGATCTCACCCATAAGGTCAAGCTCTTCAATTGCCAATATGTTGACTTGGAATCCTGTACCATTGGAAGTGATCACAGTTGTAGGATTTGTTGGCGAGGGTATCACGTCAACTTCCGATCTGATCTGTGATTCACAATAGTATCCACTAAATCCAGTATTACATTGACACTTTCCAGCTACACATGCACCATTTCCATTACAACTTGATTGATTTCCACAATCATTTCCTTCAACAGATGGGACTATTCAATAAATTGTTAACAAATGTTTGATTGATCGGTACCTGAGTATACTTACATATTGCAAGAGTAGAGTTGGAGATGAATGGTTCAGAGTTGATAATGATTGATAAATTGGCATAACCAATGATCATTGAGTTGAATGAACAGTTGACTGATACCTTGGTCATGTCAATCAATGTTACATTACAACCAAACATGTTGATGGTCACCGATGACTTGGCAATAAAGTTACCAAAGTATCCAAAGAATGTTACATTCTGGCTTGCATCAGTTGTCTTTGTGAATGATGATATCGATGGATACACTACAAACATGATTGAGTTAGTTAAAGAATGAATGATTGAGAGAGTGAGGACTACTTACTTGATAGTCTTAACTTATTGTTTGGTATGATTCTAAGTGGATTCTTGATGTCAAAGAATGAGATCAATGATGTGAAGTTCTTGAATGATGCATTGACATAGCATGTCAATATAGTGTCTGTCACCGTAGCATTGATCCATACATTATTCACCAAAACAGAGTATTGGTACTCTGATGAAGTATTGAATGTACCCTTCAAACTTATAATCCATTGATCAAAGTGTTTCTCAACTAATCCATCATCAATAATTGTTGCTATATTGGATATCATACGATTAGTCAAAGAATGAGTTTGTCAGTTAGATCACACTTACGATCAGTGTTCCAGGATATAGTCCTTGATATTCCAGATGCTGTTGAGAATACAAGATTGGTGGATCCAGTCCAAGTACCTGGCTTGAACCTAAACAGTTCATTGGCCACCACACCAACAAGTCTTGGATCTGAATCACCATTCACAGCCCATCCAAGATTCTTTCCACTGATGTAGAATTCAATCTCATCAGCTGTCATCACATATGTTACATTATTGATCACTGCCAATGCATCTAATATATTCATTGTTTGATGTTAGTATGAATGAATGATAGTGGATAAGTATTGTAAGGTAACTTACTGCAGTCTACTACTGGCTTTACAATTGTTGGTGGGAATGCAGATTGAACACTAGGCCATGAACAGAAGAAGCAACTTGGTATGTTTGAGGCAGTGAGGGCGGTGCCTAAAAAGTTAAACTGACCAAGACTGACTGAACAATAGTATGGATCAATATCACTGGCAAACAATGGATTGTTTGCAACTGATATATATGTCAACTTGCTATACACAGGCAATGGTCCAACCAAGTTATTGTCTGGAACATATCTAAATGATTATATTAGTAATGTTAATATTATTATTATTATTTATAAATAATATACATACAAAGTTACTTCATCACCTTGTGGATCGGTAGATATTAGTGAGTTTACTGGTGGGAATTGGGTCAGATTAGAGTAGGTTATGAACCTATATTTAACAGAGTTGATTAATTTATATGGACTCATATATTGATTGATTGATTGATTCAATAATTGAATGACATACAGTGATTTCAATTGATTGACTTGAACTCTGGTGCTGACTGTGTTCAATGTTCTATTATTATTTAGTTGATTTCCAGTAAGTATGATATCTTCCAATATGTGTTTGATACGTGTACTTACACTCCTACCAGCTTCTTGAATCCTGTCAGATCAGTTGGAGTCAGTTCAACTCGTGTTAGGTCACTAATGAACAATAAAACTTGGGTTAAGTATCTACTAGTCGATTAGTTAATTGATTTGTTACATACATTGACAACAAAGATGATCCATTTTGGATATTGACAATTATTGTGTTGGAAGTTGAAGAGCATTTGCTATTATATAAAATTAATAGAGTGTAGATAAATATAGTGATAGAGAAATAAGAATACATTACAGTCTGGTTAACTTTGAATGATTAATCAATAAACTACCATCAACACGATATGCCAATTCCAATCTTTTCAAAGCTGGAGTATTACTCTCTATGATGGATAAGTTGAAATTAGTTTGAGATGATGGTAGTTTCATAATACTGGTACAATAATGGTTAGTATCAATAGGATGTTCAGACATTGCTTTGTACTTACAGTGTTGAAACATTCTCATAAGTTGACATGGAATTAAAATGAATCTGTGCAGTTGGACTTGAGTATTGGATCGTGGTTATATCAATGTAGCCAACACGTTTGAAAATGCTCTCTGGAATATCTCTATCAACTGATAGACTCTGAAGACCACTGAGATGGTAAGTGTGTTAGTATCGTGATTGATTATTTGAATGAATCAATATGATACTTACAAGGTACTGAGTGGAATGTACTTTGGAAAATCAGATGGTATCTGTAATGATAAGTTACTCGACCCATAGATACTAATATCCTTTAGATTACTATTGATTGGAATATCCAACATTGAGAGTAAGCTGGCTGTTGTATTCTGTACGCCAACCTTCATATCAGTGGTCATCCAAAAGTATTGAAGGTTGGGCAAAGAGAGCTGATTAATATAGCCATCTGGCATCCCATTATATGGAACAGGTGTCCTGACAGAGGCAGAACTAAAAAATTGATTGATTGATTAATAATTGGTAAATCTTTTTTGATTCATCCAAGATAACATACATTCCAAGGACTGTTTGTTGATTGTTTGGAGTAGTGGTACAATTGAGTTGAGTAGTACCATTGACGATATCATGGCATGTGATAGCAGTCATATTCCAACTAAAACTATATTGTTGGGCGAGCCATCTAATTGAGTTCACTTGAAGGTGTAAGAATTGAGTATTAATTATATATTTCTCCAACTTGGTATTTATGTATTCATTCAAACATACATTCACTAACAGGTAGCTGAGGTTGAGCTTTGGTAGTCGTAGTGATAACAGTGACTATCAGTAATAAGAAGACTATCCATGAATTCATTCTTGATCCATGGACTTTATGTAATAACATTTTATAAGTAATAATATGTTTGAATGATAGATTGAATGAATGAAAGATTTAATGGTTGATTGATTGAATGATCAAGAGGTGGTGTCATTCCATGTGATTGATCAGAGTGTCGTTTCAACACAAACAATAAAATCGATAAAAATTGGACTCGGAGTGATCGTTGGGTCCACAGCGAGGCAACTTCATCTTTGAAGTCGGACTTTCATACCCCTGATCCACAAAAAGATAGATATTTTCTCATTCAAGCGATCATAAATATTATCGTAACGTCATTCTCAAGTTCATTAAATGTTCTATTCAAAATTAAAAATAATATTATTATTATTATATTTAATCTTATTATTTTTATCTTAGAAACAAATTAATTAAATCTATTCCTTAGATCTACAACTATTATAAGGAGGATCATCTTCTCTCAAAGTTTTATTCATCCTAAAATACAATTTCATTTACTAAAAGAATATTTATTTGTACTTTTTATTAAATTATAAACATTTTAATCATATACAATCAATGTTATTCAATAACTTCGGCTCCCCAAAAACATTTGAAGAGATAATTGAGGAGGTGACCAACGTGACTGTTGTACCAACTAATGTTAAAGACTTGATAATCGTTACCAAAAGATCACTTCAAGAATTAAAGAATGAGAGAGAATATCTTCTGCTGAAGATCAAGAACTTAGAGTTGGAGAAAAAGAATAATGAATTGAATTATATCTTAGAGAACGAATATATCAAAAAGAACAATGATTTGGAGTCTGACATCTATTTAGGTTAATATCTACCTTCTATTTTCCTCTATCAACCAACAGGCTCAACTAAATACCCAAGGTTTCCAAAATCCACGTCATTATTGATCAATAAATCCTTACTTTGGTAAGTTCCAAAGTAAATACCAGTTTTGTTATTCAATATTCTTCATCTTAAACACATGAATGATATCTCGACCATTCAGCATACGTCTTGCTACAATGATGATGGCCGTGAGTATGATTACTGATCCTACTACAACGGTAACAACAATCACTGGTATCTTCCATCGATTGGTATTGTCTCGGCCACATTTACCATCTTCGCCACTCTGATCCACTAGCACAGAGAAGTCAGGATCAATCACACAACTCTGGCTACAATGTGGCAAGTTGATACCAAATAGTGTTGCACCGTCAGTCATGTTGATGATCTCATTTCGTGAGAATGCTGGTCTGCCATCGGACAATGCATAGGGCAGGAATCGACCAAACAGTTCCACACCATTGCTGATCACTCTGAGGTATTGTATGTTGTTGAGCGAGTCCATTCCAATGAAGCTGCCTGTGCCCTCGCATTGATTGGTGATGTTGTTCAGTGAGCCATTATTGTGAARGCACCACGCGCAATGTGTTCAAGTTGGACTTGAACGTCCATCCATCAACATTGATCGTCATCTTCAAAGAGTTGGGCGGGTATGTGACGACCTGTCCAGCAAACTCAACTGTGCGTGTCGCTGTCGCAACGTCCAATCGCACCATCACACTCAGGCTATCCTGGTTGAGTGATGCTGTGGGCGCACCAAGTGTGTATGAGTATGATGTTGCGTTGTCCGATGGGGATGAGTTATAGGTCCAGTTGGAGGTCAACAACTCGGCAATGATGTTGCGATTTGAGTCCATCTCTTGAATTGCAATGATGTTGAATTGGAATGCTGATCCATTTGCTTGTATGATGGTCGATGGGCTAGTGGTGTTGGGCAAGATCACCACACCAGGGTTGAGCTTGGACTCACAATAATATCCACCAAAGCCAACATAGCATTGACAGCGGCCTGTTGTACAGACTCCATTGCCACCGCATAGTGGTATGGTCTGGCCACAGTCATCCTTGCTATCAACGCCATATATAACCAATGTATCATTGGAGAAGTAAGGTTGTGCATTGACTGTGATTGCCAGGTCTGCGTAGCCAGGCTTTAGGTTGGCTGGCATGTTACAACTGATTGCACCAGAGTCGAATGAACTACTAGCTGTTCCTTGACAACTTATACCATTGATCGATACCTTGTAGTCTTGACTGATATTGCTGCCAAAGTATCCAAAGAATGAGACCTGTCCACCATTCACTGTCAACCTTGTTGTTGATGAAACACTTGGATATTCTATGGGTCATCAATTGATTGAGTGAGTGATATGATTATGTTTGATTGAAAGAGTGACCAGGACATGGATACATACCACGTAGAACTAAAGTTGTGTTCAATCTTCGAAAGTTGTTGGATACAAAGACAATACTCGTTGGCCCAAATGTAATCTTCTTCGAGTCAAAAGCCTGTGATAACTCAGTAGATGATATATTGGGAGCGCTTGAAAAGTTTGGAGTTACTACTGTATAGGTGAAGTTGGTATCGAAGTCACCTTGTATCCTAATCACCCATTGATTGTAATACTTCTCAACATAGGCACTCCTGAGTAATGTGACTGTCATCATCATCATCATACTCTCAATGTTAGTTTATGTTGGGCCAGATGTTTGTTTCCTGGATTGTTTGATACATACTGTCAGTGTCCCATGTGATTACTCTTGAGATATTATACAACTTGGAGAATGTTAAGTTGGCCGAGCCAGACGCATTCTTGACAGAGTAGCTATTGTATACATGTGTTAGTTGATTGAATGATTGATTAATTGATTGATTGATTGATTACATACTAATACAATTCGTTTGGTTCAAGACACGTTACATCTGGATATGTGTCACAGTAACCTAGGTTCTGGCCTCTGATTGTAATTCCTCCCATTCCAGTCTCTTGAGTCAACAAATATTTGGTTTGGAACAAAGTGGAATCTATGACAGTCGACAGGTGGATCAGTTATTAATTGAATGATTGATTGATTGAATTATTGATACTTACTGCAAGTGAAATTAGTTGGTACAGTGACTGATGGAGGGAAGAAGGAGTTGACATCTTTCCAGAAACAGTAGAAACAGTCTGGCACTTGAGTGAGTGATGTGTAGGTAAAGTAGAATCTACCCTTGTGTACGCGACAGTATGATTGTGGGATGGGTCCAGCAAACATTAGGTTGTTCTGCATATTGAACTGTTGAAGTGGCTTGCCTGAATTGTAGTCTGGTAGAGGTCCTACTATATCATTTTGGAATAATAACATTGTTCCTTGGTATAGAGGGTCGATGGTTGTTGCTGGAGGGAATCTTGTCAAGTTGGAAGTAGTGTATGTCCTAAATTCTTACAGATTAGTTAAATAATCCATGGAAGTGGACCGACGATCAATCATTCATCCTCTCAACTATTACATACATTGCTCTCAATCCTTTAAACTCCAACATTGGTACTACATCAGATAGGTCTCTATAATGAACGATCGTGGGTGAGTGAATGAGTAAGAGTGATGGAGGAGTGATTCAATAATTGTTACTTACACTGTATACAATTTGATGGATGTAAGATCGGTTGGAAATACCTGGATACTTGTCAGGGTCCTACATTAATTAAAATATTAATATTTCTCTCTCTCTTTGACACGAAAAGATGTATTAATAACTTACATTGTAGTCAAACTAGTTGTATTGAATATATTCATATAACTCCTGTTACCAGTGGTCAGTGTACCATTCCTTACATACAAACTATATATTGATTGATTGATTTATGAAATGATTGAGTGAGTGAGTGAGTTGGCTGGAGAGATCTAAATAACAATCCAACTTACATTGTACGTAACCTAGAATGACTCCTAATATCTAAACTATATTGTTGATCAGATGTGATTGATCTATGGTTGATTGATTGTGTCAGTTTGATTGGTGATGGAGGGTCCTGTGTAATGATCATAAACATACAATGCGGTCAACACTGGGAAGTTGTCCATGGTGACATTGAGTGTGAGGAGTTGAGATTGTGTCCTTGGATAATATAACCATCTAGATGCACAAATGGAGGGATAATGTTAATATATGTGTATTCTTGCACGGATGAATTGATGACAAGTAATCATACAAGTTCGTTAGGTATGGATATGTTGCCAGAGTGTTCAGATTGATCTTGCCCTGTGATGACTTGAACTGGCACCTATTCACAGTGAAGTCTCGCAAGTTGGAGATAGTGTGCTGAGGTATATCTCCCTCAATACTTATGCCCTTGAAATCACTGATTGATTGGTTGTTAGTATGTCATCAATAAATGGATGGTTGAGACATTTACATTGTACGAAGAGGTATGAACGTAGGGTATTCGGTTGGAAAGCTGACACTGATCATTAGGTTATTATACAATCTGATAAATGTTAGTTGGACATTGTTGGCATTGTCCAGCTTGGTCATCAGATTGATTGTAGGATCATTGATGAATGAGACTGCGAAGTCTGGAAGATAGGAGAATGTATTGAGGTTGGGAAAGTACAATGTGGCATTGGGATTGGGTGTTCCACTTGCAACTGGATTATTCTCAACTGCATAACTATTGTGACGCGTAAGTGAGTAAGTGAGTAAGTATGTAATTATGTAAGTGAGGTAAGTAGCCCTGGCACTTTGACATACATTGTTAAGACAGTCTGTTCATTGTTTACTGTTTTACATGTGATCTGACTGGTTATGCCTTGACATGTTGTCGCCGTCATATTCCATCTAAGTCCTAATTGCTGAGCGATAAACATTAATGATTGACCTATATCATTGATTGATTGATTGATTGATTGGTTAATACAACGCGACTGGCATTGTGTTGCAGTCCCTGTCAACAACAGATACTTACGCTCATTAATGTTTAGTGTTTGTGCTTGTACCTGTGATGATGTTATTGCGATAGATAGTAGTACCAAACATATTGGTATCAATGTCTTTAGCATGCTGCTTGTCATCATTCTAATGTATTATATATATATATATTACTTGATTCTACTCGAGTAGTTGAATGTAAACATAACTGTAGTAGTAGCCAGTTGTTGAGTGGACATGTATGATGATGATGGTGATGATTCAATAGATATCTAGACTCTAGATAAAGATAGATTGATGTATTCGTCCTTCAACAACAACATCACAACAATATCCTAATCCAGCCAGGTCCTACCCCTACCTAGTTTACCCTTTGGCGATGCACCAAAGTATCTTTGCATTGATAACCTTACATTACCACCTTTACTTCTTTTAAAATCTAGATATTTGATTCAAATAAAGATCGGAAAGGATGTCTTTATATCTTATCTCTTAGAGAGATATTAATACTAGTATTAATGTTATTATATTTATGTTGTTTGTTATTATATGTTTGAACAAACACTAGTTACACATCGTTCGTTGGATCAATAAATGATCAAATTGAAATGAACTTCAACCTGTGCAATTCAGAATGAATGAGGTGATCTTGTGAGTGTACTTTGATTGATTGAATGAGATAGATAGTTATAATTCAACTACAATCAATAATAATAATAATGGTGAACATTACTATACCTTTATCAATATCATTTAGGAGACTATTGTTGGTCAATCAACAACAGAGATTGAATCGTGTAATATCATCATCGACATCGACATCATGTCTACAACATATCAAGTCAATAACAACAACAACAACATCATCACAACTGTTATGTAACAACTACAACAATAACAGAGTTATAAATAGTATAAGTAGTAGTGGCAGACATTCATATTCATCATCAACAAGTAATAATGAAGACAAGGATACATCGACAACAACAAAGAATCAACAACAGAACAAACAAGAGAAGGAGTCACAACAAGTGCCAAAGTACTTGGCAGTGTTTAGGAATGTGCCAGATGGATCGGTATCATTGACAAGCAGTGCCTCAGAGATGGCAGAGAACGGTGCAAAGTTGATGAACAGTCCAACTTACTTTGATCCTAACGTCGACAAGGCTGTGCCACGTCCTGTCATCAACTTGGTCTTCTTCCCTCTCAACAGTCCATTAATCATTCATCCCTTCTCTGCCCTGAACCGCGGGCCCTCCCTCTACGACTACGCCTATCAATACATCCCTGCACTATTCAATCGCTCCTTCCCAGATTGGATCGATATTGATGACTTCATGAAGCGTATGTCTATCCTGCGACTCATTCGCTCACTCATTAGATCAATCATACTTACCATCAATCAACTTTGATCAGACTCACTCTTGTCAATGTTCCGAGCATTCGACTATGCATACTGCAATGACATGCAGAAGATGAAGGAGATTACGACAGAGAATGGCATGTACTCAATGTTATGGGTACGCGATGTCTTCTACACTCACAAGATTATGGACTACCGTGTGGCATTCACCAAGTGCAGAACAGGTTTTATTGACAGCGAGGAAGACGATGGCATGTTAAAGGTCACCGTGCACTACTTGTTGAGCTTTGACCTCGATGTCAAGGTGTCAAAGAATGGCTCGTACCCAATCGCCAACGACGGTGAAAGTACTGAGAGGAACAGCTCGGGCGTTGCCAACATTTGCATGATCTGGACGACACCATTGCCCAAGTCAAAGAATGAGGATGACCTAGACTGGAAGATTGAATGGGTGTACCCTGCACCGACCGACATGTGAGCAGAAGACAACAACATCCATCCATCCATTCATACATCCAATCATAGTAGCGAACATTATAATAACATTTATTACAAGGATGTGGAGGACTATGGTAGTCCTCTTCATTGGACTTGACTTGAATCAGAGACAGCAGACTCCAATGATGACGGCGACGCGGACGCGGTGATGGTCGACGAGGAAGTGGTGTTAGTGGCGGTCGACGTTGAGGCACGTTGAGATGCACGCTTCATTTGAGATGACGAGCCTGATGATGATGATGTACGATCACGACTGATGCTGTTGCCAATCAGTGCGCGGAGTGCATTGAATCGTCTTGACTTGCGTAGACTGTAGAGGACAGAGGGCTCCAGGCCAAAGGCCAGGAAGCCAAAGAAGCCAACACTGCAAGTGCTGGCAATCTGAATCATCTTGAACTGGTAGTCGCCAATGCCCAACAGGCACCTACTCTCACCGTTCTGGGCAATACAATTCACCCAGTCAGCGATCTTACTATAATAATAGCTCTCCCTCGAGTCCGAGTAGAACTTGAACACTGTGACAAACACAAACGTGAATAGGATCCATATCATAATGAATACTTGTTTAGCCTGTCAATGTCCATGATGTTTGATTAATTGATTAAGAGATGATGGTGATGTTAGGGAGTGTTGACTTTGGCTTGCCAGGTGCCTGGCTGAGTGACTACATACATTGTACACTAGGACCTTGGCATCATTGAGTACTTGGTTCATGGCATGGATCTTGTAGATAAGGTATGCTAGGAATAATGTGATCATAGCCAAACATATCCAAAGTGGAATGTAGGTGAATAGGTACTGCCATACTCCAGAACCACTTAGGAAGCATCCTCTATTGACTGGTGATGAGACGTAGACTCGACCCATGAGTGGGATGGCAGCAAACAGGAATGCCAAAGTCCACAGACCAATTCTAACATACTTAAAGTATGTAAACTTCTTAAGTCTCATCGACAAGAAGAAGTCATAACAAATGGCTGTGTACCAAAATATAGTTGCATTGGCTCCAAACTGGAACAAGAATCCATTGATCGCACATATCGCATCAGATGTTACCTTGTACCTGTTATCAGAGCAGTACAAAGTGTTGCCCTTATTCTAAGATAAAGAGGATGTTGGTCAATAATGAGTGATTAAGGGTTGAAGTCGAGGATGGACACTTACTGTCATGAGATAGGACAACTCAAACATCATGGTGCCAATGGCGAATGAGAGAATGACTTCCATCTTGATTGATATCTTGTCTTGGATGACACCATAGATGAGAATGAGGAAGATGGAACAGATGAAGCTTATACTGGTCAACACTGTCTGTATGTAATACAATGAGTTATCAATTGACTTTGACCAAATGTAGAATGGACAAGGTATTGCACAGTTATCAGTCACTGTATAATACTTGCTCCTAGATCTTGAAGTCTCCTGATCAACATATATCAGTGGTGATCTACATAATTGTACACTATCTTAATTGATTGATTGATTGGAAGTTGGGGTGGAATAATCCCAGCGAGGGGTGGGAGTGTCAGTCATGTGATTGATGAGTGAGTAAAGGTGAATGGGTACATACTGTTGCTTGCTTTATACTCATTATTACATGCTATGGATACATTCTTGTCTTGACCAGCTTGGCTAGGTGTAAGGACATAGGTTGTTTCGTTGTTTGGGAATGATTCCAATCCATCACTAGTTGCATTACAACTAGTTGGGAACTTGTTAGAGTACTTTATACATATATTATAGGTACTATCTGTATAATATTGATTGATTGATTAATTGTCAGTGATTGAGTGGTGGAATAATTCCAATCATAGTGACACATACCACATAGTGATCGACATGGTAATGATGGGAATGCTATTTGCCTACTTGGTGTATTCACAATACTGCAAGGTCTATAGAACTATGATTGGATTGATTAATTGATTGAATGAGTGAGTGATTTAGTGAGTGCCTGGACTTAATTGGTAGAGTCATTATCATACATTGGTACAAAAGAACTGTAGACCAGCAATGGAACAGTTTAAATCTGTAAATACAAGCAGGTTGATATAGAATATTGCTTGTTCTGTTACTGATTGTTGTGTCTCTGTACTATTTAAATATATTAATGTGTTTGGTGGTATTGTTGTATTGCAAGGTGACATTGGATCGATCACCTCACATCTTCCATTGACATCGAATGATCCCATTGTCACTCCAACACCTAAAATGGTCAACAATAATAATATATATACTCCATTCATTGTTGTTATATATATATATTTATAACTTTGATCTATTGATTGATTAACTTTGATTGATTGATTGAATGGATGAGTGAATGATGTAAGAATGGAAAGGATGATGTGGACCAAGGATATTGGTAAACCTTCATGTTCCATTCACTTTCTCAAACATACACTGCAAACAATCAAACGCGTAGATGCAAGTGTAACCTCGGCTCTGATTGATTGTTTGCATGTGGAGCGGACTCTGCAAAGACCCGTCACTACGCAGCCAAAATAGTTATATTTGGAATGATGGCGCGGCTTTGTCGGCCAGACACGTCCCATCGGAGGACCCACAATCGGGGTTTACTTCGGGGGACCTCTCCCTCTACATTCGATTGAGAATTGATTTACAAAGATAAACAGGGCCTTGTTTTGGTCGGATGATGGGGGGGGGCTGGGGCCGGACCAAGGTCCACACACACCACATCAAACAAACAGACAGACATGTCACATGGGCCCATCATTGTACGTCACATGACGATCATCAGGTTTAATGATTGATTGACATCATGCATACAGACAGACTGACATAGACACAGATGTTATGTTGAAGGCTGTGGCTGCTGTATCTGTTGAAGTCTAACAGCAATGCGCTTCCTCTCTGATGCATGTTTTCTACGCCTGATGAAGTAGACTGATGCGCCAATGACTAGTGACAAGAGGACAACACCACCAAACACTGCGATCAGTATGATGGCCAATCGTTGGAACTCTTTCTTGCCACAGGCTGGACCCAGCTCATCCTGTCCGTTGACCAGCACAGAGAACGCTGGGTCAATGGTGCATCGCTCGCATTGTGGCAGACGAATGCCGATGAATGTGTTGGTCGTGGTCACGTTGATGTACTCGTTACGCGAGTATGCGGGACGGCCGTCTGACAACGCCAGCGGCAAGAAGTAGCCATAGAACGTTACACCGTTGTTAACAATCTTGATGTACTGTACGTTGCGGTCGATGTTGCTCTTGCCCACAACGCTGGACACTTGGCATGTGGGCACGTCTGGCGTCGGGTTGGAGAAGACAACGCGCAGGGTGTTGAGGTTGGAGCCAAAGTGCCAGCGATTGATGTTCACGACCATCTTGAGCGAGCCGGCAGGATACCAACTGGTGACGCCGGCAAACTCAACAGCGCGACCCACCGACGCAATCTCAAACTGGATGGAGACGTCCAGTGCGGGCTGATTGGGGTCAGCCACGACCAGGTGGTAGTTGTAGCGATTGATCACGCCATCCACAGACTTGTTGTACAGCCACTTGTTGGCGCCAATCGTGTAGACCACCTCGTCCCCAGCGCCAAGCTCCTCAAAAGCTACGAGCGTGAGTTCAAACTTGACTCCATTGGACTCGATCGTCATTGATGGCAATGTACTATTGATCAACACAGTGCCACTTGTATCCAACACTGAATCACAGTAATATCCACCAAAGCCATCCAAACAATGACACAATCCTGTAACACATTGTCCATTACCAGAGCATGTCGATGGTACTGCAACATCAGGGTTTACACATTGCGCTGTAGTGTTGTCATATTCTGTTTAATTGATTGAGTAATGGAGTGAGTGAGTGAGTGGATGTTGGAATAGTTCGAGTGATCAATCAACAATATACATACCAACTAGTAATATATCCAATAATGTTATGACCTCAGAGTTGATGACTAGTGTGAGATTGGCCAGTCCCGCACGAAGATCACCAGCAATGTTACAATTGATTGATGACGAGTTGATCAAAGTAATATTGCACTCTCTTTGATTAATCATCACGCTTGTATAGTTGAATATCGATCCGAATGTACCATATATATCAATGGGACCTCCCTTAACTGTTGTCTTTGATGCTGAGCTAATGATTGGATACTCTGAGGTGGTGGAATCATTCCATTAATACATGTTTGATGTGGCAGGGTAGGGCAGGTACACTTACTAGAGTCTTTGAATTGAACTGACATGTTCTGGTATGGTGTAATGAGTGTTACATTGTTGAATTGGGAGACGTCTAGGATGGCGGATGGATCAGTGTAGCATATTGTCGATGTGTTTGTCATTGACTTGATCGTGCAGTTATGTCCATTGACCACCATCTGATATGATAATGTCTGATCAAATGTTCCATTCACATTGACATAGTAATACTGGAATAACTTTTGTCCATAAACTGATACCAATGTGCTTACTAGATTGATTGATAGTGATTGTTAGAGGTAGTTCGAATGAATGATTGAGGGAGGGTACTCACTGTCCGTGACCCAGGTGATGTTGACTTTGTAATTGAACAACTTGGAGAAGACCACTGTATCGTTTCCATTGAGTAAGGTTGGCTTGTAACTAGTGATTGTTCCAATTAGGTTAAGATGTATGATCAGGTGAATGTGATATGCTCCAGAGTCATGGTGATAGTTACTCAAAGAATGTGTTGGCCATCCTCATAGTTATGCTGGGTCCAGGGTCTGCTCCAAAGCCAAGGTTTACACCCTTCAATGGTAGTACTGCAGTGGGACTATTCCTGATGAAGTATGTCTGGAACAATCTCACATCTATCAATCAATCAATTAGTTAGTATGATGGTTTGGCTGGACGTGATTGATTGATAGAATGTACTACATACCACATTTGAAGCTTGCTGGCACAGTTGTAAAGGTAGTCTTTGCAAAGAAATCCTTGATCTGTGAGTAGTAACAATAGAAACAGTCTGGAATGTTTGAGAAATTGACATTGTCCCATGTGAAGTAGCCAGGCAGTGAGTTGTATAATGGTATCTGACAGAAGTATTGAGGCATTTGTCCTGTGATACTGGTGTTGGCAATCATCATCCTGTAGAATTGGTACTGACTAAAGTCCTCTGTCAATGTACCTCCAACTGTACTGTCCGATATATCTCTAAGTTGGTCAAAGAAACGTTAGTACTTTGTTGACCTAAGAGGATGGGTGGTCGGGACACATACACTCCAATGGCTTTGAAACTCTTGTTCAAGACGAACCAGCTTAGCTTGGGGAAGAACCTCTGGTGGCCTTCTTTGTATTGGCTGTGTGGGATAGGATTGATTGGTGTCAATATGTTGCATTGATTGATTGAGGGAGATCACTTACAAGTAGAATCCCTTGCCACCAGTGACTTCATTAACATTGGTCAATTGCCTATTATGATTGATTGAGTGAGTAAGTGATATGATTGAATTGATAGATTGATTGATCGATGGAATATTACATGTTCTCTGTTTGGATTTGTGAGAAGTCTGTTTGAAGTAACTCTACATTCTCCAATTGGCTATATAATGAGGTTGGAAGTATAAGTATGTTATACTTGTAAGTATAATGTATCCATTGATACATACAAATAGAAGGTATAGTCGAACTTTAGACTTGCGTATACTTTGTTCTGAGGTGCACGATTGAATACATTACTATGATTGATTGAGTGAGTGAATGAGTGAGATTGATTGACCATGCCAAACCAATGGTAATAACATACAACGTATTGATAGTCTTCATGTTGAATGTTAGATTCATTGGATGTATTGTTTCGATATTCCTAAGGTAAATGATTGAATGAGTGAGTGAGTTGAGTTTGGATGATGAGTTTGAGTTCCAGGTTTAAGTTGTGGTGTCCATCCATGATGATTATAGTACATACACTTGGCACATATAATCAAATTGTGCAGTATCAGGATGTATATATGTTATATTGTATGTCGGTATAGATATTGAGGTATCCAGTATTGATATGGTCCTGATGAGGATGTTGATGGATGAATGAATGCGGTCAGTACAAGATAGGTTGTTGATGTGATGCCATCAATGCTTACAGGTTCTTAAGAGCAGACCACCACTTTGGATTCATATAGATGTTGGGGCTTCCATAACCTTTGATACTGATGTTCCATTTGGATGGTTAGATTGTGATTGATTGAATGGAATGATTTGTGAGCACTTACATCAATGTATTGAGGACTGTAAAACTGGGTCTACTGTCTAGCATGGCAAAGGTATTCAATGACTTGTTCTTCATCTGATAGTTCTCAATGATGAATATATTCAGTGCGTTGAATCCAAACGATGTTAAGTTTGGATTTGGATAACCTTGATCAAACGATGATGTCGCATTAGATAGATATCTACAAAATGAGTGAGAGAGATAGTATGTGACCGACTGTTTGATTGATTGATTGAATGAGTAATATACATTTGAGATACGCCTTGTTGTCCATTGAATATGAAACATGTGAGTTTAGAAGATGATGTGCCCTGGATAACCTCACAGGTTGTGCCATTGATGTTCCAATCCAGTTGATGTTGTTGAATCAACCATTGAATGGACTCCACTATATTATCATTGATTGATAGGTTAGTGTATGAATGATGATGGTTGACAAGATGGAAGGCAGTCTTACATTCTTGAACTGGAAGTATTTGAGCTTCTACCAAGTTGTCAATTGACAACATTGACATTAGAGTCAACATCAAGATTAGTTTGATCGTAGACATCACTTGTTATTTACAATTACTATTCGTTTGTATGAAGGTATGAATGATAAAATGAACGAAAGCAAGTATGCAAGGAAGGAGAGCAATGTAGTCGCACTATGACAGCAGGATTGAAGAGGAGGGAAGCAAACAGTCCATCAATCGCGATTGGTTGGCTCATTGTTATTGTCCAGAGGGCCTGCAATACACCTCTCCAATGCCCTTAATCATTGATCGTTATTGTAATCTATCCAAGTCCAACATAGGGGTAAGGCCTCAATCTAAACAACCTCTGTGTCTTTCGAACCTGGAATATATTTTGATTGTCGGGCGTGTGTGTGATTTGATTGATCTTGATCAAAACGTCACCATTCATTTCCGACCCATTTATTAATTAAATAAATAATAAAAATAATCTATTATATCTATCATGATGATGTAATAAATGTCAGACTATTTCATTTCGTGGCTTGTGTATCCATGTAAACTTTATGTGTTTGAATAATGTTATATTATGGGATTGTTCTTGAAAAGTGATCACTTCCTAATTGGGGTGTGATCACATGATGATGTTCATGCGATTCCATTCAATCATTCATTCAATTCACCAACAACAAATATAACAATGTTTGTTAACAGCATAAGATTAGTCTCCAGCAGGACTAGTGTGTCTATGAACCTCATAGTACCCAAGCGTATCAACATCGCCCGTGGATTCATCCCATCCACAACCTCATCAATCATCTTCACCAACAACAACAACAACAACAACAACATCTCCACACAACCATTCACTGCACACTTCACAACATTCAGAACAAAGACAAACAATTACAACAACAATAACAATGACAACAACAAAGAGAATAAGAACTTTACATTTGGAAGTAATGCCAACAAGACAAGACTTGTATCTATTGTCTCGTTGTCGGCTGCAGTGGCTGCAGGCTCAGGCTCGGCATTGATGTGCCAGGAGAAGACACAAGTGCTACAGCAAGAGCTACCAAGGAGTAGGACACTCACCGAGGAGGAGTACAATGAGTTGAAGTCCAACAAGAGACAGAATGCTTTGGCCTCATTCGCTGGTGCCACGGCATTGTCTGGATTCGCTGGATATTGCGCAGGCTATGCCTCGCGTCGTCTTGGTCGCATTGTAATGTACGTGCTTGGTGTTCTCTTCATCATCGCTCAAACACTCTCCTACTATGAATACATCGCCATTGATTGGGGTCGTGTCTGGCGTGACGCTTCGCCCAAGTTCACCAAAGAGAAGCAAAAGGACTTCTTGCGTCGCTTCCTCAATCTTCTCACCATGAACATTCCATTCAAAGGTAAGTCATTCACCAGCTTGTCAAGTTCAATCATACTCCAATATCACTCACTCAATCATTCAATCATTCGATCAATCAATCAAAGTTGGATTCGCTTCTGGATTCTACATTGGATTCAAGTCCAAGGCTTAAAGTTCAACATCTCAATAGTCAGTAGGCAAGCCCTGTATAGTAGTACCACCCAAAGACGGTGAGGCAACAGATGTTAATGAAACATGTCACATCATATCAAGTCATTTATGTGTTCTTGCCATCTTGTTATCATTGCCATCGATGGCGCCATCATCGCCATCATCGCCAGTTGATCGACTTCGCTTCAAACTGCTGTTGTTGTTGTTGTTGGAGGAGGAGGAGTCCTCCACAGACTGTTGTACACCAATGTTCTTAACGAGATGATTGAGCATTGTAGTGTCACCGCGTTTGACAACTCCATTGATTAGTCGCGGCAACAAGATGGACTTGACTCGGTCACGATTCTCTGTCTCTCCTACCTCCTTGTCCATTAGGTAATCCAATGCCCTTGTCTTTCCTCTCTCCACAGCAAAGGCGATCAGTGACAGTATTGGACTGTCAAGCAACAGCTTGTCAGACGAGAGCACTAACTTTGTGTCATTGTCGTTGAGTACAGCTTCGACCATGGTCCAGTCTTGTAATGGTGGCTTGATTGCGCATATGCATTGCAGTAACTCGAGCGAGTGTTTGATGGCAAACTTGTGAACATCATAGTTTCGAAGGGGAGGGCAGAGCTCTGGCGTCGAGCACATATACTTGAGCAGAGTGTACTGGTGCATGGTTATTGCACCTATCATCAAGCTGTTGATCTCTGGTAGATTTACCTTTGAGGACGATCGTTTGACGATCATTGCCAGGGTGTCAACATTGCCATTCGAACCCATCGCATACCATAGTGAGTTGGACATCTTCATTGGCTTGTTGAGTAGCATGTCGATGATGGCATAGTTTGGTCTCAGCTTGAGGGCAAACAGTAGCAATTCGATGTAGTATTTGTCTTTGAGCTCTAGCAGCAGTAGCTCCAACATGTCTGGTTTGCTCAACATGATCGCCAGGTATGCCATGGAGAGCGTATGCATTCTGGGGCGCATCACGCTACTGAGCACCATCTGCAAGTTGGTATGATTGTGGACGACCAGATTGGTCTTTCCAGGATCCATTGGCAATACTCGATTGTTTGTGGACAGGAGGAACTCGAGGATGGCGGGTGCGCCATCAAACACCAAGACACCTTGCCATGGTTTCACAACCTTGCTTTCCACTTGATCATTGATGCACTTGATCATCTGGAGTTGCCTGTCAACATCGCTGTTGTCTTCAACAATGAAGCGATGGATAAGTCGATCAATCCTTTGAATGATCGACCGAGTGTTGGCATATGTATCAGAGTGTACGGGCACACTGTGTATCAATCGATCGGCGATCTTATACTGTGTCGTTGTTCCATAATGTAAGATTGCATTGAATAGTGATGGCGCCAATTCCAGACTATATGGTGCAACCCGAATGAGCAGGGGCAGGAGTGAACAGTCACCTGTCGACACATATCTCTTGAACATGTCATTGAATGTGCTCTCGCGAATGCCAATTCCAGGTTTTAAGATGATCTTGATGTACATTATCTTGTCCTCGTCACTCAAAGGCCATGGAAGCATCGACTCATAGTCCTTGTCGCCGAGTAGATCTTTAAGTAGTTTGCATGATAGGATGAGATCGTCTGGTGCTTGCATCGCAATCTTGTCATTGGGCTTGATGACCAGGTAGTCGACCAAACGTTGTATGTGTTCGAGTTGTTGTGCTGGGTCCACTCTGATCGTGTATGGGATGGGAATGTGCTTGACTCCCTCTTTAGGTTCGTAAGCTGGTATCAGATCGTCCACCAACAGTTGTTCAATGTACTGCACATCGCCAGTCATCACAATGTCCAACGATGAGTAACGTGCATGGGACTTGATTGCGCAGGCCAACTCAGTGGGGAGTGCGGCGAGCACATTGCGCACGTGGAAAGGTCTCCCCGCGAACAGATACTTGGCAATCTCGCGACTCTCCTTCATAAGATCTCTCAGCGTGACCTCGTTTGCTGGTGTGTTGACAAACTCTGCCCAGCACTGAAGCAGTGCGAACCTCTTTTGCTTGATGGCTTGCAGTATCATGTTCATATTGATGTTGTACTTGCTGGAGTTGTGTCGCAGGAGTGTCCTAATATTGTGCAATGAGTCTGACATCACAGCTTCATCGAGCAGAGTTGGGTCAACAAACTTTGAAGAGTAGCGTTGATATAACAAATCGAACGTCTCTTCATTGTTGCTCATATGTGTTCGGCATGCCAGCTTGATCAAGTCCTCGACCTCGGTCTCGGCCCCCTTCTTGGATTCGCTGCCGTCATCTTGAACAATGTGAAGTCCACGGCGAAGACGATCGCGTAGCAGTCCAAAGTGTCGACTGTTGATGATGGACTCGCCATCAATCCAATGTCGATACTTGTGTCGATAGATATATGGCGAGGTTTTGACAATGGAGCTGCCACCAACTTTGAGCTGTGTATACTTTGGCTTGGCGAGATGTGCCTTCATAAATCTATTGACAAACTCTTTATGATTGATATCACTGATCATTGACATTATTGATCTCAACAATACAACATTATGAAATACATTCAATATTGTCTGTTGTTGTTGTTGAGTCATTGGCTGAAGATGTTTGATTCTTGGCCATAATATGACCTGTCCTCCTTCATCCTCATTACTTGACATAATATATTATCTCTATCTCTATCTCTATCTCTCTTTATAAGTGAATGGTGAGGAATATTTTGAAACCGATAGGTCGTTTATTTGTGTGTGTGTTTTAGATTGACTTCCAAAAAAGGAAAGAATCGTTAACGAATGGGTGTCCATGAAACCAATCATATCCACCATTTACTGTGACGACGAACTTGTTCAATATTTTTGATACCCAATACCAGTTGTCTGAGTCTCAACATGATTGTTTGATTAAATGGACATCGAGAACCAAATCGAAATAAGTTGATGGTGTCTGGATCAGAGGGATAATTGATTTTGAGTAGTTGATCAAGTAGTTGTTCATTTCCACATCTGATTGCCATATAACACATTGATATATATGTATTATATAATGTTAGCTGCCTCCTCATCCTTCCATTTCCAGGAGCAACTTGATCAGCCGACAATAATAATGATAGGTTGTCAATGTTGAGTACTACAAATTGTGTATACTTCTCTAATGAAATTGTTCCAGAATGGCAATCGTTGTCATATTTGTTAGGAAGTGATAGAATGAAATCCAATAATTTATATGATCCAGTGTATAATATTGTATAATTTCTATCAGTATTATATATGTAATGATTGTCAGTGCTATTTAAATGATTGTTGATACACTTTATAACATCAATTTGTCTTTGTGGATTGTTGTAGTTGTTGGAGTTTGATTGGAATATACATCTCTTTAGAGATGAATTAATATCAATGCTGTGATAAGTCAAACTTAATGAATCATTTTCAACATCATCTTTGATCAATCTACATAAATATCCAAATGCAATATTGAGTTGTGATAAAGTTCCATGAAGTATTATGATGCCAAATAAGTTGTTTGCAATGGCCCTATCCTTCAATGATCGATCAATAATGAATGGAATGATCATATAGTCTCCAGTATCAATGTACATCCTAATGATTGTCTTCAACTTGCTAAATCTCATTCTTGGTCCTTTATGCTCGAACACCTTTATATATCTCAATCTTGACTCATCATCCATTATCAAAGGATCCACATCCACCACCTCCAAGTCCAACATCTTGAAATCATTCCTTGATTTATCCAGTGATCCCCGTGCATGTGTGTCAATCTTTGAGTGATCATCTTGAATGATCTTGTACTCAATCAATCGATCAATATGTTGGAGATTGAGTGTGAGTAGGTCAGCAGTGTCGTTCTGTCCTTGACTTGATCCAAGTGAGAGTAGGTCATAGATCAGTTGACAGTCTCCAGATATGATGATGTCCAACTTGAACTTGTGTGCCATTCCTTGGATTGGTTGAGTGATCTTCGTGGGAATACCATGATCATGTGTGAATAGCAGACTTCTGATGCATGATGGCCTTGATGTGTAGATTGATCGTGCGATAAGGCCTAACTTCTTCATCAGTTTACTTTGTTGATGGCTGTTCAGGTCATCCCAGCAATGAAATACAGCAAACTTCTTCCTTGTGATGGCTTCAAGGACTCTTGGTATCTCTAGACTACAGTATCTACTTCCAAATCGGAGTAAAGTACTGATTGCATGTTGATTATTGCCATCTACTGCTAAATTTAGTAGATTAGATGTAAAGAACCAATTTGTATATGATTGATAGACTGCATCAAATGTCACCTTGTTGACCTTATTGCTCTTGCACAGCATTTCAATAAAGAATCCTTCTATTCCTCCGCTCCCATCGACACCAATATTGTGTCCACATTTGACATGATCGAGAAGTAGACCATAATGACCATGTATGAGCATCTCTCTTCCTTTGCCAATCCAATCGTTATACTTGGATTTATATAATGAGCTTGTTGTTGATGATAATGATGATGATGATGGAGTAGTCTTCATCATAAACTTGTCAACCATATTTAACAAATAATTACAATCCTTTGATACTCTCTTTATCAATCTATTCACTAATCTATTATGATTGATAATGCTAACATTGGACAATATAGATCTAAGTAACCATCTATCTTTGAATACACTCTTAATCACTTGTTGATCATAATTGCTCGCCATACTATCTATCTATTCGTTGTCATATCATCAATAAGTTTGATTGATTGATTGACATAGTTGATGACATGACAAGGTGAGTCCAACTTAATTAACATCATGAATGACCAATGATTGATGGATTAGTTGAACGTCATTTCGGCATCCAATATCCTTGAATATTCATCAAATGATTGATTGAATTAATGAATGAATGAATTAAGATGAAATGCCATCTAATCAATTGGTGTCCTAAATGGGTATTGGCCTGGTTCAACCATTCGATCAATCGAGTGAAAACAACACCATGATGATGTAACCTATCGTGTCGTGTGACATCGAATAGAATAAGATCGTAGTGACGAGTCCAAAACTGAAATTGACCTGGGTAATGTCGCCGAAGTTGGTGTGGTAGTTGAGCCAATCGTCAGCGTTGCGATCATTCATGTGATATAAAGTCAACAACATTCATTCAATCTAGTTTTCTACAACTAATAATTAGTAGTAGTAGTTGTAGTATATTTACTTGTAATAATACTTTAGAGAAAGAGAGTGAGAAGTGATGGAGTACTTTGGAAGAATACAAGATAAGAGTGCAACAGAGGTTGAGTTGTATAATAGAGAGTCAGAGTTGTTGACAATGACAAAGTTATGTGCAAGAGTAATATCATGTAGATCAATGGAAAGTTCAAATGTTGATAATATGGAACATCCTTTGATATTGGCTTCACAGACATATGGCAGTGGATCGAGTGCACTCGGTCAGGCATTCATACATAATCTAAGAAAGAGACCGCATATCACACAGACGGCTGCACGCGACCTCGCCGCGGACCCCGAGTGGAAGCGACGCAACTGTCTCGACAGCGCCGCCGACTGCGTCGATCACCTGCTTGAGTTGGAGCCCGTGTACTTTGACTTCCGCTGGTTCGCGCTAAACATCAGTAAGGAGCGACGCGATCAAATGGATATCAAGCAATGGGTCAAAGAGACCATCGCGCAGTTCCTCATATCAATCTCTCATATCATGGGCACGGCCAATCTGTACCGCGTCGAGATGTTTGACATGTTCTGTCAGACGCCCACGCTGCATCGCTACTTCTATCACTTTGACAACTTGGAGTATCTGTTCACGAGCGAGTTCAACATCAATCCTGAGCGCACATTCAATTGCATTAGTCACATTTGGCGCGAGGTCTTTCAGAGTCTGATCAAGAATGGCAACCCCGTCTATGTGTCGGGCACACATGCCTGGATGCTGCATCCCATGAGTCAGGGCAGGCTCGTTCGCAATATCTTTCAATCGCGCATCAAGTCGGTGGTCAAGTGGCTGATCGTCAGCAATCAATCAACCGATGACATTGACAAGCAATGTCGTCTGGCGGGACTAACTGTTAGCGAGCAGGTCTTGCAGCACTTCCATAGACTGACTGGCGGCATCCCCAAGCTCGTGGATTTGGCAATCAAACATATCAGACTACTACAAGAGTCAGCATCATCACCATCGAGCAGCGACGTTGACCTGGACAGCAAGCGATTCAGAGAGTACCTTATACAGCTGGGCCTGGAGGATCTGTTCAACCCATTCTCAAGATATAGCAATGAGGTGTCGGATGAGATGAAGGCCAACTATCACAAACTGATTCGACTGTCCAATGAAAGGACAGTCATTGATCTTACAGCCAAACCAACACCAGATGTCAACTTTGAGTACGCAGAGATAGTAAGACTATATGGAATTCATTGTCGACCTGCACGAGCAGAGAAAGAACAGACTAAATTCCCATGCGATGTAGTCCTTGTCATTCCAGGCATCATGATTGATGAACTGAAGGATCATGGAGTCGAATAACATCATCCTCACATTATCATCATTATCTTTCATTCATTCATGGACATCACTTAAATATCTGTATTTGTTTGTTTCAAAAATAGTCAATATCGGATTGTGTGATGATCAGCTGTTCACTTTKGATCAAGTTCAACTCACACTCAATCAAACAGATAATCCAACACACACAACACAATCACACATCTTATTTATATCATTACTTTAAAGTAATGAATCAATCACTAGTGATGTGGTGTCGTGCGTGAGTGTGTTTGAGGGAGGTGATCTATAATATATATCTGGTGGTACATCCATCATCACCACTACCCCTAGCACTGTCCTTTCACATGACCATGGTCATCATCATAGTGTAGGTAGGCAATAGACAGAGCACATGATGCCAATAGTATCACACCCTCTACCTACACACACACACATACCAAGCAGGTATATTTAGCATTAGCATGTTATAAAGTAGTAGTAGTAGTAATAGTAGTAGGATAGTTATAATGAATGGCTTAGTGATTCGTGATGTTGGGGGCATTGGACACTCCACTCCAACCCTACCATCACAGCATTGGATATCCATTGCCCCAATCCATTCAATGATCAATCAATTTAAAGCATCTAAATCTCTCTTTCAAGTGTTGTTCGGTCATACCAACTGGTCCAGACTAGCGACGGTCAGCTTGGTCCAGTTGCCATGTTGTACCCACTTGGCACTTGGGATTATAGTGATGATGAAGATGGTGGATGTTATAATTATCAACAACAACCACACTCAACAACCAACCAACCTTAGCTTTACCATAACTACCTATTCTAGACCAGAGGAGATACTCTCTGTCCACTCCTCACTCAACTCCGACCTCCACAACTCTCTTTTAAAACAACTTCACTTCAATCTCATTCAATCAATCAATCATCCCATTCCCATTGTTGATCTCTTGTTCCAAACCTTTCAAACTAAAGACCCGCCAATCCATTCCCTACTACTCATACTTTATTATTGTTTATGATCCTATAACATTATAATTTATTATTTATTTATTCAAACCAATCATTTAGTCAATCACCAAACCAAGCAATCAATTTCCTTTGATCAATCACATCCATCCACCAATAATCCATTGTAAATACATCATCCATCAACTCAATCAGACACATTATCCAAGGAAATAGTCAACCAATCATACCACCCAAACCATCACTCCAATCAAATATTGTAAATAAGAAATAATAATATTAAATTAAATAACAACAACAATAATAATGAATCCAATTAACGATCGCAAGTCGGAATATTGGAAACACTTGAAGTTGCGCACTGGTGAGGGCGAGAACTCGTTCAAGGTGGTCGCATCAGATAAGAGGTACATCTGGTACAACCCCGATCCAAAGGAGCGCGATTCCTACGAGTGTGGCGAGATCCTCCGTGAGACTGCCGACTCTTTCGTCTTCAAGACCACCGCAGGCGAGGAGCGTACCGTCAAGAAGGATGATGCCAACCAACGTAATCCAGTCAAATTCGACGGTGTCGAGGACATGTCCGAGCTATCCTACCTCAACGAGCCAGCAGTATTCCACAACATGCGTGTCAGATACAATCAAGACCTAATCTACGTATGTATATAATGATTGATTGATTGATCAAACAAGTATGTGTGAGTGTACTGACATACCAATCAATCATATAATATTAGACGTACTCTGGACTGTTCTTGGTAGTTGTCAATCCATTCAAGAGGATACCAATCTACACTTCTGAGATGGTTGACCTCTACAAGGGACGTAGAAGAAACGAGGTTGCACCTCACATCTACGCTCTATCTGATGGTGCCTATCGTGCCATGTTGGAGAATCATCAGAACCAATCACTCCTCATCACCGGAGAGTCTGGTGCTGGAAAGGTTAGTGATCCACCCCGCCCACCACACTCAATCAAACAATCTGGAATCATTCCAATCTGATCTAACACACTCCCTCAAACAGACTGAGAACACAAAGAAGGTCATCCAGTATTTAGCAGCAGTTGCAGGACGTACTGCTGGTGGAACGTTGGAGCAACAGATTCTCCAGGCCAATCCAATCTTGGAGGCGTTTGGAAATGCAAAGACAACTCGTAACAACAACTCATCTCGTTTTGGAAAGTTCATCGAGATTCAGTTCAACACGGGCGGCTTCATTTGTGGCGCGTCCATCCAGTCCTACCTGCTGGAGAAGTCGCGTGTGGTGTTCCAGTCGGAAGCCGAGCGCAACTTCCACATCTTCTACCAGTTACTGGCTGGCGCCAGCAGCGACGAGAAGAAGCAACTGTTCCTCACCGGCCCCGAGACTTACCACTACGTCAACCAATCTGGTTGCATCGACATCAAGGGCGTAAGCGATGTCGAGGAGTACAAGGCCACCCGTAGCGCCATGTCCATCATGGGTTTCACGGGCGAGGAGCAGATGTCCATCCTCAAGGTGGTCTCGGCCATCTTGCACCTGGGCAACGTGAAGTTTGAGCGCGGCACTGGTGAGGGCGCGCTGCTCAAGGACAAGAGCCAGCTCAACGCCGTCGGCACCTTGCTACAGGTCAACCCAGCCACTCTCGAGAAGGCCCTGATCGAGCCGCGCATCCTTGCCGGTCGCGACCTGGTCGCCCAGCATCTCAGCCCGGAGAAGGCCGGCAACTCGCGTGACGCCCTTGTCAAGGCGCTTTACGGCCGTCTGTTCCTCTGGCTCGTGAAGAAGATCAACCAGGTGCTGTGCCAGGAGCGCAAGGCCTACTTCATCGGCGTGCTCGATATCTCTGGTTTTGAAATCTTCAAGGTCAACTCGTTCGAGCAGCTGTGCATCAACTACACGAACGAGAAGCTGCAGCAGTTCTTCAACCACCACATGTTCAAGCTCGAGCAGGAGGAGTACATGCGCGAGAAGATCAACTGGACCTTCATCGACTTTGGTCTCGACTCGCAGGCCACGATCGACCTGATCGACGGCCGCCAGCCACCCGGCATTTTGGCGCTGCTGGACGAGCAGTCGGTGTTCCCCAACGCCACCGACGCCACCATGATCAGCAAGTTCCACTCGCACTTCTCCAAGAAACACCCCAAGTACGAGGAGCCCCGTTTCTCCAAGACCGAGTTTGGCGTGACCCATTACGCCGGCCAGGTCATGTACGAGGTGGAGGACTGGCTCGAGAAGAACAAGGACCCATTGCAGCAGGACCTCGAGCTGTGCTTCCGCGAAGCCGGCGACGCGTTGGTGGGCAAGTTGTTCAACGACCCCACGATCGCCTCGCGCGCCAAGAAGGGCGCCAACTTCATCACTGTGGCCGCGCAGTACAAGGAGCAGTTGGCCTCGTTGATGGCCACGCTCGAGACAACCAACCCTCACTTTGTTCGTTGCATCATCCCCAATAACAAGCAGTTGCCCGCCAAGCTCGAGGACCAGGTGGTGTTGGAGCAACTTCGCTGCAACGGTGTGCTCGAGGGCATCCGTATCACGCGTAAGGGTTTCCCCAACCGTATCATCTACTCGGACTTTGTGCGCCGCTACTACCTCCTCGCGCCCAGCGTGCCACGTGATGCCGAGGACACGCACAAGGCCACAGGCGCCATCCTCAAGCACCTCAAGATCGACGAGGAGCAGTTCCGCTTCGGTCTGACCAAGATCTTCTTCCGCGCTGGTGTCCTCGCCCGCATTGAAGAGGCCCGTGAGCAGCGTATCTCTGAGATCATCAAGTCGATCCAGGCTGCCGCACGCGGCTGGCTTGCGCGCAAGGCCTACCGTCAGGCACGCGAGCATTCAATCAGCGCCCGCATCATCCAGCAGAACCTGCGCGCATTCCTCGAGTTCAAGAACTGGCCATGGTGGAAGCTGTTCAGCAAGGCACGTCCATTGCTCAAGCGAAGGAACTTTGAGAACGAGATCAAGCAGAAGGAGAAGGAGATTGGCGAGCTCAAGTCGTCACTCTCTGACACCTCATCCGCCAAGGAGCGCATCGAGAAGACTTTGCGCGACTCGGAGGCGAGCATCCAGGACCTGCAGCGCCAGCTCAAGAGCGAGAAGGAGGCACTCAAGGCCCTGTACGACAGCAAGGATGGAATTGAGCAAGAGCGTCGCAAGTTGGAGTCGAGCATCGAGGACCTTGAGATGGCACTTGATGAGCAGAAGGCTGCCGTGGACACCCTGCAAGCCCAGAAGAAGATGGCTGAGGACAAGGTGCGCGACCTCGAGGACGAGTTGGCCGAGGAGCAGAAGCTTCGCCAGGGACTCGAGAAGTTGAAGAAGAAGTACGAGGAGGAGGTCGACGAGTTGAAGCGTCTGAACGAGGGCCACCAGGACACCATTGGCAGACTCGAGAAGATCAAGAACGAGCTCAAGCAAGAGGTGGACGAGCTCACCGACCAGTTCTCGTCCGAGTCCAAGGACAAGGGTACCCTGGAGAAGGCACGCGTCCGTCTCCAAGGCCAGATCGACGAGCTCCAAGCCCGTCTTGACGCCGAGTCCAAGGACAAGGACGACCTCTTGCGTCAGAAGAAGAAGTTGGAGGACGAGTTGGCCAACGTGACCCAGCAGCTCGCCCAGGCCGCCTCGGCCCTTGCCGCCCAAGAAGGCGCCAACAAGAAATTGTCCACCGACTACGCCGACCTCAACGACAAGTTTGCCAACGAGTCCGCCCAACGCAGCAGCCTTGAGAAGGCCAAGAAGGCACTTGAGGGCCAGTTGCAAAACGTTGGCAACGAGCTCGAGGAGGAGAAGAAGCACCGCGACTCGCTGGACAAGAAGAAGAAGGCACTCGAGTCCATGCTCGACGAGATGAAGGATCAGCTCGAGTCGACTGGAGGCGAGAAAAAGTCGCTTTACGACCTCAAGCTCAAGCAGGAGCACGACCTTGAGTCACTTAGGAACCAGATCTCAGACCTCCAATCCACCATCTCCAAGCTCGAGAAGATCAAGATCACGCTAGAGGGCGAGGTGTCCCGTCTGGCCGGCGAGCTCGACAGCGAGCAGCAGGCCCGCGCCAACTCTGACAAGGCACGCAAGAAGCTTGAAGCCGACCTGGAGGAGGCTAAGGGCTACCTGACCCAGGAGCAAGGCCACAAGAACAACTTGGACAAGAACCGCAAGAAGTTGGAGCAGGACTTGGCCGACTTGCAGCATCAGTTGGCCGAGGCACTTAGCAACAAGTCGAGCTCGGACTCTGCCAGCAAGCAGTTGGAAGGCGCACTGGGCAACCTCAAGGTCGAGCTCGACCAGGAGGCCAAGGCCCGCCACGCCGCCGAAAAGAAGCGCCAAGCATTGGAGTCTGAGATCAAGTTCATCGGCGAGCAGCTCGACGAGGAGAAGAAGCTGCGCGAGTCAAGCGATCGTCGCAAGGCTGAGTTGGAGGAGGAGGTCCTCGAACTGAAGGAGGCCATCGATGAGGAGTTCGCCGCCAAGAAGGGTGTGTCCGAGGCCAAGACCAAGAAGGAGCTTGAACTCGACGAGTTGAAGCGTCAGTTCTCCGACGTTGTGTCATCCCGCGACAAGGCCGTCGAGCATCTCAAGGCTCTGCAATCCAAGAATGACGAGTTCAAGAACGCCACCGACGAAGCCGAGGGCAACCTGGACCGTGCCGAGCGTGCCAAGAAGAAGGCAGAGTACGACCTTGAGGAGGCCAAGAAGCAGGCCGAGGACGAGGCCGCCAAGCGTGCCAAGTTGGAGAAGGCCCTCAAGAAGGCCGAATTGGACGCCCGCCAGGCACGCGCCGACGCCGACGACCAAAAGGCACTCATGTCTGATCAGTACGTGCAACTCAAGCGTCTCAACGAGGAGCTGGGCGAAATGCGCTCAATCCTCGAGGAGGCTGACGACCGATCAAACAGCGCGGCCAAGTCGCGCAAGTCCGTCGAGACCCAGCTCGAGAAGCTCAAGGACGATCTGAACAGCTCAAACATTGCCCACTCCAAGGCCGAGAAGCGCGCCAAGGATGCCGAGCAGCGCGTCCAGGAACTCGAGGACATCCTCGAGGACAAGACTGGTCTCGTCAACGTCGAGCAGATCAAGAAGAAGGACGCCGAGATCGAGGAGCTGCGAGTCCGTCTGGAGCGCGAGACCGAGACTCGCCACAAGTCAGACGAGGACAAGAAGAACGCCCGCAAGCAGTTTGCCGACCTCGAGGCCCAGGTCGAGGAAGCCGAGCGCAACGCACTCAACGTCGACCGCCAAAAGAAGAAGTTGGAGAGTGACCTCATCGACCTGAAGACCGCCCTCGACACCGAGGCCAAGGCTCGCGCCAAGGCCGAGAAGGGCAAGAAGAAGCTCGAGCAGACCCTGGCTGACAAGCGCGCTAACGAAGAAGGCAGCTCCAAGGCCGCCGACGAGGCCCTGCGCAAGCAGATCTGGGGTGAGGTCGACGAGCTCCGCGCCCAACTGGACGCCGAACGCTCCGCACTCAACGCATCCGAGAAGAAGAACAAGTCGCTGCAGGCTGAGATTGATGAGATCCGCGAGCTGCACGAGGACGAGATGCTCAGCAAGGACAAGCATGTCAAGGCTAAGCGCACCCTAGAGGTCGAGCTGGAGGAGATCCGTGCCGCCCTCGAGGAGGAGGAGGAGGCTCGCGCCGAGATTGAGGAGGTCAAGCGTCGCAAGGACCTCGAGCTTGAGGAGATCCGCAAGAAGTATGAGACCGAGCTGGAGACCGCCACCCAGGCCGAGGACGCACGCAAAAAGTTGTCCGAGGAGGTCGAGGAGCTCAGGAAGCTGTACGAGGAGGAGAAGAAGGGCCGCAACGAGTCGGAGCGCACACGCAAGCGCCTCGAGTCTGAGAACGAGGACTACGTCGCACGCCTGGACGCCGAGGTCAAGAACAGATCTCGTCTTGAGAAGGACAGAAAGAAGTATGAGAAGGACTTGCGCGACACCAAGGGCAAGCTGAGCGACGAGGCCGCCACCAAGACCCAGACCGAGATTGGCGCAGCCCGTCTCGAGGAAATCATCGACGACTTCAAGGCCAAGCTCGAGTCTGCCGACTCCGCCCGTGCACAACTTGAGAAGACCAAGAAGGCCCTGGAGGGCCAGATCGACGACCTGCGCGCCCAAGTAGATGACGAGGGCAAGGTCAAGATGAGACTAGAGAAGGAGAAGCGTGCACTTGAGGGCGAGCTGGAGGACTTGCGTGAGCAAGTCGATGACGCCGAGGAGAGCAGGTCCGAAGCCGAGACATCCAAGCGTCTCCTCGACCTGGATCTGGAGGAGGCCCGTCGCTGCTTGCAGCGCGAGACCGACGCCAAGGATATCGCCGAGGACGCCAAGAACAACCTGCAGCGCGAGCTCATTGAGGTGAAGGGCCGCCTCGAGGAGGAGGTCATTGCCCGCACCAACGCCGATCGCTCCAGGAAGCGTCTGGACTCAGAGATCGACGCGCTCACCGCCCAGGTCGACTCGGAGCAGAAGGCCAAGAACAAGGCACTCAAGGACGTCAAGAAGATTGAAAACGACCTCAAGGAGATCAAGAAGAAGTATGGCGAGATCGAGAAGACCAAGTCCAAGGACACGCTCACCGCCGAGAAACTCGAGTCTGATCTGCGCCGCTCAAAGAAGGAGCACTCGGACGAGCAGCAGACCCGTCTGTCGCTCGAGACCGAGAACCGCAAGTTGCAATCCGAGATCATCATCCTCAAGGACTCGATCGAGAAGGCACAAAAGGATCACGAGAAGACTAAGAGAGAGCTGGAGTCCGAGGTCCAAGGCAAGCAAGACATGCAAAAGCGTATGGGAGAGTTCTTCCAAGGACTCAGAGTCTAGTTTGATCAGTAAATCAAGCAATAAATGTTTAAGAATTTCAAAGAAAACATCGAAACGACACATTGAGATATTTTGATCAGACAATCAATCACACACACTGATGGCTGATCATTTGATCACTTTTAAAGATAGATAAAAATATTAATACATACAAAGAGATAAGATATATATATTATACATGGACTCACTGTCAACACTTGTCATCAAAGATATATTCAAACATTTGAAAGACTATCAATTGGATTCATTATGTCTTGGACTTTGTTCAAAACGATTGTTTACTTTAATGACCCAGGTGATACCTGGTATTACATTCAATGGTGACACTCCTTTTGTTTGTAGTGATAGCAGAAAGAATGTCCAACAACAAACTATACAAGATTATAATACAAAGGACCCTCTGACACCAGGCTCACTCCCATCACAATCACTCACATCATTGTCATTCAATCAATCATTCAATCAACCGATCAAGGCTGGTGCCCTACCCGAGACCCTGACCTCTCTCCACTTTGGAGAACTCTTCAATCAACCAATCAAAAACAAAATTCTTCCATCGGCAATCACCTCGCTTCACTTTGGTCAAAGGTTTAATCAAAAGATCAGACCTGGGGATCTCCCAACATCACTTCAAACCTTGACATTGGCACATCTCTCCAATCATCCAATCAGTCCGGGCAGCCTTCCATCATCACTCACCTCATTGTCATTCACGACGCAGGGCGAAGTATGGAGTAGTCCTAGCGGTGTTATGTATCAGTACTTTCAGGTTGGCTCCCTTCCAGACTCACTCCAGTCACTTTCAATGCCAAAATGGTTCAACTATAGCTGGACTCAAGGTATCCTTCCTTCATCGCTCAAATCATTATATCTTGGATACTATTTCGACCAACCCCTTCTGCCAGGCATGCTACCTACATCTCTCACCTCATTGGAGTTGGGACGCAATTTCAATCAGGAGCTTCCTCCAGGAGTACTGCCAGCCTCTCTCAAAGTACTCATATTTGAGAGGTACTGCCTATTCAATCGACCTCTGGTCCCAGGGTCACTACCTGACTCTCTGACAAGGCTAGAGATTGGTGAAAACTTCAGTCATCCAATAATTGCTGGAACTCTTCCGTCGTCCCTTACCACTCTAACATTAGGAATGACAAAGGAAGATTCCTTGGTCCAATCTGGTCAATTACCAGACTCAATTAACACCCTATGTTTAGGACCTGGTTGGACATCTGGTAGAATTAAGTATCCACAATCTCTGACTTCATTGAAAATGTCATTCTGGAGAGGCTCCTTCAACAAAGAGTATCCATTGCCTCCAACACTCCAAACATTGGTGATCAACAATAACAAAACAATCCCAAGTGGAACACTCCCCGAGTCTATCACATCATTGGACCTAGGCTATAGTCACGAGTCCGCACTGACTGAAGGAGTGCTACCATCAAACATCAAGATGCTGAAGATGGGCCATCTTTACAAACTAAAGGCTAAAGAGACTGTGCTACCAGATGGTCTAACTCATCTCGAGATTGATCGTTACAGACAACTAACGTATGTTCCAAAGAGACTGGAGTATCTGCACATTCATGAGCAATCCAATGCCAAGTTTGGTGTGAAGTCTCTGTCGTCTCACATTGGAACATTGTCTCTGCGTGCTGAGGTACCAAAGTTGAATCGACGAGGAAACAACAATCGCCAGGCAGAGTTTATGGAGTCGGTCGTGGCATCCATACCCAATGTGATAACGTACAATGTTGTCTTTCAATTGAGTAGAAACAATCACATCAGACATATAACAGTACAATGTAGACAAGTTGATAATAGACATGCAATATGTCTCGTTCGATGTGGCTTGAATTTATACTTTCAAACATTGACCTTTGAACTTGTAGAAGATGACCAATAGTACCAACAAATAAACTAAGATATACATAATGCTCATTCATCATTCAATCATTCAATCATTCCAGACTAGTCTTGTGGAACACGTGTTCTTGTTGGGACCAACAATGTAACCCCATCCAGAGTTGGACAAAGAAGGAGATTCCTCAATTTAGAGTTTCATTTACAACTTCACACTAAATTGAAAGAGATAAAGATAAAGAGTTGGACAGAGATATAGATAGTGATAGAGATATATAGACACAATGAAATGGGATTTGAAAGATACAACATGTTACAAACAAATGGTTTGGAAGAGTGGCAAGGGAAAGTCAACACAACTACACATTGAACCAGAGAACATGACAATACAAGACCCATTCCTCTGGAGGATAAGTTCAGGTATGTTATGTATATCCAAAGATTCAATGTGATTGTAATACTAATCAATCAATCATATCATATCAAATCAATATAGCAACTGTTGCATCAGCAGGTCCCTTTTCAACCTTTGAAGGATATACACGCACTCTCATCTTGTTGAGTGGCAATAAGTTGGTGTTATTCCATAAGCAAACGCCACAGAATGAGATTGTACTTGAACACTTCAAACCATATACATTTAGTGGAGGCTGGGATACAGACTCGACATTCTCCCCACCTGCCACTGTACCCTCAATTGACATTAGAAAGAGTAGTGGCAAGATCAAGGCCTCGGCCTCGGGTCCCCTCGAGGCACCGACAACAGATTCACCCTCTGTATCAACGACCGACTTGTTCTCGCCAATCAACTTGCATACCTCACACAACATGGTGCCAGTCGATGAATCCACCGACTTCAACATCATCACGCGTGATAGCCATATACTGCACACATGTCGTGTGCACAAGTTTAGCAGTTTGGGTGACCGACACGAGGTACGCTTGGATACAATGTCAGAGCCAATCACTGGCGAATCATTGTCCACACCTGTTGCTATCAAGCGACAGACATTGGTGCTCTATGTGTTTGGTGGAGAGGTGATGGTACGACATGACACTGCCGACGGTGGCTACCAAGAGACCAAGCTAATGAGTGGCAACTCACTCTTTGTACAAGATATCAAGAGCAATGACATTGGAGCAATGCTCAAGCTGACCTCATGCTCTGGCGAGGTGCACATCGTCGTTGTCAACCTTTACGAACTCGACAATCCACAACTACCATCACAATGAACATCAATGAACGAGCAAAGTGGAATGCAAATCGAAGGGCTTGATTGCCCTGTATAATAATATTTAAAACTGTATACTGTAACAAAGAGGTTAAATATTTAATGTACCATCCCAGTAGCAACATGTTTGTTGTTGTTGTTTGTGTCTGTATGTTTGTTTGTCTGTCTGTAGAGTTGGATGTAGTTGCTGCTAGCAGTGGTCTGATGGCTGGAGAAAGGAAAGGAGGAGGAGGGGAAGGAGAGAGGAGAAGATGACATGTCATTCGGACAAACCTCAAGACTCTTCCCGCCTCAAGGAATGGTGGGAGGTTGTTGTCTACCAATCGTTGTTCATCGTGACACTGGATCGCGCAGAGATTGAGTCGTCGGTGTCTTGTAGGTGGTGCGCATGCTGTTGGGATTGCTGTGATTGGTTGTCCTCACTGATCATCGACATTGATTCGGTGTTGCTATTGATGTTGTTGGCCGTACTGCTGATCAAATCACTGCTATTGTTCGTGCCGAAGCTCAGACTCGAGTCATAGTCCTCCTCACATCCATCATCCTTCGTAGGAGAGACTTCGGTGTCCTCCTTCTTATCATTTCCAGACATATTATTGTTGTTGTTGTTGTCGTTGTTGCTACCATTATTGTTGTTGCTGTTGTTGTTGTTATTGCCGCTGCTGTTGGTGTTGGAAGCACCTCTGCCCAATATCGAGGGAGTGTCGTCGACTGCCAGAGAGGATGGTTTGTATCGGCCCTTGGAGCCCAGACTGCCCGTGCTGCTGTTGATGGAGCTGTTCTTAAACAATGATGATGACTTGGACGAGAGATGATCAGACATGCTGCTACTTGAAGAGTGTCTAGAGTGGGACGCTTGGTTGCGGAAGCGCTCGTCAAAGGGCACCTGCAGGACGTCCATCTCCTCGTGCAAAAAGTCGTCCACGTTCTGCGCTGTGAGCATCTCTTCGCGACTAAGGATCGAGCTCTCGCTGCGCAGGTCGAGCATGTCCAGGTTGCTGTGATCGTCCACAACGGACGTGGAGACAGTCGCGCAGTTGGACTGGAAGAAACGATCGCTGCTACTACTATCGTCGTGTGATGATTCGTTCAGGTGTGTCTTCAGAGAGGGCAGTATCGATGCGGTTATAGGTATGGGAGGTGTGCGAGTTGGGGATAGTGTGTTGTTGTTGTCGTCGTGGTTGTCATTATCTTTGTTGTCATTATTGTTGTTGTCGTTGTCATTGTCGTCGTTGTTAGCATTGTTATCGGTGTCTTCTGGTGATGATTGGGCTGCTGTCGTTGTCGTAGTTGTTGTTGTGGTTGTGGTCGGGGCATCTTCATTGATCGGCTTGATTGCACCTTGGTTATCCTCAATACTATCTACATTGTTGTTGTTGTTGTTGTTATGTACACTGTTGTTGTTGTTTCTATTATCTACATCTGTCTCCACTTTGACATCCACATTATTGTTGACAACTTGGTCATCCTGTTCATCACTCTCCTCACGCTGCTCCTGTGCTTGCTGCTGCTGCTGCTGTAGCTCCACATTAGACTGATCATCCACCTTGTTGTTGTTGACATTGTTCTTGATATTTGTAAAGCCCTCCTGGTTCTCTGGAGGCGGTGGGATCAAAGATATTCTGATCGCCTCCATGACCATCAGCTCCTCAATCTCTGTCTCTGAATAGGACCCATTGTGCAACAGATCCTGGAAGCGAGCCACGCTTGGGTTGGGTGGTACAGGCTTGGGTGGCGTGTACGTGGAGGGTGGAGGTGGGGCGTAGACAATGGGTGGTGGCACCAGTGGAAGACGAGCAGTAGCCGGCTGAGACTGCTGTTGCTGTTGAGATTGCTGCGTATTATTCTTCTTGTCCTTGCCCTCCTTCAGCGCCTTCTCAATCTCCTCTCGCTTCATCTGAATCGTCAACTCTATGACCTTTTGCTGTTCCTGCTCATCCTTTTGAAGCTCCTCCCTTGATAGGGGTCCAGTGTACAGTACCGAATATGATGGTTGATTACAAAATGGACATCTAATACAATATGATGTGATGTGATGTATATGAGTATGAAGGTCTTTGTATGTTTACATTTGACCAACTTACATTACAGTACTGGCATCAACAGTTGGCTTCTTGACTTGCAAGTAACACTCTGTGCATATACCCTTCTTGCAACACTTTGATCGATTCAAACATGGATAGAACTGATTGATTGGACATAAGTTAGTATAGTGTGATTGAATGATTGAATGAATGAATGAATGATCAAAGTGATGTTGATGAACATACCAATAGACATATAGGACACTCCTCTAGTAAAGGATTCTCAGTTTCAACAGAAGGATACAGAGGACATAGCTTCTTCTCTACGATCAGCTTTCGAATGACCTTTGCATCCCATTCACAATCCTTATATATTCCTGCAACATTTGTGTATTTACTATCCACTTGATCCTTCTTGCTTGTGGAGTTTCCCATTCTACACTACTCTACTAACTTCTACTACTTCTTCAACTTCTTCTCTATTTGTTGTTTGTTTGTTGTTATCTATTACTTCTCCGGAGATGTGGCTTATTCTATTTTGATTATTGATTGTGATTGATTGATTGATTGATTGATTAATGATACCTATTACTATTTTAGTTTGTGCCTTGATGGAACACCATGCCACGCACTCTGTATTTCTCTATCACTATCACTATCTCTGTCTAACTATTGCGCAATGCACTCACTCGCTCTCTCACTCACTCATCCAACCCAGCTCACTCAACTAGCATTCACCCTACTTCCTCACATACACACACTCACATTCTATAATACGAACGTGTTGTTGAAGATGGAGTTGTATTCAACCCCCTGTTCTGTTCTCCTTTTAATTTAATTTAATATAACTTCGATGAATGGTGGTATTGGTCTGGTTTGGTTTCAGACGTCAGTGCATGTGTGTTGAGGTGGTGCCGTGGCGGGTGTGATCCCGATGAAGCCTCTTATTGGAGATGGACAACGATGATGATGTGGTGGGGAGATAAGTCCAGAGACTTAATCCAAACACTATGAAGCAACATCTTCAATTATCTCATTTGCAACGAATGGATGAATGTTTATTATTTATTACTTGGCTGTCCTACCTTTCTTCTTGATTGGACTGTCGCTGGTTGTTGATGATGATAATGTTGCCCTGCTGCTTGACCTTGTTGTTATTGTTGATCTTGTAGTTGACTCAACATGTGATGTCTTTGATTTCTTATGTACATTGGTATCGGTCTTCTTGATTGTTGATGTCTTGCTTATCTTCTTTACCTTCTTTGGTGGTGACACGACATCCTCTTCCTCTTCATCATCTTCGTCATCATCATCGTCCTCATCATCATCGTCATCAACTTGTTTCTTATTCTTTTGTTGTTGCTTCTCATCTATGTGTACATTCCATTGCTGAGGTGGCGGTATGTTCTCTTGGTCCAACAAGACATTCATCTTGATTACTGTCTCCTCCTCATCATCATCACCATCGCCATCAACATCGTCCTGTCGCTTTGATGATGGTAGACTGAATCTTAATGACTTGAAAGGTGTGGTACTACCCTTGCCATTGCCATTTCCAGCTCCACCAATCGAGTGTCTCATTGCCGATTGGACACGGACTACTGATGAGGGGGCAGGCGGAGATGATGAAGATGCTGCAGCCATGAGGTTCATTGGGATCGGTGCCTGCTTGCGTGCGCTGTTGCTATTATTGCTCAATGGTGTCTTGGCGCCAGTGCTCAGACTGCCACTGCTGCCACTTGGCAGCTTGGAAGGGGTGATCGACGCGATGGATAGTCGCATGGGTGTTGCGAATGGCTTCTGAGCGGACGATGGAAGACTGAGACGACCAGGTGTAGCGGAGCCCTTGTCCTTGGGCGTCCTCAGCTGGGGCACGACAAAGTTGGTGAGGTCTGCAGACTTGCCTGGCGTCAGGCTCAGCTTGCTGGGGGTGGTGGCACTGCTGGTGCTGCTGTTGCTGTTGAGGCTGCTGCCGAGCGATAGACGACTGGGCGACTGCGTGACCTTCTTGTTGAAGGCGCGCAGATCAAACTCAATCTCCTTGGCCAGCTGCTTGTCCGCCGACATGATCTCGTTCAGCTCGCTCTTGTAGTCTTTGTAGAGCTCGCGCAGGTACATCATGAGCTCACGGATCAGTGGCGATCGCTT
Organism: Acytostelium subglobosum LB1; assembly: GCF_000787575.1. Taxonomy (NCBI): domain Eukaryota; phylum Evosea; class Eumycetozoa; order Acytosteliales; family Acytosteliaceae; genus Acytostelium; species Acytostelium subglobosum. Next base: position 870,785 of record NW_012236528.1, on the reverse strand, counting down.
GTTCTCCAGCAGATGCTTCAGTTCGATGACGACGGGCACGATGCTCTCTACCACGAACTTCTTTACGATGCTGCCCAGCAGCTTGTTGCCGGCGGCTTGTGCCAGCGCCTCGGGGCTCTCCTCGTCGCCGTCGGCGGCGCGGTTCAGACAGCTCAGCTTGATGTCCTTAGACGCCAGCACCGCCAGCGTGTCATAGACGACATTGGCGCAGGCGGCCAGCGGCATCTTCTCCTCGGCAATGTCGCCCAGCACGTCCTGGCACAGTCTCTGAACCAGGTGGAAGCGACTGGCGTCGTCAATGTTCTGCAAGAAGGTCGTGTAGATGGTCATTCTGCGGCGGCGGTTTTCATCGCCGCGCAAAGTGAACTCATTGCTGCTGTTGATGTCGCTGTTGGTGGTGCCCGTCGAGAAGATGAGCGCGTGGCTCGTCTGATTGTACTGTGGATGCGCCTTGCACTCGTTCAGCACAAAGATCGTCTCGACAAAGTGCGAGTAGAAGATGTTTGTGGAGCCGCCATGCTGTTGCTGCGCGGACTGGCCGCCCGTCTTCTGGGCCATGGCGCCGTACTTGACCTGCAGGACGTTCATAAGACAGAAGTGGGCAAACTGGGAGACAGTGGGCGACGGGTCCACCAGCGACTCGACAAAGCGGAAGAACAGCGCGCCCTTCCACTTGACGTAGTCTTCCTGGAGCAGACGCGTCAGCAGGATGAGAGTCTGGCGACGGACCAGCTCGGACTTGTCGCGCAGACAGCGAGCAATGTTGGGGATGTAGTTGTCGACAAGCTGAGTGTACCTGATGCACAGGTCACACATGACGATCATCACATTGTTTCTGATCACTGGCGAATCGCTGACCTCGAGCTCCTTGGCAAATGTGGCAATGCATCGCTTGGCCAGCTTGTCATCACCAAGACAAAGCTTGCCCAATGTGATAAAGGCATGAGCACGGACTGATTGGGGGATGGCCGTGGAAGTGGCTGKGGKGGTGGCGGTAGCGGCTGTAGTTGTTGTGGCGACGCTCTGATCGGATGAGTGGTCCTCCTGCTTGGCGAGTGGCGCACGAGTTGGTGCGATCAGTGCTTGAACAATGGTCTTTAACTTGCTTGGGATGACGGCGTGGGGTATCTGGATGATCTCGCCAATCACAAATAGGAACTGTCCGAGTCTCTCCTCGAGGCCCTCGACATCCTGCATTTCCATTCCAAAAACATAGGACGATAGTCCCTCATCGCATATCGCCAGAATATCCTTTGTCCAGCCCTCAACAGCTCTGTCTGTGTGTTGCTGGCTTTGATCCTTGTGGATCCTGATCGTGGCCTTGGTAATGCGTGTGAGTCTGATGTTAGATGGTCGTCCAATCAATCATTCAATCAATCATATTACATACCTGTAGTAGAATGGAGATGAATAGCTGTACATGTTGGGGATGGTAGGAGAATTGCTTGACGCGAGCTTGGACATCGCTGAAGATGTCCTGTGCTAGCTTGGCTGGGAGATGTGGACATATGGACTCGACCAGTATCAGTATGTTGGTGACCAGCTGTATGATGTAGTCTGGAGCATCGTCGCTGTTGATCTCATCGCGATGCTTGTTCCAAATGGACAGGATGAGTTGCTGATCCAATCGGTCTGGACAGCAGTAGCCAATCTTTGAGAGCAACATCCAGCCGCCAACGGATGTGGACGTCTCTCCGGCCTTGGCCAGTGTCTGCTGCAGACTCTTGATAATCTGTGGCGTGATCAACTTCTTCTGCGACATGAGCAGACAGCACTTGTGAAGGTATGGTGTCATCTCGCGCTTCACAATGCGGTTGAGCAGGTCGCTGGCATCACGGCCATTGACAATGGCATCAAATATCAGCTCGCCAATGGCTTCGAGTGCCTTGTCTGACACGGTGGTCTCGCGGTCCACGACCAGTGGCAGGACGCCCGAGATCCAGGCGTCGGCCAGTGTCTGATCAGCGGTAAAGTGGCGGAACAGTGTAGTGAGCGTAGTGATCACCTGCTTGCGGATCAATGGGGACGAGTCATGCGTCCTCTTTGAGAGCACCTCGATGATCTGACGATTGCACTGAGCGTCCTGCAGACACAGCACCTCGAGCACCTGGAGCGCAGACTTCCTCACGCCGCTCTTCTCATCGTCGGCACGCTTGGTCAAGAAGGTCACCAGCGAGTTGCCCTCAGACGACTCCTGCTCAGACCTGGACGACACCAGCTTAAGGTGTGGTCTGAGCTGTTTGACGATCGATTCATCCTGTAGCAGCTGAGCCAGGCATGACAATGCCTTGGCCCTAACTGTGGACACCTTGTCCGATGAGCGTTGTACCAGTATCAGGAGCAGCTTTGATTGAGACGACTCCTCGCCTTCGGGCAAGTCGCCTTCGCCGCTGTTGTTGTTGTTGCCGCAGACTGCGTCCTGGAGGAGTGACAGAGCGACCTCTGAAGCAAAGGTGCGGTAGTTACTCTAAGATGAGATTGATTGATTGTCAGTATGAGTATGGAGCGGCACGTGGAATGGTTGTGGAGGCTAAGACATACCTTTGTGTTCTTGGAGTAGGTACAGAGAAATTGGACAAACTTGTGCTGGTAGGCTGGCTCGGCCTGCTTTAGAATAAGTGTGATGGAGTGGACAGTGTGCGCGCGGTAGTCCGCCTTCTCAGGCACACGAATACATGTGTGTTGCAGGAGTACCATGATGTGCTCCTGCGCCGATGGCTGTGAAGACACCTCCTTCTCGACAAAGGCAATGGCCTGGTCACGATCGTGCACCAGCTGCTTGGGCACGGTGATGGGCAGTGGAGACAATGTGTTCAGGGTGAGCGTGGGCACCAGCTCCTTGAGGACTAGCGGCAGCACCTTTGCCGCGACGCCGTGTCTTCCTCCAATCAGGATGGACAGTGTGCGATGGGCCAGCTCCACGACCTTTAGCTCTTCTGGCGAGATGACCATTGTGCGTCTGCCCTTGGCTGCCTTTGGCTTGGGTGGTCTCAGATTGATTGTGCGTGACACACCGATGGCCGCCTCGAGCGTGTTGTCAAAGGCGTCGGCAAACGTGTCCAGGGAGAAGCGCTCCAAGGCAAAGTTGAGGTGTTGGAGCAGCGTGGTGATGTTTGGCAGCCAGTTGAACAAGCTGTTGGACTTGGATGCGGACGAGGCGTGGCCGGATGATGTTGGCTCCTCCTCATCGTCCTCATCCATATCGTCGTTGTTGTCGTCATCGCCCATGATGGTGTCGTCTCCATCAGAAACTGCCTGCTTCTTGGACTTCTTTGATTGTGTCGCCTGGGATGACTGTGATGCGAATGGGTTGTCACCCGATGCTTTGGACGAGGCGGTTGGCTGCTTGACCTTGAGGAACTTGGTCATTGGACGGTAGATGAGCGGATGGAACAGTCGTCGTACCAACACAATCATGTGGAGGTAGACCGAGGCCGCGAGGTACTGTGTCTCGCGGGCAAACTGATCACACTCGACCAGCCAGTACAACAGAACGCTCAATGCGCCCGTGGATATATTGTGTAGCTCTATAAATTCGAGGAATGCATTGGCTGTCTGTGGTTGCTCCTGTGTCTGTGTGGCGGCGGCGGCGGGGTCGACGGACAAGCTCTCGTCGTCCTCATCTGATGCCTCTTCTTCTGCCTCCTCGTCCTCCTCGTCTTCACTATCATGCTCGCCATCGCTGTCCGTGTCCATTGGGTCCTCTTCACCCTTCTTCCTCTTGTTCTTGCCAGTAGCCGCCGCATTCTTCTTCTTCCTTCCACCTGATGCGCCAGCTTTCCTTGTATTCTTCTTCTTGTTGTTTGCGCGTTGCTTGGGCTTCTTGATGGGCTTTGCGGTGCGATTGTCAAAGGTGACGATGGGTGCCATGGGCATGGCCTGCGCCAGCTGTTTCAACTGCACCAGCATGGCCTCTAGATGTTGTGGCTGAAGGTTTGACGCCAACATTGAGAGAGTCTCCTTGTCAATGTCAGACAGCTCGCCATTGAGCACAGCACTGACTATATCATTACTAATTGAATCCAATCCAATCGATAGTAATACATCGAATACATTATCACCATTAGTGATCACTATTCTCTGTTGTTGTTGTTGTTTCGATGATGAGAGACCAGGTGTCTGTCTTGGCTTTCTTGCATTAGACATTATTGATCAATCAAACAAACATAAATATAATATCTTTCTTGATTTGATTTGATTTGATTGAATGTATGATATGTATAAGTATATGGTATATGTATAAATATATTTATATAACACTAAGTAATAATTGTTGATTATAAAGAGAGAGTTGGAATCAACTAAACGGAGTAGTGTTGTGTCCATCTTTTCAAATTTGGCGCCATTTTTCAAACTTCAAACACACAAACTCTTTAGCTTAATTATCTCCAGGTTTGAAGTTTTATTATTATTATTAGATTCATGTAATATTTAATGTCCATGGATATAATTCATTTTATATATTTAATAATAATAATATTACAAAGCAAGCTTTTCAGATATCTTTGATTATTAACTTCGTTTATTGTATATCTCAAATGGGTATCATTCTGTCAATAAACAAAAAAATCTAAATCTGGCGCCACTTTGTAAATTGAGTCGATAGTTTTTTGTTCCATTCATTCATTCATGTATCTCTACATAAACACTTATTACAACAACAGATACATACATATATACACATATTGATTAAATCTACAATATAGAGATGGATATCAATAAACAGAAAACACTACTACCACAACAACAACAACCTCAACAAAGGATTGTAAAGGCAAAGACTGAACCACCTGGTTCACCAAAACCATATATCCAGGAGGATGATGATGATGATGAAGAAGACAATGACAATGACAATGGCAATGGCAATGAAGAGAACGAGAATGAAGAAGAAGAGGATGAAGACGACGAAGTCGATGACACAGACTCTGAGAATGAAGAGATATACCTAAAGAGAGAACCATTATCAACATCAACATTATCATCAGCTGCCGTAGTAGCCTCTTCATCCGACTCACCAGCAACAACCACCACCACAACAACAACAACAACTACAACAACATCATCATCAAATTCGAACACATCATCAACATCAATGGCATTAGTAACTCAAAAACAGTTCCGTCCTTGCAAGGGAAGGATAACTGTACCGCCTGCAGACTGGGTCAACCCCGAGCTGCACAACCCATCGTGTAGAGCACGCTGTTCAAAGTGCCACAGAAAGAAGCCGTCGCTACAGCGCTGGTTGCCCAAGAAGTGGCGAGTCATACATCGCAACATATGCACGGGGCCCTGCACTGGAGACTGCGAGCCCGAGGCTCGCGCCAGGTTTCATTCAAACAACCAGCAGGAGGCACACTCATTGCTGTCTCCACAATTGCCCTCACCAACACAGCAACCAGAGACACTGCTTCAGCTCGAGCTGCCGCCACCCGTGCCACAGTCGTCTTCAGAGGAGCAGCTACAACTACTGCCGGCGCCCGAGCCAATTCGACCGCTGCCACTGATAATGACGCGTCCAAGACGCAGCACGGCGGCATACTCCACTGGCGTTCAAAACAACAACCAAAAGAGAAGAGCGACGACTGGTTCATCAAGCAGCTCGTCTGCCACACGCGACTTGCTGGAGCTACCAGTCCAACAGCCAATATTTTACCCGGAACCCTCACCAGAGCTCGAGTCATTGGTCACGATCAAGGACCATCAGGACTTGATCGAATCACATAATCAACACATCGATTCAATGCTCAAGGTGCGCGACGAGGCAATGGCGCGAAGAGATTCACTCAAGCGACTGATTGATCATAATGTGTGCACTGTGGAGGACGTCATGCGATTCACGCCATCAATGCTACAATATGTTCAGACTGAGATTAGGAGGACAAGACAGAGGACTGGTCAACCCACAACCGCCAGCGCTGGCGGCAGCAGTAGCAGCAGTAGTAGTAGCAATGGTGGTACATCATCATCAACTCGATTTGCGCCTCCTGACGACATTCACATCATATTTAATAGTAGCTCGAACGTTCATTAGTCCGTCCCTCCTCCCTCCCCTTCTTTTTCCAAACAAATGTATATAAAGCCTATGACACGACTGGCTAGTGAACCAGTCGCCCATGTACTGCAGCACCTTAGTGCTCGCAACTCCAATCAATCAATCAATCTTGTTCTTTGTTTGGTCGAGGGTATATATATATCTATAATTTATTATTGGAGGATGGTGTATGATTGTCGTCGATTCGCGTAAGAGATAGAGGAGAGGAGCGAGCAATAGCACTACATTCCTTTACTTCTTCTTGTTCTTGGCTGGCGCCTTCTTGCCAAAACCAAAGGGAGTACTTGAGCCACCAGAGGTGGAGTTGTTGAGTCCAGCAAATGGTGCGTTGCCTAGGGACTGAGCGCCAAAACCGCCAGCGTTGGCGCCAAAGCCACCCTGCTGCGATGAGCCCATTGGTGGAGTGGCACTAAATAGTCCGCCGCCAAAGCCTGGAGCAGCTCCGGCACTTGGTCCGAATGTAGAGTTGCCAAATGGATTGGAGGTGGCTGGCTGGGTCGCTGGTGCGCTGGATCCGAATCCACTGAATGGATTGCCGCCTCCGGATGCAAAGGTTGGTGCAGGTGTTGGTGTCACGCTTGCGGCAACAGGGAACGATGAGAAGGATGGGGAGGACGTGGTAGGTGGAGAGCCAGACGACGCGCCAAACTGGATCAGGGATGAAGTTGGCGGGGTGGGCGCAGAGGTTAGCATTGAAGTAGTGCCGAATGGGTTGCCCATGGTTGAGGAGCCGAATGGGTTGGACGATGCGCCAGCTGGGGCGCCGGTGCCCATGGTTGATCCGCCAAACGGATTCGAGGTTGCAGCGGCAGGGGCGGGAGTAGATGTAAATGAGTTAAAGCTCGGTGAAGAAGTGGATTGTTGTGTGAAGGGATTGAACGTTGTTTGTTGTTGAGCTGAGAATGTTGGCAGAGCAGATGAAGCTCCACCAAACAAAGAGTTGGATGATGTTGACGAGGATGTGTTGATAGTGTTGGTGGTGGACATTGATGATGATGGTGTGTTGTCAAACATTGATGAGGTGGACATTGCGGATAATGATGTTGATGAGCCTGTTGTGCTTGATGTGGATGGGTTGCCAAAGAAGTTGGTAGATGGCAGGGACGATGTCGTGCCACCAAAGAGGCCTGTGGTCGAGGTTGATGGCGCAGTTGTCAATGATGTGGCTGGGGTGCTCTGTCCAAACAATCCACCACTGGTGGCTGTGGACGACGCTCCCATGCCTCCAAACAGAGTGTTTGCGGTTGATGGGGTGCTCGACACTTGTGCCAATGGAGGTGAAGATGAACCTGAGCCTGAACCTGCACCGCTGGCAAAGCTGCCAAAGCCAAAGAGTGAGGAGGCGGGCGCCGATGTTGTTGGAAGGATGGACGCGGTAGATGTTGCTGGTGTCGTGGTTGGCAGGCCAAACAAGCTCGTGCTCGTTGCCTTTGGCTCCTCGGAGGATGTTGTGGTGGTGGCGCCAAAGTTGAACAAGGACGGGGTGGTCTTGGGTGGCTCAGCCTTGTCAGACGTCTTTGTCTTGTCCTCCTGACCGAATGTGTATGGCGATGTAACGATTGGCGACTTCAAGTCACTTGATGGCATGGCAAATGGGGATGAGATGATAGAGGCAATTGGTTGCTTATTCTTATCATCCTTGGACTTGTCACTGTCAGTCGACGATGTTGTCGTTGCACCAAAGTTAAACAAGGATGATGATGTTGGTGTTGTTGTGGCTGGGGAGCTGGTGAAGGATAGCAGGCCAGCTGGCTTGTCCGAGTCGGATGTGGTGGTGGAGGTGAGGCCCAAGACTGGCGATGTCGAAGCTGGCTTGGATGAAGGTACGCCAAAGAAGTTTGGCAAAGCTGGAGCAGATGATGCGCCAACGATGATTGGTGGTGATGACGATGCTGATGTGGCAGGGCTAGTTTGAGCAGCGCCAAACAAATTCAACGATGGAGCAGCAGCAGTTGACTTCTCGGTCTCGGTAGTAGGTGGGGAGGTCTTGAGCGCCGATGAGAAGATCGATGATGCTCCTGCTCCTCCAAATATACTGCTGGCGCTGGTGCTGGCTGCGCTCTTTGTGTCCTTGGCATCGGTTAATGGGGTCGAGTTGAATCCAAACAAAGATTTGGATGAATCTCCGCCGCCAAGGCCGAGTCCCAGGCCCGAGCTCAGTCCTGAGGACTTGTCATCAGTCTTGGGCAGGCCAAACAAAGATGAGGCTCCTCCAGTCGCCAAGCTGCCAAACAAGATGGGTGCTGGTGCGCCACTTCCCGAACCAAGGTTCAGCGTAGCGTTACCAAAGAGTGATGGTCTCTCCTCCTCCTTTTCCTTCTCGTCCTCCTCGTCGGACGGCACATAGAATCCCTCCTCCTCGTTGAATCCATCGTCCTCTTCCTCGTCGTCGGTGGCTTCGTTCTCCTCATTCTGCGCTGAGCTCATGAATGAGGATGTCTGATTGCCAAACATTGATCCCAAAGGTGCGTTGGCAAGGATAGACACACTAGACTGCTTCTTTGTCTTCTCAGGCTCGCCGCTGGTCTTGTTGTCGTCAGTGAGCTTCGCTCCCAATCCTGAGAACAGGCCTCCAGGTGCCATTGACAGTGAGCTTGTTGTCGTCATTGATGGGAATGAGATTGTTGGAAGCGAGGGTATTGAGCTTCCTGCTGTCGATGCTGTTGTGGCCGATGATGTAGTCAGTGTTGGTGAAGTAGAGAACAAGGATGAGGTCGTTGTCGTTGTTGTTGGTAGTCCAAACAGTGATGTTGCAGCAGGCTTATCCTTTTCCTTTTCCTTCTCAGTCTCGGTCTCCTTTGCCTTCTCCTCCTTGTCCTTTCCATTTGGTATCACACCAAACAGTGATGTAGAGGCGGATGTGGATGTCGCAGATGTTGAGGGCAGGCCGAAAAGAGACACTGGCTCCTTCTCTTTCTCCTTCTCCTTTTCTCCACCAAGATTTGAGAAGAGTGATGTGGTTGATGATGCAGGCTTGGTTACCTCGACTGATGGTGCGAATGATAGGCCTGGCGTATTGGTCTTCTCGGTCGTCAATGATGAAGGGAAGAGGGATGTGGTTGGCGGGGTGGTGGACAGGAAGTTGGCCGTTATCGTTGAACCAAAGTTCGCTGGGATGGGCGGGGCGACAACATTGTCGAGGCCAGGGATCGACGCCTCGATGCCGTCGTCCTCATAGAGCTCTCTCTTCTTCTTGGAGTCATATGGGCCAGTCTTGAAACTGACCTTCTTCTCTTGCTTGTCGTTGCTGTTGAACTTGGACAACGAGGATGATATCTGCGTGTCGAACAGACCGGAGCCAACTGCAGATGCCGTGCTGGAAAGGGCTGATGGTGTTGTACCAAATAGCGATGAAGCAGGCGCGGCGGTGGTTGTGGCAGCACTCGAGACCCTCGTTGGCTCCATGGCTGATGGCGTAAACAACGATGATGTGGCACTGGGAGTGAAGTGGTTGTTTGATGTTGTTGTTGTAGTTGATGCTGCGTTGCCTGGCTTGAACATGCTCGATGTTGTAGGTGTTGTGACTGGTGGTGCAACGTTTGTCACTGGTGCCTTGGACGATGTGGCCGGGGTGGACATAGATGTCGTTGGAGTGACCGTTGTACTCTTTGATTTCTTTACTCCGACTGGAGTGATCTCAACATCCGAACCCTCTTCGTCTGAATATGAAGAGGATGTTGCCTCGAACGACACCTTCTTGTTGACTGTCGCTGGCTTCTTGTAGTGTGACACAGCAGAGTACTGAATGGACTTGGTCGGGATCTCACTAGTCTCCTTCGAACTCTTTGGCTTCTTATCCTTGAGTGAGAGGATGAATGGATGGAGGATGTTAGTGCTGTGAATCATACATCAATCAATCAATCAAATACATACTAGTAGTCGTGAGAGACCGTAAGGGTTGTACTTGTAGTTCATGACAAACTGAGGGATCTTGGGACGAGTGATCGTGTTGGAGTCTGGCTTGGCGAGCGAGTAGGAAGAGCTGGAGGAGGATTGGTTCATGTTGGAGTAATTCAGATTGGAGAGTGCTGGACTGGAGAAGCTGTCGAGATGCTCCAGGATTCTCTTGGCTGCCTGGCTGGTGGCGGCGATCGTAGAGTGCGCGATTGGGTATTGCGACGAAGTCGTTCTTCGTTTCAGAGGTGGCTCGCCGCCAGTGCTGTTGACGACCATGCCTGGGTCGATCTCGCCAAAGTTGGACAGCAACTTCTTGCGGTAGAAGCTGTCGATCTCCTCGATGGAGAATGCGCTGTCCTCATTGCTCAAGCTCTTTGGTGTTGTTGTGCTCGACATCATCGATGCTCCTGTTGTTGTTGTTGGTGAATGTGTTGGAGACGATGGCTTCTGTCGCTTTCCAAGTGCTGAATCCACTACATGACGTTGCGACTGTGAATGTGATTGGTGTTGTGACTGTGATTGATATTGTGATGGATAGGGAGTTGTCTGTGGCCTGTTGGTCTTGAATGGAAGTGTCGTGTTTGATGGAGGGGTGAGGACTGATGGTCTCGATGTAAGTGTCCTGTAGCTTGGTGGTGCAGCCTGTCTCTGTTGTTGTTGTTGCTGTTGTTGTTGTTGTGATGATACTGATGACAGGTTGTTGATATCTGGATACAGGTTCGACTTGTATGTATTGTTGTTGTTGTTGTTGTTGCTGTTTCCATTGATGTTGTTGGCAAACGATACACCTCTGCCTGTATTAGACTGCATTGGTGCCACGAGTCCCTTCCTAAACATGTTGTTGCTAGTGGTCAAGTCCTTGAGTTTGAGCGACGAGGTGTCAATGTTGAATGTATCGACACCCTTGACTTTGGATAGTGCATTGTCGTATTCATTCTAAATCAAAGTAAAGAGTTGTTTGTTAACAAGTGAATGATGACCTGATCAATCATGTGACTTACGTTCTGAATCGACTTGGTGCCACTTGAGCCTTGCTGAGTGAGTACTGCGCCAGCATAGAATCTCTTAGCTTGTTGCTCCTCCTCCTGCTGCTGTTGCTGTTGTCGTGGCACACCATACTGGTAGGTCGGTGACACTGTCTTGGTGTTTGTTGTGGCCTGAGACTGATATGTATCATCATCATCTGAGGCAAGATCTATGATTTCATTCTGTTGTTGTTGTGGCTGACTCTGCTGTTGCTGTTGGTGCTTCTTTGGTGGAGGTGACTGTTTGGAGTCGGAATGACCATCAGCGTACGAATGGAGAGTCGCCCTCAACACCCAGCTGAAAGGCTTGACTATAATGTTTGTGATTGCTCCAATCACACCGCCATCATCTCCATCGTCGCCGAGAATATCTTGATCTCTCTCCCTCTCTCTCTCCCTCTCCCTTTGCTCTCTCTCTCTACTTCTGCTGCTGACATCACTTGACGACGACGATGACACCACTCCATTGCTCTGTCGTTGTTGCTGTGATGACGACGACGACAATGATGATGGACCACCACGAGAATAAGGATGTGAAGTTGATCGTGTGTTGGACGATGATGTCTGTCTTCTAGACACACTGCTACTCATTGTTGTTGAAGTGACTGATGATGAAGAGTACAACGAATCATCCATATTGTTATTCATGGTCATTGCAACACCATTACTACTATTAGTATCAAAGTATACAGTGTCTGTCATATTATTATTATGTCTGTCCAATGAGCAACACTAACATATAATATAACTAACTAACTATATAACTTAACTGTATATATATGTATGAATATATATATATATTATGTATATGTATGAATATGAATGAGAATGAGATGAATGAGACAATGTGTGTTGAGTTTTGTCGAATGTGTTTGTGTTTGTGTTTGAATGAAGATGAATGAAAGTTTTTTTTAACTTGTGTGTGCGAAAGTGACTTCGTCGCTCGAGCGTGGCTGTTGCAAGTTCATCGATGCCATCACCTGATCTGGATGCAGCTGATGGGCGAATGGCTAATGATCATTACACACGCAAACCCATCTTGTGGTCATCTGGCAACGATACTGGCACTATCAACAAGTACTCATAAACAAACAAATATACAAAAGATTAGACTAGAGGCGAGACGACATCATCAATAATAATGATGATGATGATGATGTTTGAGTTTTGATTAAGTTTAGAAAGAAAACAGTAAATAGGAAGGTGATCCTAGATGATTTAATCAAAGAGACCCATTCCCATGTCGTCGTCAGACTCCTCCTTCTTCTCCTCCTTCTTTGGAGCCTCCTTCTTGGCGGCGGCAGCAGTTGGAGCAGCGGCGGCGGCGGCAGCTGGGGCGGCAACGGCGGCAGCACCGGCGGCAAAGTTGAACACGAGATCCTCAACGTTGGACTTGGCGAGGACACGGGCGTACAAACCTGGCCAATGTGGCTGGAACTCTACGTTGGCAGCATCAAGGAGAGCCTTGATCTTGTCTCCGGTGATGGCAATGCCGTCGTCGTGGAGCAAGAGGGAAGCGTAAACGCAAGCCAATTCTATTAATGTTATTATTATGTTTGAGTGAACGAATGGTAAGTTATATATTCCACCTCTTTGAAATCATCAGCACCTGGTTGATTGGTTGGTTGTAGAGATCCTCGCGCATCATGATCATCATCGCCATCATGATCATCATCATCTTGTTTGAACTGATTTGTTGTGTTATGCCAAGATGAGGTAAGTTGAGTTTAGTTGAGTTGGGTAATTGTCGAGTGTAGTGTGAGTTAAGTTAAGTTGAGTCTAGAGCTGATTAATGCCACATTCTAACTCTTTGTGTTGTACTACATCTGAGACGATAATCATTGTATAAATCATTGATTGATCATTTGTTGTCGTGTTGATATATAATTATAACTATGAATATTATTCACTGATGATGATGATATTGTTCGCAAGCTCATTGCTCTGTTGTTCTCTGTGCATCAACCAACCAACCAAGTAGTGTAGTAGACCTCTAATGTTGTAGATGATGAGACACTAACCTTCAGTCTTGATATCCATATTGTATGTTTTCTTTCTGAGCCTGTATGCTTGAATGTGTGACAAACTGTTATTCGTGAAATGACCAAAGTCTGTTGCCTCAGGCACAAGCAGTGCATGCACGCTCACCAACACAATCGGTCTCGCGCACCTCATCATGGGAAAAATAAAATAAATTTAATTCATTTATTCATCTCATGAGAAATGAAAAAAAGTACCACTCTCCTCTTTCGAAACATTTACATACTTGTGTAACTCTCTTGCACTCGAACTTCAACACGATCAGATCGAATTTTGGACTTGAGTTTGATCACCTTCGTTTGTATAATGTTATGATTACTAGTTATATTGTATCATTTAGTTAATCTTAGTATCGCATATTGATATTCAACAAATATTTGTTATATCTCTTGATAATAATAATAAGTTGATTATCTGTTTGATCGAACAATTCAAAGATTTGATGTGTTTGAAAAAGAATGGACCTTGTTCCAAAGATAGACCATACACACCCACACACCAACTTCTTCCATGTTTCCAATCAGATCTGATCATGGACATGACCACTGGAACAATAAGGATACTTAAGGTCACATCAATCATTCATTGGTATAATCAACATCAACATCATAATCATCATCATAAAGTATAAGAATAATAATGGACACTCAATCAAATACAAACTCAAACATTAACAACAATATTAACAAACATATAACAGAGTTTACATTGGATAATAATACATTCAATGTTGATGAAGTAGTTAGATCACCAATCAATGGTATAGAAGGAGGTTGGATATTAGATAATGTATTGTCCCCAAGTGAATGTCAATTGATTGTGGATAGGATGTTCATTGATCAGACCGAGTCTACAAAGAACATGCCCTCACAACCAGTGTTATGGCGTGGATGGTCCGACAACTCTGACCAAGAGTACAAGAAGTTGGGCATCCGTGTGATCAGAACATCCGAGGAGCTGGCCACATCTCTGACAGCGCGCATCGTCAAACACCTGCCAGGCAAGTTCGAGACTTACTCGCCATCGATCAAACAGACGATCGAGTGGTCGCTCACAGGTCTGTCACACCGCCATCGCTTCATCCGCTACGACCAAGGCCAGGAGTTCCCCACACACATGGACGGCCCGTACAACCAGAGTGACCGCGACACCAGCTATCTGACCTGCTTGTTCTTCCTGAATGAGTATGGCGTCGACTTTGAAGGAGGTGATCTGAGCTTCGTCGAGAATGACTCGGCCGCCAGTGCCGTCCAACCATCTGCACCCGGCGACACCTATGCCACCAAGACCATCACAACACTCCATCCCAAGACAGGACGCGTTGTCATCTTCCCACACAAACTTCTCCACACCAGTTCGCCAATAACCAAAGGTCACAAATTCCTTATCCGTAATGATATAATGTATAAATGTAAATAATTAGATAGATAGATAAACTAGTTTCCAACAAGTTATGTCATGTCATGTCATGTAATGTCATCATACTTATGATCAAAGTCGACAAGACTATCCGTATCTGCAATCTATTAATCTGTGATGCATCACCCCTCAACGAACCCTAAACCCCAACAATCCAAAATGCCAAGCGAGCTAGAGGGGGTTGATGCTTGAAACAAAGGAATAAAAAAACACAAACTGTTTGTCGATGTCGATGAGAGTTAGTGAGTGAGTGTATATTTGTACAAGCGGCGTTGTGTTTGTTGTTGACCACTCCCCTCTCACTTTAGGTTCATTTATCAAATCTTAATTGTAACTCTTCTTCTTAGCTTAGGAGTATCATTCATTAACTTTTATTGCATCGCTCTCTAGATAGATAGATACATAAACATTAATATATACATATATATATATTACATTATTATTACATCTACACTTTGGATTAAGCATCATCATCATCATTGTATTAAAAAGTTTAGTTTAGGAGTTAGTTTGTGCTTTCATCAAAAGAGATAATTGTGTTGTGTAATAATAGTAATAATAGTAATAATAGTAATAAGTAGTAATAAGTAATCAAACGATCAAATTAGAATAATATAATATAATATATTTTTTAGATGTCTTCAGAGGATAACACCTCCTCAGGAGGTGGAAGTGGAAGTGGATTAGGTGGAAGTAATGGATTACAGGGTTCAAAGTCATCAATACTTGGTAGACGTGCCACTTTCTCAAAGGCCAAGAGCTTCAGACGTGTCAACCTCGGTGAAGCATCACCATCTTCAAATCAACCGCATACATATAGATTCTTAAGTATGAATGAATGAGTCGATCAGTCGATCAGTCAATCAATCAATCAATCAATCATATGATCAATCATGTCTGACTGACATCCATTCTCTCTTTAGATGGCGAAGAATATAGTGGACCAGAGTTGACACAGATACAATCACCACCATCAACACCAAGGAGTCAGAGATCAATGTCGATTGCAACTTCGTCACCATCGACTGCGACACAAATGCCAGAGGAGGAGGATCACAAGACACCGGTGTACTTGGGCGCCGACGGCACATTGTACAACAAGTTTTACATTGCGATCAGGAATATTGCGTCGGAGGAGCAGTCGCCCAAGCTGCCCTCCTCCAAGGACGCCGCCAAACCATTCAATGCGAACGACCAGGTCTATCACAGCTTCCCCGAGAATCACTCATACGATAACTATTTTGACTACGAGCAGGCCGTCATGGACTGGCGCGCCAACGTCCAGCAGAGCCTCGGACCTCTGCAGCTGCCCCACAACATGGGTCGCACTTACAGTCGACCGCGCGTGGTGATCAACCAGCGCATTCTTTTGCGAAAGAACTCAGAGGCCTCCAATGACGACTCGTTCTCCTACGACCCCAAGATGCAGGAGTCCGAGCACACGGCGGACGGCGATGACTCGAACTATGGCCAGAGCCCTAGTCTCGAGCCCAGACATCTCAGACACCACGAGGACGACACCGTCAGCAAGGATGGCGCGTCAAGAAGCAGGAGTGGCAGTGATACATCGACAGGATCATTCGACGGCAGTGCACTGCTCGATGGCAGCAGTCCCATCGATGGCAGTCCCTCGAGCGGCTCGCTCACAGGCATGATCAACGGCAACCGCAGTCGCAGCAACAGCAGCACATATTTCGATCAGCGTGTTCTGCGCAATTCAATGTCGCCCAAGCAGGCCATGTCCAGGCTGGGCGAGTCGGGAGACTACAAGATGTCCAGGGCGGCTGACGAGCCGCTCACACGCGACCCCTGGGACTCGCAGCTCATCCTGCAGGAGCCCATTCCCGAGCTCTACAACACGTTTGAGGAGTACGAGTACGCGATGAAGAACTGGGCGATTGAGGTGATCCTCAAGACGTCCGTGCTGCCGCCACACTCCAATCAGCTCATCCAGCTGCCCTCAAAGGACAAGTCGGGCGCGGCGTCCGGCGCCGAGTCGGAGAACATGCCCAACAAACAAAAGAATTACTACGACCCGGCGATGCGCGACGCTCTGCTAAAGAGCCACTGGAAGATTCGCTCGGGACTTGTCATTGTCAAGAGCGAGCAGGAGACGCTCAACGAGAAGCACGTGCTATGCTACCAGGAGCTGTTCGACTACACGTACAACATCACCAAGTTCTTTGAGAGCGTCGAGATCACCGTGGACAAGGTTTGGAAGCGCATCGAGGGCGAGCCCAAGATGACGCTGATCGACGTCATGGATCGCTGGTATCGCAAGAAGCAGAACATCCACCGTCAGTCGCTGTCGGTCTACAAGGGAGGCATCTGGGCCAACCATCTGCTGATGCCGACCATCCCTGTCTACTGGAAGGACTCGCTCACGCGCAAGCAAGCCTTTCTACCGCCACTGCCCATCAAGGCGCTGAGACGTAGCGACATCAACTCGGAGCCAGACGGACGTCGTGTGGAGCTGGCCTACCTCTCACCCGACATGCCACTGGACTTTTACAAGCTGCTGCCACCCAACATGAACATTCAGTATATCCTCAGCATGTTTGACACGACCTTTACACAGTCCAACCCATTCGCGCCAATCGCCAGCGTCACATCCGAGGAGACAAAGCAGTACATCAAGAACGCGCGACAGTATGAGCGTCGCCTGGTGCATTCGTTCCGCTTCGACGAGTATCAGTCTTGGAAGGCTGGCGTTCAGAAGGATCAAGACGTCAAGCAGTCCAACAAGAAGGACATTGAGGCCATCCTCATCCAGCAGCCCTTCCAGCTGGATTCAATCACCAACCTGGTCAATGCGCACAAGATCTACTTGGATGTTTTCCAGGAGTTCTTTGACATCGACCCATCAAAGATGTACGGCGTCCAGCTGCCGCCTATGACCAGCTCCACCTCGCGCGCTGGCGTCAATGGCGGTACGAGCTCCACACCAAGCACGCCCAACATTCAATCCACGCCGGTCAAGCAGTCTGGCGCAACGTCACCCCACAACAATGCGCTGCTGAGCAGCCCACCCAGTCGCTCAGGCTCACAGACCAGCTTTGCCTTTGGCTCCCCGGCGTCCAACAAGCCATTGGCGTCGCCCTCCCAGACTTCCACCAGCGCGCTCTCCACATCGGCAGGCATCGAGTCGCCAAGGTATCCAAACGCACAGCTGGCCAACATCATTCAGAACAGTCTGAGCAACAACAGCAGCCCATCAAAGACCAACGTGCTTCACAGCACCGCCACGCCCACCAACAGCGGCGCCGGCAGCAGCAGCGGCAATGGCAGTGGCATCACCAATGTCAGCACGTCATTCGTGCCGTCTGCCAGCCAATACACACAGTACACGCAATACCTGTTCAACTACGTCACGCCGCAGACCTTCCCCCAGGTCCTCAAGCTGTTTGAGCGTGTCAACAGCGTCAACGCACACACCAAGCTCTCCACCATTGTCATCGCCTGTCTCTCCCAACCTGATGGCAAAGGTGTTGCACTATTAGACAGCATCATATCAGCCAAGGGTTAGTACATAGATTCATAGACTGATTGGATTGGCAGGTATACATTACTAACAACAAAACACAACTCCAAACAGACATATTCTCATTATACAGGATTGCACAGGGCATGTCATACTTTGATGCAGTACCTCTGGACCTGTATCCCTATCCAGTCAACCTGAATCAGTTCCTGATTCCATCCATTGCCAAGGGATCGACACAGGAGGTGATGCGTCAGGTATTTATGTATTATTATTTGAACGTCATCCTGGACAGAGTCCAATACTACATGTCCAACTCGGCAGCTACAGCCTTGGTTGCTTGTATAAACTCACACAAAAAGGTAAGTCGTCCGTCACTCATCCCAAGTCTCGCACATAATCACTCACCTATCCAACAACAGGAAACTGCGCATCATATTGGCACACAGCTACAGAGCGATAAGGAGCTACTGGGCAAGATCTTTAGGGCACTGAGCAGGAAGTCCTCATCAATCTCACATTGCTTCCTGTTCATTCTCATCCAGCTGTTGAGAATCCAAGATGCTGTCGTCATCGTAAGTGTCTACTCACTCACTCATTCATCTCATTCGATCGCTAACCAATCAATCAATCACAAACATAGTCATTCTTGAAGACAAAGGACAGCTTGCTGCCTCACCTGAGGGACTTGTGTCAAAGCAAGTTCCTTCACTCACAGTTTGCCGCACGACAGTTGTTCAACATCTTGCAGGAGGATGGCTGGAAGGACTTCCTGTACCAGGAGTACTCGGAGAAGGATGCTCTGATCTCCGACCTGACGTCGACGGGCGATCGTGGACCCAACTCCACCAACCTTCTCAGCGAGCTGGTGCTCGCCATGTGCATCAACGCTCTTGACTCAATCTCTGGCGCCACACCCGCTCACAAGGTGCGCTTCATCCTCAACGAGCAGTTCTTCTATCAAATCTACAACACTATCATCAAGTCCAAGAAGGTCGACAGGGTATGTCACAACGATGTTGTAATCATCATGATGTAGTATTAGAGTGAGTGCAGCTAACTAACAATACACCCATTTATAGATCACCGAGAACCTCTCCCGACTGTTCGCCAACATCTGTAAGCAGAGCATCAGATGTTCATTCATCAAGAAGAGCGAGAACATCAAGACGAGCAAGAAGAACACGAACGACCAAGAGATACAAGTGTCACCAACGGTGATGTTTGAGCTGCTAGCATTCGTGCAGCCACAATCACCATCCGATCGATCACTTGTCAAGAGCTGTAAGTACCCAACTTCCATGATGACTATATTCATCACTCACTCACTTCATTCGATCAATCATTCAAACAGACATGCTCGAATCACTGCGACACTTGTTGAAGTTCAACGACTTGTTTGAGATACTCAAGAAGGAGACAGCACTCTACCTCAAGCTGCTGATTCCATCTTGCAGAGAGGGACGCAACCCTGACTTCAACAGGAACAGCTGGCGCATGTTCTTCCAGATCATCCGTTTCCATCCAACGCACATCGAGTACCTGGAGAAGAACAAGTACCTGGCACACTTTATCGAGATTGTCAGCACCAATGCCAGCCAGGTCGTGCTGACCAACGCCCTGCACTACATCACCAAGCTGTTCTCGCTTGTGATGTACGAGCACCGTCGCGCCACACTTTGGAAAGTGTCATTCCACGACCTCAAGTCCAACGAGCGTGACGTCAAGACGCTGCGCGACTTCTTCATCGACCGACATATGTTCATCAAGATCCACATGGTCTATCGTAACTACATGGAGAACAAGCTGGCGGGTCGCCCCACAGATGGACGTGCCTACATCCAGTTGTTCAACCTGTATCAGGCCATATCGACGCTGCCCATCTGTCAGAAGCTGTTGAAGGACTCTGCCAAGAACACAGACTACAAGGAGGGTTTCAACAAGGTGTCAAAGTGGTTCAAAGATGATACTCAATCATTGATTAGATAGATAGATAGATAGTAGGATAGATGGATAGACGACAATAACTACCAATCAATCGATCAATCAATCAACCTCAAACCAACCAACAACGACGACCACGATGACTATGGGGTTGAGACTTCACCCTTACAACCTAACCAAGGCTGGACTACTACGCCGCCTAATAAATAGATTAACATTCTTCTACCTAAGGATTGTGTCGAACTTCTTTTGGTATTCAAGATGCCTCGAGGCCCATCACCTTGAGGCTTGGATACCACCGTTTCAAATTTCAAATTTTGGCGCGTCAATGTTCTCCAACCGTCATTGACACTCTCCGACAGTGATGTCAAGGATGTCACTCAATGTCTTTCATCTTAATATATTGATTGATAGAGATAATAGTAATAATATATATATATATTTAATTGAGATAAATCATCATAATAATATTAATATTAATATTAATTATTAAAGTATGGAGGAATCAATGTGTAATGAGCACAAGTGTTTGAAGAATACTTTATGTCTCGATTGCAAGGTTATTTGTTGTCCACAATGTATAGTTACTAGACATAAAACAAACAAGTATGTTACATGGGATCAACTCAAAGAGAGTAGAATCAAGAATGAGTATCAAGACTGGGGGTCAAGCAACCCAACTTCTAAGGAGAATTGGATGAGATTGAAACAGAGTGCAGAAGTATATCAAATATTACAAACTACCAAAGAGGAGGTAACTGATCAATTCGAACAATTGATTAAAGTGTTCATGGCCATGGAGCACAAAATCATGACACCAATCACACAACAATTGAGTATGCTTGAATCAATGATTGGCCGAACCATTAATGATCTCAGTCCTTTGGGTCACATTGCAAACACCAAGATCGATGACAATCCCACTGATGATGACTATGTTGATGATTGCGAGTACCACGATATGGACATGGGGAGAGTGGTAGAGTCTATAGTTGTAATTAGATCATTTGGTCAATTGATCAAAGATCCATCTATTATCGAGCATCAGACTAGGACAATCAAGAGGAATTTGGATAATGCGGGACAGTTTAATGACAAGGAGCTGTTATCAATCATCACTAATTATATGAACCATACAAAAATCAATGATAAGAATATAGTCAACATTGTACCTTGGAGAGTAGGAATAGATATTCCAATGTTACATGGAATCAAGAATATGATATCAGATAGTTTTGTTCTCTATCAACAACAACCTGAACGACTGCCACAAGTTCCACCTCAACTGCAGCCGCAGCCACAGCCACAACCTCAACCAAAGGTTCAACTTCAGCCCCAGGCACAACCGCAGCAACAACCTCAGGTTCAACCTCAGGTTCAACCTCAGCCCCAACCCCAGCAACAGCAACAGCCACAGCCACAGCCACAGCCACAAGTTCGACCTCAGCCCCAACCCCAGCAACAGCAACAGCCACAATCACATCTTCAAGTTCAACATCAGCCCCAACCACAGCCAAACCCATTTGACGGTCATATCTTGTCCATTTGGAATGATAACTACTCATTATTCTCTTTGCAGACATCACGATGGAGTGATGCAGAGCTTGCTGATCTATTCAGTCTCCGAACTGGAGACAATTCAGTTGTTTACGCTAGAGGAAACCTCTACATGTTTGGAGGATCAAATGGTACAAGACAATACCAAAGATACTCATTGGCAGAGCAACGATGTTATTCTATTAGAATAGAGAATATCCGAGGAGGGTCATACATCTCAGCTTGCTACGATGGTGATCGAACAATCTATCTTATTGGAGGAACTCACAATGGTCAGATCAATCGCTTTGACATTGTCACTGGTCGGTTCACAAGTGTTGGGAGGATTCCCGCAATGGTTCGAACAAGTAGTAACTATGTTTGTTATGGACGTCAGCAGCACACCATCTACATCTTTAATAATGGTGAATTATTCGCATTCAATGTACAGACTGCCGAGTTCCAAGTGCTCCACAAAGGCAACTTTGAAGATCATTCATTTTGTTATGATGGAGTGGACAACATCTATTTTATAGGAAGTACAGGCTTCAAGAGATTCAAGATATCAACAAGACTGATTATGGAGAATCTTCCGACATTCAAGTGGATTGGAACGCATAATCATTCCTTGGTGTATGATGGCGTCTATGGCATTGTTCATTTTGGTGGAAGAAATATGGACTATAGATATTCAATTCCAGAGTCAAAGTGGACAATGATCGATGATAATGCTGGCCTCAGGAATAGAGGCTACCACAGAGTTTGTCTCATTCGCGATTGATATCATTGTTTGGAGTTTCAAGATGTTGTAGTTCATGTTCTGAGTTGAGTAGAGATTACCTCCTCAGTTCAATTTATTATTATTAAAATTGAATATTTATATTTACTGCATCGTTGTTGTAATCAGGCCCTGGCACTGGCTTTTGGCTTGGCTGTGGCTGGCTTGTCGATCTTTCCATCACCATCCTTGTCCTTGTCCTTGCTGTCTGGGATGCCATCCTTGTCAGTGTCCTTGGGTTTGGTAGCTGGCTTGCCAGTGGCTGTCTTGTCTGGCTTGCCATCACCATCCTTGTCCACCACTTGTCTCTTTTTGCGAAGTGCATTCAGGGGCTCACCATATCCTGATGGCTTTGGCAAGGTATTGTCTTTAGCGTTATCAGCTGTCTCTGCCAGGTAGGCATCAAACATTGTGTTGAAAGGGTATGACGAAGAATAAGAAGAGAACTTGGACAATTGGTGATTATCCCAGTAGACCATGAGACATTGGTCCTTGAAAGCGTCTATGTAGGCCTCGCTGATGATCAAAGTGTTGAGCTCAGTCCATCCATAGTCGTCTCTGTAGAATGTGATCTGCATGGAACCGTCCTCAATCTTGATGTCCTGGAAGTTCCACTTGACATTGCCATGTGCTGCCAACTTGTACTCATAGCCAGCCTTATCACCAGCGATGATCTCGTAGGTGAGATTGTTCGTCTGAGAGACCCAGGCGCACTCCACCTTGGCCTTCCTCAACCAACAATCGGTGTCAGTGATGACACATACCTAAAGGGTTTTTCAGTTGGATTCGATGTGTTAGCATATCATCCAAATTGATCTACAGATCTATATGGGTTGGAATACTTACTCTCATATAGCCCGGTGCCAAATACTTGGCATCATCATTCGTTCGGAATGTCACTGAGCGGTCGTTGCCCTCTCTCATTGAATCTGAGATGGTATTGATCAGCTCACCTCTGAGGTGGCCATTCACCAGGACTCCATCTTCATATCCAAGAGCATAGACCTGGAAGGGATATGGCTTGGTCGATTTGGGAAGACGAGTGGACTTGGAAGAAGTATGAGTACCGTTCATTTATAAGAATGATATTTTGTTAGATGTTTGTTGTTGAATATTATTAAATAGTTGATAAATTAGAGGCCTCTAATATTTATAATAATTCTACTTCTCATCAACAAGCAGCATGTTGTTTGAAACTGGAATGATGTAAATCACCCTGTGGATAGCACCTTTATGTGATTCGCGACCATTCTACAACTTCCCAAGCCAAGACCAATACGAAATTTAAATCCGGAAGTCCTGAAAAAAAATAGTAATGGGCAGTGAAGGGTCACATCCACTTGTTCATGTGCAAGTCTGCTGGCGTGATGTTGTACATCAAGCAACTAGCCTCTCATGAGACCTTCACGGAGAATCAACAGGCATGAAGAGACACCCGAAGTTACCATTGATCAATGGAACTCATAGGGCTTAAGAAAGGCCTCTGGTAGGCCAAGGTCCACAACACAAGTTCTCATATTTAGTGAAAGGTAAGCCCATTCTACAACAAAGGACAATCAACAAGTCTTAAGATATTTTATCGTATATTATTTATAAAATATTACCACCTTAATCTTCTTTATTTATTTACATTCGCTGTCTCTCTATTTATCTTTAATAATAATTATATATAAGTATCTAAAAAAGTAATGGGTGTTATCATTGGTTTGGGTAAATTCCTTGGCGAAGCTCTCATTGGCTACGCTATTGGCAAGGCTCTCGACTTATCCTACGACAAGGTACTCCAAGAGTTCTCTCCGGATGCCAAGGGTGCACTATTCAGGAACGAAGATAACTCTTACCGAGTGCATGATCACTTTAGAGTATGTACAAATATATCCTTTGTCTTCGGGTGATAGTGTAGTGCATCATTCTGATATCCACCACAACCATTCTACCAATTTATATAAATGTAGATCTGTCTAGTCACGACAGCCTCTAGTTGGTTGAGAAGGGTCGGCGTCAAGATCTACGTTCCCGACGACCAGTTCCCAGAGTACGTTTTAGATGAGGTGACCGTTGGTGACAGAGAAGGTTTCAAATACGATCACGCATTTGGCAACGTCAAGTGGGACTTTATTGACCTCAAGGTGAAGAATGGCTCGGTGATCAAGGTCACTCTGTACAGAGACACACTGTCCAATGGCTTTGTGGATTGTGGCACACTCGAAGTTGACTCTCAATACTCTGGCAAATTCGCAGGTCAGTGCTTGATGGTCTACTGGGACGACGACAATGGCACACTCTTCACCAACAAGAACATGGCATACACCTCCACCATCCTGATCAAGAATCTGATGGGTGTTGAAACTCTGCCAGCTGATAACACCAGGTCACTCAGTGCCGCCGTTCAAAGGAAGAAGACGCCCAAAGCAAAGTTGCTCGAGCCCAAGACACCAAAGGACGTCGCCAAAGACAGGTTTGGTGATGGCACCCTTGAGAAGAACATCCCTGCCAATCGCTTCCATCCCGTGGACAAGTCACCATTTGTGGACAAGGATGGTGATGGCAAGCCAGACAAGACAGCCACTGGCAAGCCAGCTGCCAAGCCAAAGGACACTGACAAGGATGGCATCCCAGACAGCAAGGACAAGGACAAGGATGGTGATGGAAAGATCGACAAGCCAGCCACAGCCAAGCCCAAGGCCAGTGCCAGGGCCTGATTAATATAGCGATGCAGTGCACTAATTCCAACTAGAAATACACATTCTGAACATATTATTTCCAATCTGTCCATTGATGATGTACTCTTGTTGATTGATTGAATGATTGATTGATTGATTGATTGATTGGTATTGATAACATACATGTTTGGAATAGACTTGATGATTTAATTGATAGTTTGTGAATATCGTTTGATCGATTTGTCCAAGGTGATCATCGATGTTGTTTGCAACATGTGTGGTTGTTGTCTTGTGCTTCTTGGTCTGTGCAACAGCAACAGCAGTAGTTTTCGTTGTGGTCGATGTCTTGGGCTTCTTGTTCTGTAGCAGCAGTTGTTGTTGTTGTTGATGGCGATGATGCCTTTCTTTTGGTTGCTGACTGATGCTGCTTCAGTACACTCACGCTGCTCTTGTACTCCAGGTGGAAGTTGTCGCTGGTGTGTTGGACTTGGTTGACAACCGACACTTCTTGTTATTCGCCTGCTGCGTCATCAATAGATGTGGCTATTGCCAAATGATGTTTCCAAACCAATGAATCAATGTGGATCACAGCCTGCTTGAGAGCGAGACAATGAGGAGGTTACCAATGAAGACGATCTTGACAATGACCATTCTGATGACGATGATGATCATTAACAGATTGAGTACACGCTATTGATAAATATCTTTGGCCTTTGTATTACTTACCATTCTCATGAGATACACTGACGATCCAGGTCCATCCCCTTGTTTTTTGCCAGGTTATGCTTGAGTTCATTTGCCCTGGCGCATCCTGGGCAGTCAACTCCACACATATCATGTTGCTCCTTGATATGAGCAGGCATGTTGTGCCGGGTCCTGTGAGTATTGCAACCGCTGTGAAGGCACTTGATAATGTCATTCTTCCTGCTTCTGCCGCCTCTGCCATTGACACCTCTGTTGCCACTCTGGTTGCCCTTGCTACTGCTGTTATCGTTGTTATTGCTGCTGCTGTTGCTGTAGTTGTTGCTGCTGCTGCTTCCAGGAAGCCAGAAAGTAGGACGATCTGGTTGAGCTGTGAGCAAGTTGACTGCACTACTAGACTGTTGAGAGGACTGCACAACAACATCACCATCATCATGGTCATCACAGCAGATAACTTCAGAAGCAACATTGACCGCAGACAACAATGCATAGAGGCCTGAGGGAGCACGACTGTCACCCTCTCTGCCTCCATCTCTGTTGCCACAGATCAAAGGTTTGGTAGGACTCGAAGGTCTCATCACATCAAGGTGGCTGCCAGGCAGTTGACTGTTTGTTGTTGTTGTTGTTGTTGTTGTTGGCTGACTACTAGATACTTGACGTGCCTGACTGTTGCTGTTGTTGTTGATGATGATGGTACAGTTGGTGCAAAGGCCTTTGCTATTGTTGCCATGTTGTTGTTGTGAGCCAACATTCCGATCAAGTTTGAAATGGAATACCTTGTTGTCCATCTCATGATGAACAAAGATATCTATCTCTACTATGATGTTTGTATAACTAGGTTAGTATATATATCTATGTATATGTATAAGTTTAAGTATATGTATAGGTATGTATTATGACTCTAATAAAATGTCTTGTGTTTGTGATAAAGGTGAGTGGTAGTGGTACAAAGACATTACCAAAAAAGGTTTTAATGTAATTTATTTATATTTTCTTCTGGATCCCCTCCATTGAGGGGTTATAAAAAAGCTTCGCTGAAGTTCGTTGCTGTGGATGTGGCTGTGGCGATAGAAATTGGATGATATGGATACCCAAAAGCTATCATGGTCACTTGTGAGGGTGATCATGATGTCAATACTTGAGGGGAAACGGACATTCGATGTGTGTACACAGATTCAATGACACATTCGGTAAAGCATCCTCCTTGACACCTGATCGATGAACATCACCAACAATGTCTTGTCTTACGTTGTCGTCCAAGTCATTTCTTGGGCACAGAACAGTACATGACCCGATTCTCATCGTTTTTTAGGTAAGTCCAGTTACATTGGGCGAACCCAAACATCAAAAACGAGCCTTACACTTTGTTAAAATTGGAAACGTCGCTCAAGTTGTAGATTGGACAATGGATACTATCGTTCGATGAGACTAATAACACCTCTTCATTCGATCCCTTCTAAATGAGGTCGATATCACATCCCTTATAAGAGAGAGAGGTTGTACAACCAGCTGGACATCACAATCTTTCTTGCTCCTTCCTACAACCATTTATCTCAACATACATTGAGAGATGAACTCTGCCAAGTTACTTACTATTCTCACATCAAACGACTCTGCTGCCAGGTTTGCCGCCACCAAGCTATTGGTCGACCTGCTCAACAAGGACGATGGCTCTGCGCAACTCGTAGCCATTCTCAAGGCTCAACAGCAAGCTGGAAGTATGACTTCCGGCTGGAGCATTGCCAACTCGGTCGCCACGATCGCCGGAACGCTGGTCCAGTTCATTCCAGAGATCGGTCCCATCGCCGGTCGTGCCATGATCTCCATGTGGAATGTGCTGTTTTCCTTCAAGAATGGAATGGACATCAACAAGAACTCCGACAAGACTTCGCAGGTCATCACTGCATACAAGACGCTGATCAAGGCCACGGTCAACAGGGCCATTGGTGTCTACGACAGTGAGGCACTGCATGCTGCCTATGAGGGAGCCTCCACATATCTCAAGGCCTACACTACGGCACTCTCTGTTGTAAGTTGCACTCATCCACCATTCATTGGCCACATGGTGCTAACCTAGGATGCACATACCACCAGTACCTTCGCAACCCGAGCGTCGAGAACAACAAGGAGACGCTGAGAATTGCCATCTTTGAAGCTGAGAAGCAGTACGCCAACATCATCGCTCAGTGCAAAAAGGAGAGCCACGTAATAGCCGAGCTCTACATGTTTGCCATGTGTGCCAGCATCCGTCTTTCGCTGCTGAGAGACGCCATCCTCCGTGGCCAGGAGTGGGGCATCACGGCCGACTACATTGCCACCTACTATCAGGCGGAGTTCACCAAGTGCATCGCCGAGTACACCAAACACTGCACCACCACCTACAAAGCCGCCGTCGACAAGCTCAAGTCCTCGACGACAAGCGACGTCAACCTCTTCAACACCATCACCGACCTGCGCAACGCCATGATCACATACGTCTTTGACCTGGTCGCCGTGTGGCCGTTGCTCAATCCGGCCGAGTTCCCGGAAGGAGTCTACATGCACCAGAAGACGCGTCTGCTGATGTCCGACGTGGTCGGACTCCCCGTCAACCCGGGCGCCATCAACACCAAGGACTACTACACCGCCACCTACGACATGATCGACCAGAAGATGCACGAGTACCAGTACTACCTGTACCGTGGCGAGCACGACAAGTTTTGCTCACAGGCCGACGAGACTGGCAACCGCCTTCTCTGGATCCAGAATTCGTTCAAGACCGGCAACTCGTCGCCTAACCTCCCATCCTGGGCGTCGCCTGGCACTATGCTCGGCCCACCAGGCGGGGTCAGCCCGATCAGCACGACCACCTCGCCCTTCAAGACTATCGGCTTCAGCAACTCGGTGCAGGAGAGCATCGTTATCTATGCCGACATCATCCCGCGCAGCTTCGAGTGTTCGGTCGGCGGCGACATCACTGGCGGCCCCTTCGACAACAACGAGGCCAAGAGAAATGGCGACTTTGCCGTCCTGTTGGGCACTGAGAACAGCTGGCACTGTGCCGTAGATCAGTACAAGTTCCCCAACATGCCGACCAAGTTCAGCTACGAGAAAGATGCCGTCCAAGATCACTACATCAACCTGCCCTACGCGATCCCCTTCCTCAACAACATCATCACGACGTACCAGTTCGCCGGCCACTGCATCTACCATCCATTCGGTCTGGGCATCAACAAGGACCCAATGGTCCGCCCGGCCGGTACCATGGACTCGGCCTGCATCGCCTTTGCGCCGATCGGTCTCAACAACTTCAACTACGTGTTCAACAGCAAGGGCGCTACCTACCTCGATCCCATCAAGTGGTCCTTCCATACAGGAGTGACGTTTGTCGAGGACTCTTTCATGCCCGGCGTGAACGAGTGCATAGTCAATGCCGGTTGCTCGATCACCTACAAGATGGACCCAACCTTTGCTGGCTCAAAGGTGTTCTACCTGCGCTTCATTGTGCGCACCAAGGTCGCCAGCAAGATCACTGTCAGTTGGAGCACCAGCAACTACGACATCAAAGTGCCCGTGTGCACAATCTACGATGTGTTGGATGCCGGCACGTTGCCCGCCATCACCCTGTCGAAAGCGAACCTCGAGCAGAACAAGTTCACCATCAAGGTTCCGGCAGGTAGTGCCCCACTCTCTCTTCGATCAATCATCCTGTTGCCGAAAGGCGCCTAAAATGCCACCACCGCATTACCTAATGGTCCCATGGTAATTGGAGAGATAATAAAGGATGATTACCTTGACATTGGTCATCATCCTATATTTCCAATGTCATAAATTAATTAATTATTTAATAAATTAATTTAATAATATTTTCATTCATTTTATTTTGGACCAGGTTTTTTTTGGACATGGATGATGGTTTGGAGTTTGAGGATGAGAAGGGTATCAGGTGGATCACCTTTTAAAGAATGAGTATTATTATTACAAGTTATATATAACTAGATTATATTTAAATAATGGATAATAATAACAACAACAATATTAATAATAATAATAATATTAATAATATTGAGATATTGTGTAAGACACATAATTTAAAGAAGGATTTTGTTTGTTTTAGTTGTAAGTTAATAGTATGTCCTATTTGTTTGCCTAGTACTCATAATGGTCACAAGTTGGACCATTTGGTAAACATTAGAAAGAGAATGATAAATAATGAGTATTTAGATTGGTGGAGTACTGAAAGATTAGACAATCAATGGAGGTACCTTAAACAATTTGCAGGATATTATCAATCATTTAAAGATTCTCAGGATGATTTGGCACCTCTCTTTGAAGGTCTTATTCAATCAATTATTAAATATCAGAATCGAACAATGGCACCAATTATAGTTCAATTGAACTACATGGAATCAACTATTAATAATATTATCAATGAGATGAGAGGACCTTTAAATCAAGACAAATCAAAAGATCTTGGAGAGAACAATTTTCTCCAAGTTATAGAATCAATTAGGTCATCCAAATCATTAGATGAATTCCTTGGTAGTAAATAATTTATATCTCAACAACAACAACAATCACCAAAGAGTAGGAAGGATGACATAAACAAATTTAGTGATATTGAATTGTTGACCATCATTAATGGCCAACTAAATCCTTCAAACTCGGAGAATTTATTAGAGCTTCAATCATCAAGATTGAAGCAATACAACTACAATTTGAATATGAATAGGTGGAATCTAATGATTGAACTAAGGATTCGAATGATGAATTCCTTAAAATCAGATCCAAAATTATTAGATTCAACACATCCTCTATCACCTGATCAACCCAATGTTCACCATCAATATGAAGGTCACATTATATCTGGTTGGCATGAGAATTGTTCAATGATTTCTTTGGAAACATCAAAGAATATACAAATCAGAGAGTTCAAAGTTCCATCTGGAGTATTATCATTGGTTTACGCTAAAGGAAACATTTATTCATTTGGAGGAGAAGGTCAAAGTGGGGATTATACTAGATTCTCCTTTGCCAACAAGAGATACTATCAAATGGAATCTGATAAGATGTGCCATGGAACCCATATTTACGCTTGCTTTGATGGTGACCACACTATATACCTTGTTGGTGGACTGGGTCAAAGAAGAAGTCGAACTGTGGAGGAATTCAATATTGATACACAACAATTTACCAAGGTTGGAGAATTGGATTCAAAATTGAAGAGTATCAATGTATCATGTCAATTTGTTTGTTGTGGACCTTTGGCTTTCAAGACCCTCTATATCATTGTTGAAGGTAATCTCATTTCCTTCAACATACAGACTCTTTCAACCTCTATCCTTATGAAAAAGGTATCCAACATTGATCATAGAGATGCATATTGTTATGATGGTCAAGATAGCATTTATATATTGTCCAAGACATCATTCAAGAGATTGAGGATATCAACTAAGCAGTTGACCAATCTTTCACCTTGTCCAAACTATAGAGATTATCATTATTCATTAATCTATGATAGAGTATATGGAATTGTGTTTCTAGGTGGAAAGAATATGAACCATAAATATAGTATCGAAGATAATAAGTGGACTAAATTTTATGAACATGATGATGTAGATAGGATCTACTACCGTGGATGTTTGATTAGAGAACAAACATATTAATTAATTAAATATTTTCTGTTATTTTGTAGATCCAGGTCCTTCAACATCAAGTTTCTATTATTAGCATCCTCTGTAATTTGAAAAAGTTTGACTTCTGATCGGTTTGTTTGTAAAATTCAAATGATCATTTCTAATGTAATATTTTGAAGTCCACAACAAAAAGAGATAGACATATGATGGACGATGATAACAACAACAATAATAACAACTTGGTTTGTCCGACTCACAGTTCAAGGCGGCTAGAGTATATATGCCATGAATGCAAGTGTTTGGTATGTCATGCATGTATGACAAAGAGTATTCATATGGCTCATCACGAGAACCTTGAACATATAGACGACATCAAAAAGAGATTTGCAATGGATGAATGCCATAAATTGTGGAGCGATAGAACAATTGAAGGGATGGGACGTCTATGGGATTCACTAAAGGTGTGTGCAACGTCTTATCAATCATTGGATCAGTCTCAAACTCAATTGACGATGAGTGTTGATCAGTTGGTTCAGAAGATCGCCCAACAACAGCGTCAAGTCAATTCACAGA
This sequence comes from Acytostelium subglobosum LB1, assembly GCF_000787575.1. Lineage (NCBI taxonomy): Eukaryota > Evosea > Eumycetozoa > Acytosteliales > Acytosteliaceae > Acytostelium > Acytostelium subglobosum. The sequence continues at coordinate 839,057 of NW_012236528.1, read as the reverse complement.
TCATACTTCATATGGAGCAAGCTAAATTAGCAATCAACAGCATCATCAATGAGCTCAAGGGTCCGCTCAATCAGTACAAGTCAGAGCATCAAGCAGACATTTCATCAGTCATTGAATCAATCACTTCATGTACGACAGTGGATCAGTTCCTGAGCACATCGCCTATCTTTCAACAACAATCACACAAGAGAATGATATCACAATTGAGTGATAATGAGTTGTTGACCATCATTAATGCACAACTTAATCCTAGTGACTCAAACTCACTTAATGAAGCTGCATCGATATCTCGTCGCTTAAAGGAGTTCAAAGTCAACATTGACGTTGACAAGATTGAGTCAATGAAAGCGATGATCACAAGTGCAATCACAGCGCTCGCGTCTGCACGACCACCTTCTCCTCCCTCTCCATCTGCTCCTCCCTCTGCTCCTCCTCCACCTCCACTTCCACCCGCACAATCAAGAAAGTCACGACCACGTAGTTCTTCAAGACCGAACAAAGTGGAAAAGGTCAAAGAACTTTATGATGTATACATCTTCTGTGTATCTAAAGATAAGTCCTCAATGTTGAATTTGGAGACATCTGAATGGGCGTCCAAGGGTCTAATCATACATGAGGGAGCAAACTCGTTGGTACACGCTCGCGACAGCATACATTCATTTGGAGGCAATGCTAATAGGTCAGGCTTCACCCGATACTCCCTTGAAGGCAAACAAAGCATTCCAAACGACCTGTATTCAACGGAATCTGGATTAAACACGTTTGCATGCTACGATGGCGACCGGTGTATCTACCTCATTGGCGGTGCTGGCGATGCAGGACAGAGGACAGTGGTCGAGTACGATATTGACAAGCAACTATTTACAAAGATTGGTGTTCCCAGCACCAAGACAGAGCCGGCCTGTCAATTCGCTTGTTATGGACCATTGGGCAATGGCAGTAAAGTAATCTACATCATCGAAGGAGGCAAGCTCATCTCATTGGACATCACTCAGACACCGCATGTCACCAAGGTCTTGATGAACAATGTCAGCAACAACGTGGAGCAATATCAAGATGCATATTGTTACGATGGTCAAGATAACATTTATATCTTGTCAAAGACATCGTTCAAAAGATGTAAACTATCGACCAATGAGTTAATCGAATTGGCGCCATGTCCAAGCTATCGTAATTCACAATACTCAATGATATATGATATTGATTATGGCATTGTGCATCTTGGTGGAAAGAAACAGAATTGTCGATATACAATAGATGATAACAAGTGGACGACCATTGATGACAACGATGAAGTGATTGCAAGGAATCATTTCAGAGCTTGTGTCGTCCGTCACAAGCGCCCCTTGAAACTGAAGTGAGTGAGTGAGAGAGATTGTTTGAAATTCAATAAAAACGACAACTTTCACAAAACTTTCGTTTATTTATTGTTTCCATACAGATAATAATAACAATGAATAATACAATACAATTACAACAACAACAACAACAACAACAACAACAACAACAACAACAACAACAAGAATATAATGAGGTCACTATTGATCCAATAGCATTCCAACAACTATCATTCACAAGTAATCCATACTTTTATACACCATTTCAAAAGATTTTCAACAGGTCATTGGTCAAGTTCTGTGATGACGAAGAAGAGGAGGATAATTACAATGAAGAGGACGACGATGATGAAAGCACATATGATCACGAACCATTCGTAACAAGTCTTATTGATGATAGTGACAATGTCATTACTCCGACGAAAGTGAGCAAGCATGTGTCGTCAGAGTTGGTGTCCTCACCTCAGACTACCTCACCAACTTTGACATCGACGACATCATCAATAACTGATAACAAACCAAAGAGGATCATACCAAAGAAGACTAGTATACTATCAACAGTCAACACACAACGCGAGGCGACAATGAAGTTACAACAAAACCTAGAGGAACAACAATTACAACAACGTGATAGAGCGAGGTTGGCACGTATAAAAGAGTTGGAACAGCGTGAGAAGGAACAGAGAGATAAGGAGCAAAGGGAGAAAGAACAACGGGAGAAGGAACAGCGCGAGAAGGAAGAGAAGGAGATGGAGAAGAAAAGGAAGAAACAAGAAAAGGAGGATGCGAAGAAACAGGAGAAAGAGGCAAAGAAGAAAGAGAAGGAGGCCAAGAAAGCTGCTTCATCTCCAAGCAAAAAGAAGGACACAACTCCAACTCCGACACCAACACCCACCAACAGTGGCGTAACAGTGGCAAGCGTGGAGTCCGAACAATCTGCATCAATATCAACATCGTCATCGTCTCTTTCAACATCTGGATCATCAATTGCAATATTCAAACCATCAGACATACCATCGCGTCAAGCCAAGTCGCGAATTGGTAATCTATTCACAGGAACTGGCTCAATGTCAGCATCACAACCATTGGTTCCACCAGCAGTGCGCAAGCTGCCCTCGATAAGGAACAGCAACAAACAGTTAGCCACTGACTCATTGACTTCATCATCGTCATCTCCATCACTTGGAGCTGGCCCAGCCGCGACATCAACATCTACAACCCCTCAAGTACAAGCATCTACTTTCTCCACATCCATCGCGTCAACAACGAATTTACCAGCAGTCATAACACAAGCTCAAGCAACCAAAATAATACCTCCAAAGACAACAATAACAACAACAACAACAACAATGGTACCACCAACAGAGCCATTACTGGTCAAGAGGCCGAACATCTATCATCATATCGACGAGGAGATGGAGAGACTCATAAGCGAGACACACAAGAGGAAGTTGAAATGTATAGAGACAATGCCAAAGTATTACAAGAAGACAGAGTCTGTTGATATATCCACGATGGTGCCTCTGTCTGGCGACCCCATCCTCACACATAGAGGAACAGTACTCCAACTTGGAAAGTGTCCAGTCTTTGAGAGAATAGCTCTAAACTCTGAGATACCCTTGGCCAACTACTATCCTTCACCTGATGAGCCAATTGCATCATCGTCAACACATTGGACAAAGAGTGTATGTAGCGCGAACAAACATATTGGAATCATTCCTCAGTACTAACAAACATCTTCATCATCATAGACTGTACCTCAATTGTCCAAAGATCCACAGATACAGGCATTAGTGGAAAAGAATAATATTGATATTGTTCTGTCTTCGTCCACATTCATCAAGCTGATCAACAACATTGGACCAACTTATATCGAGGACTGGGAGGTACCCATTCAATCAAGAGAGTACAAGAATCAATTGGGCGAGACAAAGAAGGTGTTCATACTTGACAAGCCGTTGTTGAAGCGATCGATGACTCACAGGGAGAGGAACGAGAAGTACTACAACTTGGCTGTAGAGTCAATTGGCTTATCCAGGGGCGAGCAATCAAACTACCCACCGATCCATTTCTCAACACTGGAGGACCAGGCTGTCAACGACTCCAATCGCTTCCTCCGCAACACCAACCTCACGTACAATGTTTGGCGCTTTGGCGAGATGAAGCTGCTCATTCGTTGCAAGATCCACGGTCTAGTCCCAGACCCCTCTTCACGACTCAAGGTGAGATACGTGGGCATCAAGACCAAGGTGGAGTATCATCCTGACAAGGGACTAGAGGATGCACTGCCAAGCGATACGGCCAAGTGGTGGTCGTACACATACATTCGTCCAGACGCCCATCTCATCTTTGCCCGTATCAATATATGGAATCGCACCATCATGTCTCTGGAGAAGAAGGAGATGACCCACATACTGCATCCAAAGTGCCAGTTCAACCCGGCCAAGTCATCCAAGGTCACGCTGGAGCTGTTGAAGCATGTTACGCGTCTGCCCGTCGGTGCTCATCTGATGAGTCACAGGTCAAGCGAAAGCTATGTGCACTTCTATCAAGAGGCAGACGTAGCAAACACTGCCATTGATGAGGTGAGCAGCATGGTTGCAGACAATCAGTTGTACGACGTTCATCAACGTCACTCTACAATCCCATCGTTCGACCCCGATGTACCCTTGGTCACACTCACACCATTGCCAATGCCACCTGCTGCCTCGCCCTCGTCTGCCGCAGCAATGGCCGCTCCTACCTTCAAACCAAACAACCAAGGCAATGCACATCCTCCACCAAACATGAAGATATGTTTCTCCTTCGCCAACACTGGACACTGCAAGAATACATCGACCTGCAATTACTCCCATCTGACAATGGCCCAGATCAAGCAGAATGGTCTGGAGCACCAGTTGCAGGGACATGTTGGTAACAACAATGCCACTGGAAAGAAGAGAAAGGCCACCAAACAGAAGAAGAAGAATGATGGCAAGTCACATAGACATCATGGTGCTTCAGATGACTCATCTGGTGCAGGATCAGATTATGAATCACCCGCAACCGGCGCAAACGCATCAGCAGATCTGTCATACATCAGCTCTTTACTGTAATATCATCGTTATCCTCTGGAACATCATCGACTTCGTTATCCTGGTCATCCTCCTGGTCTTCATTATCTTCATCATTGTCATCATCGATCTGGGCATTCTTTGCGGATTCCTCAGCAGCATCATTCTCAGAACTGCGAATGTTGTTGGCGATGTGTCGAAAGCATTGAAGGATAACACTCTTCTCAGCTGTAATCTCTCGATTGAATAGCTAAGATGAAGATTGGTCTGGTCAACATGGATGTTGGATAGATCAACCAAGAGCCAACATTCATATACATACCTTTGAATACAAAGAGTTGGCCAATATTCGTGGCTTTAACTTGGCTTTAGTGTCCTTTCCAGTAGCAGCGCTACTCTTCTTATTCTTGTTATTGTTCTTGTTCTTTGAATAGTCCTTCTTCTTTTCTAATAGTTCGGTTGTATCTGGTATTTCTACCAAGGTTTCTAGACCACTCTGTTTGAAGTGCTCCAAGGTGGAGGGAGTCTCCTCAATCTCTCCATCCTCTTCGCCTACTTCATGTTTGTCCAGATCGTTGGACTCATTCGTTTCATTCTGTACAGTGTTGTTGTTGTCAATGTCTCCATTGTCCAATGTTATATCTTTGGTTGTTGCAATAGTTGTAATTGTTGTAGTTGTTGTAGTTGATGTAGTTGCTGTATCTGTTGGGTTGGCCTTTGATCTTGATGATGGTGATTGATTATGTCTTGTCTTGTTTCGCTTGTTCTGCCCTTGATTCGTCAATGCACCTCTCTTGCGAGACTCTGCAATCATTGCCTGTTTGGCCTCTATATTCTCCTTTGTTGGATATCGTCTTCTTCTCTCATCTAGATATCGTTCTATATCCTCAGGTGTCTCTTGTATCTTTATCGTTCGCAGTCTCTGATTGAACATCTTTATACGCTTGATTTCGTCCAGTGCCTCATCGTCCAACTTGTCCTCATCATTCTCGCCGAATGGTTTGGTCTTGTTGCTACTGCTACTGCCACTTCCACCTCCACTACTGCTGTCGACTGTTTGACTTCCTCCTCCAGTCTGGCTGCCTCCACTATTGTTGAATGGTCTGCCCGAGCCCCTACCTCTACCTCTGCCTCTACCCGGTGGACCTCCTCTATTTGGTGGACCTCCTCTTCCTGGCTGACCACCTCTATTACTATGTCCTCCTCGCATAAATGGTTGTCTCTGTACATTGGGGGCAGTCGCGATTAAGGGAGCAGGAGGTCTATGTGGTTGATGTGGCTGCGGTTGTACAACAGCAACAGGAGGTGCTTGTTGTATTGGCTGTTTCTGTACAGAGTACATTGCAACCAGTTTAGACAGGTCCATCTTTATATGTTTATGTGTCCGTGAACAAACGAACGAGTAATTGAATGAATGATTGAAAGACGAGAATGAGTGTGTTGAATAGTCGAGTGTTTCTTTTTGTCGCTCGCACAGCGAAGGAAGGGAGTTTATTGGCAGCATGATGGAAGGTGAGTTGGGATATGATTGGATGCACCTCTGGTTACTAAATGCCAAAGGTGTTTAAATACATAGTTAGAGACAGACAGACAGTGGAGGGCGTATGTCTGATTAGTTGGTGCTCTGAACCCATCCCTTGTTCTGGCTGTCATTCTCGTTGTCCTCGTCCTCAATGGCATCCTCATCCTCTGGATCGAAAGCATCGTCGGGCACCGAGTAGATGTTGACGACTGGACGGTTTGGATCGCGGTGCAGCAGGTACTTGCCCTGTGGCAACTTGGCGCAGGTCTCAATGAGGCTCTTGGCGATGGCCCATGTGTTTCTCATGTCGACACGGTTCTGGTTGTTAAGGCTGGACACGGTGACGAGCTGCGAGGCGAGCAGCTTGTGGGCGGTTGGCTCCAGTGGGTTGGTACGTGACACGTAACCCAAACTCATCATGTCGATGCCTCCCAGGGTGGCCTGGATCGACCACTTGGCAAACTTGGTCGAGTTGTTCTTCATCTCGTTGGCCAGGATGGATGCACGCTGGTTGTCGATGTTCTTTCTGAAGTCGGTCGATTGATCACGTCTTGGATCAAACTCGTTGGTGGCCTTGATCGCGATGAACTTGGTCTGGCCCTTCTCGAGGACAGCGCCGTCCACCTCGGTACGAGCCAGGACGACCAGATCGTCGCCCAGGTCATACTTCATATATCTGTATCCGACGGTCACGCAGTTCTGGCTGTCGTACTCGTCCTCTTCCAGCTCAGTCTCGAATTTATATGCTGGAGTGTCCTGTGAAAGAGCCTGTTGTTGGTAGTTCTGGTTGATAACTGATGCCTCGTTGGAGAGCGCAGCTGGTGAGTTGATTGGGTCCTTGTCGTCGTAGTGCAGGTTGGCATTCTCGTAGACGGTGATGTTGTCAGTGGTGCCTGGTCTGTGCTCAAAGAAGGTCTTGCCTCCGACACGGATGACGACGATGTCCCACGAGTAGACGGAACGGTTGGCCGTCATCAGTGTGGCCAGGATCGAGTCTGTGATGTAAATGCTTCCGAGCTGGTAGTTCTTTCTGAAGAACTTGTCGTCTGACGTTGGGATCAATGGTACGGCCTTGTCATTCTTGATCAAGTTCTTGTCGTCTCTTGCTGTTACTCTCTCAACATTAATGTTGTAGTATTTGGCTGCACCACATGTTGCGCTGTATTGATTGGGATGATAGATTGAGTGAGTTAGTGATTGAATTATTGATTGATTGAGTGTAGCCGCGATGGGATGACACATACATGAGCTCTGGCTGTGGGGCTGTTTCGAGGTAGAGTGTCTTGAGTGGAGTCAAGTCGATCTCCTGCTTGTTCTCCCAAGTGGGCTGGATCTCGATTGAGGACTCGCGGTTCTTCTGACGACGATCGTTCCAGAAACGGTTGAATGGACGACCTCCGCGCTTACCACCGCGCGATGAGTAACGATCGAGAATGACACGACCGCCCTGTTGACGCTGACCACCACCGTAGCCACCACGCTGGTTGAATTGACGTGGTCCCTTGTTGTGGAATCTGCTCTTGTTGACTGTTGGACGAGAGTAATCGACCAACTGGAAGCTCTCCTCGTCCTCCTCCAACTTGAATGTGAATGGGTTCGAAGCGTTGGCTCCATAAATGTTCTGTCTATCTATATTATCGTAATCATTATCGTTTGATGTAAGTATGATGATGATGATGATGTTGTTGTTGTTCATCTCGCTGTCCGCTCAATCAATCAATCATTCGGGACCAATCGATTACTGATCGCGACTCGCTCTGTTTAAGCTGTGACCTGTCGATGATGATGATGATTATGATGCATACGATATTGCTTCATGTTGGAGTTCCAATCGGAGCACTTTCCAATCTTCTCGCTCTTTGAGAATGGAGCATAGGGGATATCGTTGAACTTCTCCAAACTGCCAGTTGGACCCCATCCATCTGTGTTTGCTTTGATTGTCGTTAAATCGAATGATAGCGACATTGTCTTCTTCTTCTTCTCTGTAACTAACTAATATATAATAATAATCAATATATAACAGTGAATGAATGAATGGTTGAATGATGATAGTGTTTCACACAAAAGTTAAAGACAGGCTTACCTTGCGTATTCACCAAAGTCTGTGAGTCGTGTGTTTCGACTTCAACACATTCAACACCTCACTTCACTCACACCCTTGTTTTTATTTTATCATTTTCTCAACATTTTTGATCAAAAAAAAAGCCCGGGCTTTATTTGATTATCCCACTACTGATCAAACCGAATAGGAATAGTTCCAGTAGGACTAAGTTACTTTGATTGAATGAATGATTATTTACCTTTTAATAATGATGCAATTTGTTTGGATGAATAATGATTGGATACTCGACTGGAAACGAATATTGAAATTATGATTGATGAGAGGATGACACCAAAGAACCAATAGTAGGGGAATTGGAACGAGAATGGTAGTTGAGTGAATAGGTCGAATTGTAGTGTAAGGGTGATCGCCACACCAAGTCCAATGAACAGTCCAAGTGCAACGGAGCAAATGATCAACACCAATGCCTCGTAGATGTAAATTCGTTTCACTTGGAATCCAGTCAATCCAATCGATCTCAATACACTGAACTCCCAAGCATTCTCATGGATGTTGGCGGCGAATGACACTGAGAGCATAAAGAAACACAGCACGATCGATATGCCCGACACCGTGTAGAAGAACAGCTCGAGCAGCTGGACGGCCGTGACGGTGGTCGCCAGCAGGTACGCTGTGTCGAGCACTTGGATCGAGTCGGACTTGAGGAAGTTCTTGCAGCCATTGACAATGAACTCGCGCGCCGACTGCGATGTGTTGGGCTTGAGTCGGATCAGCAGACGCGACTTGGGCGTCTGGTCGGGCAGCACGACCGTGGGGTCGACAGTGAGGTTGTGCACGAGCCGCATGGTCTCTTTGAACTGGTCGATGCTTATGAGCACGGGTGAGTTGGCAACGGTCTGGGAGTAGCTCGAGAAGAAGAACGAGGGGAACATGGACACCATCGACTGAGGCTTGGCCAGCAGCTTGACCGTGTTGTTGACGCCGTCGGGTGCCTGATCAAAGAGTATGTCCAGGCTGAATGGAGTGTTTGTGTCCGCGCCAACATAGAGCGCAAAGGCATCGGATAGAACCATGTCTGTGTAGTTGCGGTAGATATAGTTGTTTGATGGAATTGATGAGGACCATGATATGTTTGGTTGGCTGCCATTGGAGATCACATCGGGTGGTGGAGTTATCTTGTTGTTGGGGTCCAGTGTTATGACATCCTTATGCTCATTGACGTAGAGACTCCTGATGATGTCTGGTCGCTTGAGGTATTGTGGGAATACAAGTCGCGGATTGGTCTTGGTGATCCGATAAAAGTCGAGATAGGCCGTGTCAAGATAGTTGGGCTCGATGCCGTACACCTTGACCTGGGCCGAGGGGTATTGTGCCAGTGGATAGAGTGTCGTTGATACTATATTCATCACATTGTCCAGACTGAATGTGGCGAATGAGTATGACATCACTGCTGTTGTGGCCGAGTTGTTCACCAACTCATTGTTGAGGAATGCACGCAAATCGTCTTGAGGCAGCTCAAACTCTGAGTTGGTGCTGATGACTGCGATGTCAGATCCGACACCCAGTCGTACAAGTTGCTGGATGTTGTGGCCTTGAAGACGGAACACACATCCAGTGAAGATGATGAATGTGAGACAGATTGTAAACATCATTGATGTTTTGGCATTGCGACCACGATGAGATGATAGGTTCTTTCTGATCAGACTGTAGAGTGTGCGGCGGTCGGGTCCCCACACCAACAGGGCAAGGAACAGGCGTTCGAGGAGTGACTGCACAGACTGTGCGAGCAGCGCCAGTCCAAATAGCATGGCTAGGAGGATGGCGGTTAGCACGCCAAAGAACAAAGACATGTCACTAAAGATGAAGCTGAGTGGTATCAGGTAGTAGACGGCGAAGCCACAAGCCACGCATATGATTGAGATCACTGTGTGCAATGGATTGAAGCCAATGGACTCTAGCTTCTGGAACTTGACCATTGTCTCGGACTTGACTTGGTGGTAGATGTCCAGGGCATCACGCAGAGTCTTGCTTAGTGCTCGTTGGATAGGCACAATGTTGGCCAGGATGGGCAGCAGCAGGCCCATCACCACGCCGACCAGCACAGCTTGGCCATGGAGGTCGAGGTTTACAGGAAGGATCACGAACTGGTATATAAAGTGCGCGACCACAGCGTAGCAAACCCAGCCAAAGATCAGACCGAGGAGGATACCCGGGATGCTGAAGTAAAGTGACTGGACCAGCAACAGGATGATCAGGGTGTGATGGCGCATACCTTGTGCACGTAACATGCCATACTCGAATGTCTTGCCCTCTACATCGCTGAGGAGTAGACTGTATATCATTAATGCGCCAAGCACCAATAATACTGCTGCCACACAATTGAATATCTGGTCCAATGACATCTTTGGATACATAAACATATTGAGTGCAGATGCCAAAGGTGTTGTAAATATCGCTGGATAATTGTAACCAATGCATGTTGACACCTGATTAGTGAACTCCATCAATGATCGTTTGATATCCTGCTCATTAGGTGATGAGTATACATCCACTCGATTATGTAGCATCACTATTGGAGTCATTGAGTAGTCCTGTTTAAGCGTAAGCTAGTGTCTATTACATCAATCTATCAATGCTATAACCTACATTAAGTTGGAAGTCTTTGGCAAACTGCTTAAACTTGGTTTGGAAGATGTTGAATGGTTGAAGTATGTTTGTTATGTTGTAGGTTGGGAAGAAGATTGGGAATGTCGCATTCATGATCTGCTCCACAAACAATAATGTATTGTCCATACTTTGATACGTTGAGTTGATGTGATCCCTCAACACCTTGTCCACAAAGTCACTCTCCAACACTGCTACATTACCAAGCTGTGAAGGATACTTGCCGCCTGGGGACTCAATCGCTCCCATCACTTATATATGATTGTTAGTGTATGATTGATTGATTGAATGAATGATCAGCGAACATACCTATTAGATCCTTCTTAATGACGAGCTGGTCGTGGAGGTCATCGTAGAGGTTGCTTAGGACGATATATGGGTAGAGTGTGTTGCCATCCTCACTGATGCCGTTACCAAACATCTGCTTCAGTTGCTGGACAATGTTTGGATACTGGAACTGGAGAATGGTAATCAGTTGACTGATGTCAATGCTGGGTGGTATGGGTACGCCGGTGTAGTTGACGATCATCTTCTCGATGTCACTTAGTGTCGGTATGAGTGTGGCGGCACTCAGTCGATCAAGAGTGTCGATAAAGTCCATCCTCATATGTACGACGTTTTGTTGATTGGGTTCGACCTGAATACGCCGCAGGAACGTGCTGGAGAAGTATGCTTGATTGCCTATCAGTGGCGGCAAGGTCCAGCCTCGACCCAACCCCAGCTGTTGTTCCAGCGTCGAGTTCATCGCCAACACGATCAGAGGTGATGATATGTTTGTGGCTGGCGATCTTATGTTTGCGATTGATTCCCATCGTGGCGCCACGCCATCCACTGTAGTAGCATTGGCTAACTCTCTTGTAATCATCGTAGAGTTGAGGAAGAATGGTGCTAGAGTGAATGAGTTGAGGTACTCCATTGGATCTGAGCGGCTCTCGTGAGACCACTGATTGAGCAATGGTGTCGGGTCGCCTGTTAGCACCAAGTCAAATTCACCAGTCTGATCCTCAGCCAACTTTAAGAATACAATAGGTGTATTCTGAATCAAGTTCTGAAGACATCTATATGTTTGATTGATTGATTGAATGAATCAGTTGAGTGAGTTGAGTGAATGAATGATTGAATGTGATTGATGTCTTACGTGAGGAACATTACGACGAGGAAGACAGTGGCGAGACCCATGAAGACACTCTTTAGGTTCTGCCTGGTGTTCTTGTGTACATATTGAAGTGCACCATTCACATCACTAAAGTATATGAATGCACATTTATAATAGAGTTGTGATAAACATGATGATGTTGCACGTGCATGTCTTGATCTTGATCGATTGATTCCTGGTTGTTTAAAAGGATCTTCATAATCTACTGATTTATCTTCTTCCTCTTCATTATTATTATCATTATTATTATTATTATTATTGTTTGAGAATAATAATGATTGATGTTCATCAATTAAACTATCATCAATTTCCAAATCATTCTCTAAGTCATCACTATATTCTAATGATGATGATGTCGATGAAGATAATCCTTCCATTTATTATTGAATTAATTATTTATTGTTGTAGTTATTAATAATAATAATAAATAGTAAAGTATGATCATGATTGATTGATTGATTGATCAATATGTCACAGTCATCTTGGACAAAGACATCACCTCACTGACACACACCATTTGAGAGTATCACAAGTTAAAGTGAGTTAGTGTGTTAGTCAATCACTTATGAGAGACAACCAACATGTGCAAGTAACTGTGTGTGAACTTCTTCATAAAGACATCCAAGGACTGGCAAATCGATTACTATTTGGGAAACACTATTACCTTTTTAGGTCATTTCCAGTTTTGGACAAATGTTTACAAACATGGACTGTTGTCATCCCTTGTCCTTTGCTTTTGTTTGACTCGTCGAGAGTACCAACATCAATAAAGTCTCAAGTTGAATATTAATAGATATTGTTGTTGATTCCACAGTACACATACATACATATACATACTTATACAATCTATCACATTATACAATACTTTAACTTCATCTCACATTACTTTGACAGCAGCTCCAATCCAACTCGATAGGATGTATGTTTTTGAATCACCTACTATCGAAGAAGAAGACGAAGAAGAAGACAAGTCTACACTACTACAACTACTTCTACATTAGTTATAGTAGTAGTTACAACAACAAAGAACAAACACAACATCAATCAATACCAACAACCTCGACTTGATATCTATCATACAATCTAACTTTGAGAATGCATGAGATAATCATGTGGAATTATTTAGTATCATTTGTTCCAACGACAATGTAAGTTACAAGTGGATATATTGGCACGCCAAGGAATGAAACTGACTCAATATGGATGAAACCAATAGCAAAGCATTGTCACAGTTCAGAAGAGTGAACGATTTATATAAACATGTACAGGATACTCAGAAGAATGTTGCCCTGTTCCATCTGGGACATTGGGTCAAGTTAAAGGTGGGCGGAGTGCCATTCATCGTGAGAAGGAGGACTTTGAATTGGTACCCAGGCAGCGTATTCAGTAGTATCGCAATCTATGACAAGAATACGACAAAGAGATTGACAGAGTTCATTGCCAATCCATTCTTGCTCAACTCTCGTCTACTCGAGTCAACGACGAATGACGACCCCCATATCGCCATCACTCCAGCGAGCACAGACTCTGAATGTACGATGGGCTACAACGCATTGCCAATCATACAACAACAACAACAGCAACAGATACATGGTGGATCGTATACGACCACGACACCAGGTAAAGAGATCGCAACCATACCAACCAAACCATCATTCAAGTTTGAGAAAGATCCCGATGGCTACTATCTTATTGACCGCGACTCCCAACTATTTGCCATCATACTTAACTACCTACGATCGGGCGAAGTGGGCACATTGCCCAGCACCGTAGACATCAACATGTTATTACTGGATGCCCAGTTCTACCGACTCTACGACTTGGAAACAAAGTTATCCAAGGTATGACCGGGAAGATGATCACTCAATCACACTCAATCCACTGACCCAATCAATCAATCAATCAATCAATCAATCAACTTAGAGAATACTATCAACTAGAAGAGAGGACGAGAGGATATTCGTCTTGAACTCAGAGTTGAATGAGATGGAGACACCGCCGTTCTTCATCATCGATATAAAGTGGGTGAGGAGTTGGAAGATGTTCATCGAGGAGGAAGGCCCCATCCCCGAGCCAATCAACAACACTCACCTGCTCAAACATGACGGATCCCTAAGAGATGGTCTGGTGCATAAGGTCGACTACATCTGTGTAACCAAGCCCACCTGGCTAATGATCACCAAGCACTATCCAAAGAGTGGACCCATAATATCGCGACCAACAAAGAACATCTATGATACACCAACGTATGTATATCTTGTCCTGTCCTCCATGTGATATATATCGCTAACATGTTGTCATATCCATCCATTCATCCATAGTCAATGTTCAATATGGGACATCAAATAAAGATGTTGTTGTTGTTGGCTTCGCCACAATGTAAATAACCTGTATATCTGCTGTTGTTGTTATTGATTGAGTCGCGCGCATCTTATATAATATAATATGAATCTTAGTCGACCTGATCCTGAGTCTTTGAAGCGGATAGGTCGATGGTGATTGGTCGCAGCTCGCCAGCACGTTTCTTTCGCAGCAGACGTCTCTGGGTCTTGAGCTTCTCCTTGTGTGAACGGACCTTGGTCTCGACCATCTGGAACTCCTCGTCGGTGTTCTTAATGTCCACTGTGTAACCGGCAAAGTACTCCTTGAGCTGCTCATCGGTGGGGTTGTAGGTGACCGGCTCGAATGGACCTAGGTTGACGGTGAGTGGCGACGCGGGCAGCTGCGAGATCTGGCCGGCGTGGGGGTTGTTGATGCTGGCGTACACCTTTAGACGCTCGCCCAGATAGAACTTGTTGTTGTTCTTGGGCAGCATGCCCATGACGGCGTGTCTGATGATGTACTCGGGGTTCTTGATGCGCATGTCGCGGGCCTTGGTCTCCTTCAGACCGCCAGGATAGCCCGAGTGCTTTCTGTACAGCTTCTGATCCCACTTCTTGCCTGTGAACTCGATGCGATGTGCGTTGAGCACGACGACATAGTCGCCAATCTCTCTCGTCACACTGTTGTCATAGATTGGCTTATGCTTTCCACGCAATAGTAGAGATATCTTTGATGCCAATTTACCAACGTGATGTCCTGTCGCATCGATCACATGCCACAATGGTGTTGTTGTCAATTCGTTCTGTGTTTATTTCGTTTGTCATCATCATTGATCGATCGATTGATTGAGTGAGTGAGTTGGAGAGTGTAATGTAAGTGATCGAATACTAAATGAGTGATTGATTGATCGATCGGTTGGTCGCACGAGTAGCTATGATCATAATCATAAAGTAATCGATTGATATCCTGTCTGTCATACCTTGAAGATTGCTCTTGAACCCATTGTATATATATATGTGTTTATGTTATTGAGATAAGTAGGTTGGTGAGTATTATGTGTATGAATGAGTGATGAGCACGATTGTGGTCGACTCGTGTGATGAAAAACTACTTGAAAAACTAACAAAGTCAAAAAAAACACGAAAGTGAAGGTCCTCCAAACAATTACTTCGTCAGAATGATCAATCAGATTAATCTGATATTCAATCAATCAAAGAGAGAAGAAATAGAAACGATATGATGTTATCACGATCCGCCAAGATGTGGCACTCAAGCCTAGGCATAAGCCTTGGGGCCAACAACATCAGGAGAGGAGCATATTGTACAACAACTACCACAGCACATAATCATGCTACACCTGCAGCAACATCGGCACATCTAAAGATGATAAAGTCCACAGTCAACCCAGCATTGACACTTTCAACAATGCCAGCATCGTGGTCTGCCTCAGCACTGGGCATCAACGTGGACAATCTTCATGTGCTGGAGAATGATCACAAGCCAGCTTTGATCACTGCACTCAAGAATGGCTGCAATGTCATATACTCATCAAACAATGATCTGAAGCATCCCACAGACGTCTTGAACTCTGTGCTCTCCAATCACTTCTCCAACAGCAGCAGCAACAGCAGTGGCAGTAACAGTAGCGAGGGCGAATCTGAAGCCATGTCAATCGAGAGATCATCACTTATTTATATCCAGCGCACCAAGCCCATGCAGGTCAAGGAGTTGGAAGACAGCGCCAAGTTTATACGCGATCAACTGGCAATCTCCAAGGAGAGAATGGAGATCTCCACCTTGGATGTCATGTTGCTCCATGTCGAGTCGGCCACGACAAAGGAGCAGTTGGAGAGCGCGCTGGAGCAGCTTGAGCAGCTCGTGGACGAGGGTGCCCTGCAGCGCTATGGTATCTCTTCGCCACTACTTCTAGATAACAATGGACAGGTGCCAATCGAGTCGATCGTTCAGTCCAAGCGATACCCAAACCTGTCGTTCTTTGAGTTCCCATTCAATCTGCAACAGCACCAGGCTGCCACGGCTAAGCTATATGATGGTGGCAGTCAGTCACTATGTGATTGGGCCGCACAGAACGACATTGCCACGATCAACTCAAGTCCAAGTTACTTCACCAACCCAGCCACAAACAAACAGTCGCGCTTCTGCAATGTAGATTCGCACACTGATCGCGACCTTCCCAAAATACTCAAGGATGCCTTTGACTTAGCCATTCATCTTGAGATCATCAATCCTATATTCGTAAGTACTAATCCAATGTCTGTGGACATCCACTATCACTCAATCACTCACATCCAACCCCCTTGGAATGATTCCAATCGACCAATCAATCACACAACAATTTTGTAGAAGGACACTGTTCAAATGGAAGCAGTAAAGCGCAATCCAAACTTGATTGGTCAACTTAGATGGGCTCACATGTTGGTGTATGACGCAGCCAAGTATGACAAACTGTCCAACTATTGGGTGTGGCGCAAACTCCTGGCACAGCGCATCAGACCATCGGTAAATGATGCCGTGCTCTCAGTCTTTAGCAATCATATTATGAACTCATGGGGTGGAGGCTACAGGAAGGCGATCAACAGCGTGTTTGATCTGTATACTTACTCGCTGGAGGCAGGCATCCACCAACAACAGCGTGCACTGGAACAAGAGGTTCGTCGAACTGCGGCCATCGCTGGCGTCACACTTCCCGACGAAGTGGCAGTCAGAGATTCGCTGATACAAGTGGCGCTTCAACTATCACAGAACAAAACAAACATCAGCATCGAAGACATCAACACATCACTGGAGGCCAAGCGCATGCTGGTACTTGGTGACTCTATCAAGGCCTTGCACTTCACAAATGATCAAGTGTCCACAATGTCATCGGCAATTAAATGGTAGTCTGTTGTTGCTGTTGATGTTGTTACAGAATACATAATACTATACATGTAGTTTACCAACTACCCCTTTATTAGCCACGCTGTGGAGCTGACTTGAGTTGCTGTTTGGTCTGAGGCAGTGGCGTTGTTGTGTGTTTGACATCTGGAGATACCCTCAATGGCTGGAGCATACGGAATTGAAGCTGGTTGTTGATTGGGGTAGATGATGATGATGGCTCATCTTGAGCTACTCGAGGAGGAGGTACATATCCACCAGAGAGACTCAATGCTGATGCCGACTTTGATGATTTTGGCATTGTCTTTGTCGGGTCGTCCTTAATGATGCTACTGCTAGCAATGAATGAGTGTGACTTTGGGGGCGGTGCCTTGCCTGGCGTCAAAGTCTTTGCGCTGAAAGGTGCTGGAGCTGGTGGGGTTGGCGATGGTGAGGGTGATTGGGTCGTGACTGGTGGATCAAAGAATCCTGGTGTCTTGGGCAGAGGTTTAGGAGGAGCCACTACAACCTGTTTGGAGAATGATCGAGGAAGTGTGGATGATCTTGGAGGTTGTTGTTGTTGTGATGGTTGAGTGTTGACGCCACTCTTCGTAGGTGGCACCAAGACATCTGTCGCATGCTCCTCAAACTGTACTCTCTTCTTTGTTGTTGGTGGTGTTGGTTGTGGAGGAGGTGGCTCGGCTGCTCCTGTCCTTGGTGGAGGAATCGGTGTTGTCTTGGACTTGAGTTCGTTTGGTGTGGGTGGAGGTTTGTTTGGAGGCCTGTCGAATGATGAGGTCATGTGCACCTGGACGTGAGTGTTGTTGGCGTTTCTATTTACAGTTGGCGAAGGAGATGGAGATGGTAGAGGTGAAGCTGAAGGTGATGGTGATGGTGAAGGTGTAGCATTTTGATTGGCCAAAGTAGGATCTACAGGGAATTTACGCTTGGGCACTATTGGTTTGTTCCTTAATGTGCCATGTGAATGTGTTGATGATGTTGCTGTGGTTGATGATGAGCTAGGTGGAAGAGGAGGTTTGGTGTGTGTTGATGTCGCTGCCGATGATGACGTTGTAGTCGTTGTAGTCGTGGTTTGTAATGCGCTCAGCTCGTCATCGTTAAGATTACTAATACGCCTGCTTGGTAGTGTCAAGTATTTGGCAGAAGGAGGAGGTGACTTGGGGAGGTTGGCACGTCCAACTGGCAATGGCTTTCTTGAGGGTGGCTTGGGCGGCCTAGGCGGCGACTCTAGCACCTCTGGATTGAATATCCTCGAAACTGGCCGAGGCATTGTCGCATGGTTGGGCATTGTGAAGACGGTTGTGTTGTCATCACGTCGAGGACTGAGCAGGATTGTGCCAGTGCGACGAGGTGGTGGACGAGGTCGTTGTGTCTGTGTTCCATTGGCAATGACGTGCACCTGTCCTGAATCACGCTTGGTGTCGACTGATGCTGGATCCAGGTATTCGATTGAGGACGAGTCCACTGGCGGCAGGATCTTCATCGACTTCCTGTAGGCACTCTTGACCTCCTTGCTCTTGAAAATAGGATCAAACAGCTCCACCATATACTTGACGACCAATGATTGATTCTTCAGATTAGCCAGACCGCTGCCAATGTCTGTAAAGTCTGGATCGCGCATCAGAGTTGGTCCAAAGATGATTCCAAGGTTCTCCGAAGTCATCTTGTTTCGATGCTTATTACGCTCAATCACCGACAAGAACTCCATAAACTTGCGCAATATACATAAATGTGATGGAGGTACATTCAATACAAGTCGTGCCAAACTACTTGCAATCCTCTCAAGGTTGTTGTCCTCTGTTTGTTGCAAGGTTTGTTAGTATGTGCGCGTGGACTTGGTTGGGGACGTGGACTGGACTTTATAACTTACTAACACAATTCATTGCCTCTTTATAGTTGTCGCATGGAATGAGTGGATCTGGTAACTCCTTGAAGAATGATGATATTAGACCACATATACAATATGGATTGAGTACGGCACTAAAGTCCAGATCACCATCTTCTATTCTAAACTTGAGTAAGCTTATCTCCTTGTTGCTGCCTGGTACTCTGAACAAGCCTTCAGTGTCCAAGTCTATGATTGAGTTCATTGAGTGTCAGTGTCATTCAATCAATCAATCAATCAATCAGTTGACTTACGATTCATTAGGTACTCAATACCCTTGGTTAGTACGAGTGGGATGCCATCTGGTTGGTCTGGATAGAGGTCTTGTAGCTCGCTGGGTGATAGACCAAACTGTGGAAACTTGAGACGATGTACGACTGTCTTGCCAAAGGTGAACTTGGAGAATGTAAAGTCCAAGTTTCTCAAGTATTCCCATGCCGATCTCTTTGGTTGAGATTGATCATTCATTGATAAATCACCTGTACTCTTCTTGCCCCTTGAACTCGTAGTACTATTCTTCCTACTATGTGATGGAGTGCCAGGTGGCATCAATATATTCCTATCGCGTAGTTCATCTGGTGATGGTCTACACATAATTTCATTATTATTAGTAATTAGATTGGATTGATTGATTGATTGCATTGATTTGATTGAATGAGAACATACCTTCGTTTAAAGAATGAGTTCAAGAAGTCACCAATCTTTCTTCTTATATTCTTTGATTGTTGTTGTTGCTGTTGTCCATTCAAACTACCACTACTAGTATTGTTATAATCCTCTAATGAGTGAGTTGACGTCGTTGCTGACGTTGACATTTCTTGTACATATATATTTATCTGTATAGTCTATCTAATCTATCTATCTATCTGTATGTTATGTAAAATTATATTAATAAATCAATTTGACTCAAACAAACCATTGAGCAATGAAGTTTGTAGATGATTGACGAAGTGTGTGTTACACACTCAAACTCTTAATTTAAGTGTTCTCTTGTTGTTTGCTTGGTTGTTTGGTGTGTGTTTGTTGTTGGCGTCACTCCCAGGTCCTACTCACAGGGTTGGGGTCTAAATCAAACAACCACACTACAAAAAGACCATCGTTTTTGGAGATTTTGATGAGCTTTGGCTCAATCAAAGTTGGGCGATCCACAAGTGACGTACGTATCTCGATTCGTATTGTAACTTTGAATTTATTTGAATTGGAATGTGAGATTGTATGTTGTATTTGATTGAACGAACGAAATAATGAATGAATGAAGAATGAATGTAAATGATTTAGAGTTTATTATTGATGATGCTTGATAAAGAGTTGTATCACCTGTCATTAGGTCAAAACAGTATTTGCCTTGGTCATTAAAGTTGTTCCATTGATTGTTCCAAGCAGCGAATGGTACTCCACCATTTTGTAGAACATTCTGGACACAATAGTGGCCAGCTGGCACTGTCTTGAATACATTGATGGTCTCAGTGTCTGGACCACCAGAACCAACAATCCTCTCGATGAATGCACCAGTGTCAGAGTTGGTCAGGGTGGACTCGATGGGCGAGCCAAAGTCGCCACCGTCCACTCCATCGTATCGTCTGTTGATGTTGTCGTCCAGGTAGGAGATGACCGTGATCACGCCACCAATGGGCTGTTTCCTGAAGCCAGAGTTGGCGACAAAGTCAGCCGACAATAGGAAACAAAGTGGGCTGTTGTCCTCGGCAAAGTCATTGTCGTTGTTGACGACCGAGAGACGGTCGTAGCCGGCTGGTATCGAAGAGGTGATGCAATAGTTGTCGGCGGGCACGTTGTTGAATGTGAAGCCGGGGTTGCCATCGATGGAGTTCTGTACAGCGTACGTCGTGCCGTCCGTCCGCTTGAGGGTCATCACTGTGCCGACCATGAATGGGTCGAAAGTCTGGCGCCCATTATCATTGTTGGTGTCTTCAAACGAGAATCCAGACACCTTGAACAGCTTCCTCCTGAAGCCAGCGTTGATGGCGCGGTCTGCGGACAGGGTGAAGCAGAAGTTGTTGTTGACGTCGAATGCATTGTCAGCATTGACTACAGTGATACGCGTGAACAGGGCAGAGGGCAGTGGGAGAGTCACCGAGATACAATAGTCGCCCGCCTGGACGTTGTTGAATGCGTAGCCGGGGTTGTTGGCCGTGGCAGTCTGTATGCCAACGATCGTTGTCCTTCTTCTTGAGAGTGAACTGGGAGCCCGCCACGAAGGGGTCGGTGCTCTGGTGCAGGTTGTCCGTGTTGGTGTCCTCCCAGACGAATCCACTGATCTTGTAGTTGGGCTTCCTGAAGCCAGCGTTGATCACCCTGTCGGCGAGCAGCGAGAAACAGAAGTTGTTGGTGCTATCGAATGCATTGTCCGCGTTGACCACATCCAGGCGGTTGTAGCCGGTGGGTACCGACGCGGATATGCAATAGTCGCCGAATGGAACGTTGCTGAACAAGTAGCTGGGGCTGTTGGCTGTGGTGGTCTGTGTGCCATACACCGTGTTGTCGGCCTTGCGCTTGAGTGTGAGCATGGAGCCGGCCACATAAGGCTCGCTCGGCTGACGTATATCGTTGATCCAGTTGATACTATTGCTGTCGTCACACCCGTAGTGGTCGCAGTCGTGGTCTGGGTGATGGTTGATGAGACACCCGAGGTAGAGACTATTGTCGAGAATGTGGTGGAAGCTGGTGCTGTCGTGGTGGATGCCACAGTGCTGGCAACAGTCGATTGAGTCGAGACCGATGTCGATGCCACTGTCGATGTTGATGTGGTCGAGGCTACAGTAGTCGCTACAGTTGACTGTTGTGTGGACACAGTGGTAGTTGCTCTTGTTGTTGCTGGCAATGATATTCCAGATGGTCCAAAACAATATGGCTTGCCATCATTATCCACTGCACATGCTAAGCCAGCCAAACATTTATGGAAAGTACATTTATGAATGCATCTTGGCTGTACATTTGGTAAAGGTTGGCAACAAACTTGATCATAGGGACAAACAATTGTGTTGCAAAGTCCTTCAGATACTATTATTATTATTGGATATATTTGGAATTATTCCAAAATGAATATATAAGTATGATTAATCGTTTTTGTTTGATTAATTTCCAAATATTCGAATAATTACCTTGATTGCCAAGTACAAATCTGGAACAGAGCAGTACTAAAATTAGTACCGCCGCTGGAAACAGAAGAAGATAATTAATTAATTAACTATCTTTTTTTTTTTGTCTTGGGAGAGCTGCTGTTGGTTGGTCGTTGTTATATGAATTATTATTTTAAAATATGTTGTAATTCTGGAATCAAGTTTGTAATATGATGATATGATATGATATGATAAATGGTATAGTGATCGAGATGGTTGGAATTTGTTGGAGGAGGAATATGGCATGCTGGCTGGAATCATGATCAATTTGCTGGCTCATTTTCAAAAGAGTGATCGTCACCTCCAAGCCAAATCGATAACAGGTGCTATGTGTTGATGTTGTTGATGTTGTTGTAGTAGAAGAAAGTCCACTGTGCCACCAATTGAACCAAGCCCCATTGTCCATGTTTATGATCAACTTGCCACACAATTCGAAATGAGTGAGGCCAGCCACAAAGTTAATGATGAGGGGGACCTCCAACCATGTGTGATGGTACCCTTTCATTCCAAACATATCACACACAAACACATCGATTATTTGTTTGATTGATTGATTGGTTGGTTAGTGAAAGCATTCATTCATTCATTCATTCATTCAATCTGTTGTTGTCGAATGTGGTATGCAAGGGTAAGGTCCCTAACCTAACTAATTAGCTAATGTGTGTAGCAGTGTGATTTAGTGTGTGTTCAATTATATATATATATATATGACCAATCAAACGAATGTTTGAAATACGCGTTTGACCGTCATACACATACATCTTCAGCATACCTTTGGCTCTGTTGTGTATTGTAATTATCTCTTCTCTATCACATCGCGACGATGAAGCTTTGTTGAACAAAATGAGATGTTCACACACACGGCAAACAAAGAGACAGAAAGAAAGATACATGTGCACAACCGGTTCATCAACTTGAACATTATAATGATCAAAGTTGTTGCATCTCGTATATTGGATTGAGTAATATGTAGGTACAGAATATGTTGGTTCGGATTGATGCTAGGAAGACACCAACGCTGTCGGCAAAGTACTTCGACACTTTGATGAGGGGTGGCGGCAGCGATCCTGATGGTATGCCCTTGGTACACAGGGCAAACGTGGACATGGTGGTCAGCATCACACTGTCCTGCGACAGCTGAACAACCTGTGAACAACGCTCTCGTTGTGGTGGCAACGTTGGAACACTTCCAACTCCGACACCATCTCCGTCTTCGTATCCTCCTTGTTGTTGTTGTTGCTGTTGTTGTGGTTGATGTTGATCATGAAGTAGTAGTTGCTGTTGTTGTTGTTGAAGTTGTAGTTGTTGCTGTTGTTCATTGGCCATCAAGAATGATATCAATCCAGGTGGTGAACCAATGGGCGAGCCAACAGATCTACGCGACTGTCGACTGTTGGAGCTGGATGATCTGGCCAATCGCGACGACTGGAAGTTTGGAGATGTTGGTGAGTTTACCCCCAAACTCAAGTCGACTATCTGACTGGCAAGGAGAATGGACGAGTTCTTGAGCACCAGGTTGTTGAGACTGGTGGCGATCTTTGTGAAGGTGGACGTCCACTCGAGCAAGTCACCGGCAGGAAGGTCGGCAATGGACACGCCATTCTCCACATGCTCCTCCAGTGTGTTGAGCGTGGACAACATCATCCTCAGGACTGGTATCGTGTCAATCTTGAACTTGGCCGAGAAGGAGTCGGATGCGGCAAAGATCTCGAGTGATGTGTGAAGGTGATTGTAGCAGCTGGACAGGATGGTCTTCTGTTGCTCGAGCGTGACCATTGTGCTGAAGGGGAACTCGGGTCGCGGCTGAGGCAGCTCGGCCAGGTGGAAGTCGATCTGCGAGAGACGATTGGTGACCGAGGTGATGATCGTCATGATGTTGACCTCCTCGATCACTATGACATCCGGTGCCTCGCCCGTGGTCGACAGGTCGAAGCGCAGTGAGTTGGACGACTTGGCCTGTCGCAACATATTGTTCTCGACAACCTGTATAATCGTGCTCTCCTCTGGCGGAGCGGACACGGTGATCATGATATCGTGATAGTCCACAGATGTCGCTCCATCCATTCCAATCTGCTGGCTGCCACGACTACCATTGCTGCCGAAACTATTCATATGTTCAAAGTCGACCAACATCTCATGTTCAAACAACAGCTTGTCAATGTCATCGGCAATGCCATGGTAATGATCCACTATCTTATACAAGCTTGATCCATTATAGTCCCTCACAGAGTAGAACAAGATGTTGCGTATATACTATGAATGAGTGTGTCCGCCTGGTTAGTTGGAGTTGATTGATTGAGGGTCTTTGGACTTACATCGATGAGATAGTTCATGCTAAGCTGATGCATGTACTCCTTGCTTGGACTTTCCGATGCCAGACATTGTAACAGGATCTGTTTGTTCTCATCCAAGTTGGCCTTCCTGACATCGAACGATGCCAACTCATGCATCCAATTGCTAAATGAGTTGAACAAGCTATGAAGTACAATCACGTACACTCCCATGACACTAATGATTGAATGAGTGTTAGTTCGATCAATCCATCCAAAATTGACATGGCCGCGAATACATACCCTGTGATATCCTTCTCGATACGAGCTGGTCGAACTCTGATGAACTCATGTAGTGGCAGTACCTTGCCGTATATCTCAAAGATGATCGGACTGAAGTACTTCTGGTCGTCTATGGTCTGCACCTGCTTGTTCAGTTTCTCCTGCTCCGAGAATCCACAGAGCGACAGCTCGATCTGATTGAGTGCTGTCAGTGATGCATGAGTGTCGTACTTGGGTGGACTCCAATAGGTCATCGCCAGCTCAAGGATGCGTGAGACAATCGAGTGCCAATGATCCTTTGGAACAGTGTTGCTACTCAGCAAAGTGAGCAATGCTGCATTTTGGAACAGCTTGGAACTCTTTGGACGCGGTGGACTCAGTATCGTCACGGTCTTGTCCGTTGACAATGTTCGCTTGATCATTGTTGGCGAGGATACTGGAGATATACCCGGAGAAGAACCTTTGTAAGACTTGCCAAAGACGGACAACACTGGTGATGGCGGCGACATGACCTGTGGAGAACCAATGTTTCCAAACAGTGGCTTGCTAGTACGTCTAACTATCATGGGTGACGAGCGAGCAGAGTTGGACGGCGAACGTTTTTCGAAGCAGAAACTTGAAGTTGGCGTCGATAGCTTGGAGAATGTACAAGATGTCGTGCGCACTTGATATGGATTGTGTGGCGCCGGCATTGGCGTCATCGTTGTCGTGGTATATGTCGTAGTGGACAACGAAAGTGATGAGCTGGAATAATGTTTGCTGACTGGCGAGGGAAGATATATCTGTGGGAGAGTCGATCGATCGATACACTCGCGCAGTATCTTGGCCGTGCCATATGCGTCGACACGACTCCTAAACTCGTTGTTGGCCTTCTCCTTATCTTTGGCAATTATCTTGTTTTGTACTGATTTGAGTTCAGTCTGCTCTCGCTCTCTATTCTCATATCGTTCCAAAAAGTATTGCACCAAGAAGAATACTGGAGTGCCCACTACAATAGCTGCGATCAATGATCCTGCACTAGAGTTGAAGCCACTCATCACACCCTTCTTCTCTAACAATATATCTTCCAATGGATTACCTATTGTTTGGTATGTTTAATGATGTGGATTAGTCAATGTTGGTGAAGTAATTGTATCCTGGAATTCTGGATTTCTGGAATTCTATCTTTTGTTTGATTGATTAATTGATCATACCCATGACTATGACTATATTATCATTGATTACTAGTAATGATATTGCCAGTATTACTAGACATCTGGATACCTGTTGTTGTATCTGTTGGAACATTTTGGAACTAGTTTATATCTCTCCACTTTTATAAAAGTGATGGATTGATGGAGTGATGATGTTGATATTGAGAGTGTTGTGTGATGATGTTGAAGTTGATGGAGTGAGTTGTTTAAAGATTGATCAAACAATATATTATAATATATTCTCTAACTAATCCTATGAGTACTACTTGATATGCTGTGGATTGCGATTCGTGTGTGTGTGAGTCGTTGTATTATCTGATCACTCACTCACTCTATGATGATGGGTGGATGGACAAGACAAGACAAGACTTTGATTGAATAAACTTAATTATAGTACGACAATGGGATAACACAATTAACTGATTATGGTAAAGATGTGATGTTGATGTTAAGATTGGCAATGAAAGGCAGAGCAGTCTCCTTCTCTCTGGTTGTCAATTATTGCTCTAAAGGTTATTGACATATGTTAATGTCAATTATAGATTGGGTGTATGATTATGTAAATGTGTGTTTGATTGATTGATTGATTGATGGAATGCACTGGAAATGAACTGGAACTGATGATCAGTTCATTCAACTTGCTTTACTCTCTCTCTATTACTCCTTCCATCTTAAAATGGGTTGTGTGCCATGGGTGGGTGTATGAGTGAGTGATTGACAACACTGTCATATATGCCGAGGTTATCCCAGAGTCATTGGTCGTGTGGTAGCGTTTGTGTGTGTGATTGTGAGTGGGAGTCGCGACTGAATGATCAGTGTGTAGTGATCAGTGGTGGGTGAATGTATAAAGTATATATATAAACAGAGTGTATGGTGTGTGATTACCTGAAACACTGATTGGTAGACAGATAGACGAAGATTAAACATTGGTGCATTGTGTGTATGAGATGGTCATTCAACACATACATTAGGTTTATGGTGTTTAGTTGTCATTGCCATTTGGCCGTTGTGTGTGTACGTGTGTGACCCAAGTAAGAGCGTTCCCAATGGCTGGGATGCCTGCCTTGGCAATGCTCCAATTTGCATCCAGTGGTCACTTTGAGGCCCAGTTGGATGGAGCCTTGTTGGATTGTTGGATTGTTGGATTGTTGGACCGTTTGCTCCTTGAGGCAAGTCCAATAAGTGAATCTGGTCGATGTTGTTGGCAACTTTGATTGATTGATTGGTTGATTTGCGCGCCACTCACTCAAACGCTCCTTACCATCGGATGGAAAGAAGACCTTTGGACTCCAACTTGGATTTGCGGCAATAATGCCTCACTCATTGAGATGGACTGAGAGTGAGTCTTTACAGATTGGCCACCTTGCTCCAACACTCCATTGTGCACACTGGCATATTGTTCTTTGTACAATTGTATCGCTTGTTGTTGCTACAGCCTGGCGCTGAGCACTTGATTGGTTTGGGATACTCTGTCGTCTTCTTTGAAGTGAAGTCCATTGTCTCAACTACTGAATCAGGGAATGACACAGTCTTTCCACCATCACCATCATGATACTGTATAACATCTCCAATCGTCTTAAGTAGTAACTCCTATTATATGTTGTTTAGTATGAGTATATCATCAACATCATCAGATTGAGCATGTCACATACTCTCTTTGTTGGCTTGACGATGAACACTTTGTCCTCAACCTTCTCTTTCCTGTTGAGTAACGAGTTGACAACATCACGCATCTCAGCCTCTGTCTCTGATATCTTCTTAATCCTCCTCTGTTGCGCTAGCTCTTGTTTCTTCTGCATCTGCTCCTCTGACATCTCCTTCTTGGCCTCGACTGTCAATGAATGAATGAATGAATGGATGGTTAGGACACTGCACTCTCAAGTCATTAAACTTGACGATACCAACATACCTTTGCCAAACATGTCTGGTATGGGTGCGAGTGATGCATGATTGTTTCCCTTTCGATTCATTCCGCGTTGTCGGGATGTCAGTTTCTTGTCGTCCTCGTCATTGTCATTGTCATCGTCATCATCGTCGACATCACCATCACCCTCCATATCAACATCTTGATCATCATCCTGTAATATATCGTCCTGATCACCATCATCTTGCAACTCGTCATCATCATCATCGTCATCTGCAAAGTCATCATCCTCTATTTCCAAGTCATCACCTTGCGATCCATCATCATCCTCATCCTCATCTATTCTCTTGTTGACAACCTTCTTCTTCCCTGCCATTACTCTATTCTCCTAAGTATATCTGTTTGTTTATGTTGATGAATCTCTCAAACAACTAATGATGAAGTTGTGAAGATCAATCTGACAAGTTCCAACCCCCACCATGCCAATAAAGTTAATTTATGGTATTGTCCAGTCAACATTGATTGGTTCCGTGATAATCAATCAACAATGTCCAGACGATTGAGAGAATGAAGGTTAGTGATCCTTTATTCGTTGTACAACAAACACAAATAATAATGGCTTGTGATGGATGATGATTGGTTAGGTTTGGATTCGGGTTGTATTATAATCACGTGATCTGATGCGATTGAAAAGGAAGGTAAGGTATTGTATTGATTGGTTGATGTTGTAAATGTAATGTTGTATGTATATATATACACTGCCAATGAACTAGTCCATGGACCTCCTCCACACATGCATTGCCATGTCATGGTCAACTGTCTTAGACTACGTTCAAGCTTGGCAGGTCAACTCCTTCGAACAACTCCTTCATATCGCTCTTGAATATATCCTGTGCATTGTAAGAGTGAGTGTGAGTGTCCATGTTAGTCTACCATGCTTGCTAATGATGTGTCACATCAGATCATATTGAATACTTACATAAAGATGTATGGCATCTTTGTATAACTGTGAAGATGGTTCGTTGAACTGTAGTGCGTTGTTAAACATCAACTTCCAATCATTGATAAAGTCTTCGGTGGTCTTGTAGTCGGTGCTCTGTATCTCCTTCATTGAGATTGGATTGGTGATCTCGTCAAAGTAGTCAGGATAGTCCTGACGATCAGGCTGCTCCCAGAATGGCATCGAGACCTTTCTGTTGCGCTCCTTGACGTTCTTGATCCTCTCCCACACTCGGTCGTACTTGTCCTTGGTGGTCTTGGGAGGGGAGGTCGCTGCGCCTCTTGGCGATTGTGGCGTGAGTGGCGCTGCCAACGGTGTCTTCTTGCCGGCAGACACTGAAGCGCGTCTAGGCTTGTAGGGCGTGGTGTTCTCGGGCGTCTGGGCCACGTCGTTAGCCTCGGATGGCTCGGCCACCGGTGTGGTCGTGGTCTTGGCGTTGAATGTGATGGTCAACTTCTTTCCAGTGCCTGTTGGGGATAGCACCTCGTCGGTCTTGACCTCTTCGCCCTCGTCACCACTTAGCAAGGATGAGGTGTTGTTGTTGCTCTCATCCTCTGACATACGGGTGTCCTGGCTGCTGCCTCCTCTGCCTCTGCCTCTGCCCCTGCCTCTGCCACGGCCTCTTCCACGACCACGGCCTCTGCCGCGGGTCGGTGTTGGTGTGTCGGGTCTGAGCTTCTTGCGAGTTCTGCCACCTGGAGTCAGCGGGTCGCCATTCTCATCGGGCTCGCCCTCGGAAACTGGCTCCTCGATCTTTCTTTTGGGGGGACGTCCTCGCTTGCCCTTGGTGGGTGTCTTCTTCTCCTCCTCCTTGTGGTCGTCAGAGTCCTCCTCAGTGTCGTTGTCATCGTCAGAGTCAGAGTCGTCAGAGTCAGAGTCGTCGCTATCCTCTTCGTCCTCTCCCTTTGCGCGTCTATTACGCTTCCTCAACATCCTAGCCTCCTTCTTCTTTCTGTTGTTCATCTTTCGCTCGGCCAGGAATGCGAGATACTCTGGCAGTGTCATGTTCATCTCGACCATTTGCATGTACTGCATGTCGGTGAGGTTCTCGATCGGGTCTTCGTTGATACGCGTGCGCTTGCGCTTGCCAGTGGTAGCGGGCTCCTCGATTTCGTCGGGCGTCACCAGCATCCAGTCGGGCAGCTCAGCCTCAGTCATCAGTCGGGCCTTGTTCACCTTCTTCTTGGGGCTCTTCTTCTCCTGACGCAGTCTCTCGGCGTCCATCTCCTGGAACTGCACCATCTCCTCCTCGTCACGCGAGATGAGACGGTTGATCTCCTCGAGGTCGGTGGGCACCTCGTCGTTTGTGTTGTGGGGGAAGCCGTGCAAGAACTCCTCGAGCTTGGCACGACGCTCCTGGTCGTTGGAGTGCGTATTGAACATACCAGCTTGGATGATCTTGGCGTCCAGGTCCAGCTTGTCGGTGGCACGCTCCAGAATCCTCTCCTCGATCGAGTTAGCAGACACCAGACGGAAGACATTCACACGGTTGACCTGGCCCACACGATGGCAACGATCCTGAGCCTGTAGATCCATCTGTGGGTTCCAATCGCTGTCAAAGATGATGACAGTGTCGGCCGTCTGCAAGTTCATGCCGAGGCCACCAGCGTGTGTCGAGAGCACAAACAGGAAGAATGGCGAGTCGGGTCGGTTCCACTCGACGACGAGACGCGAACGCTCCTCGGGACGCGTCGAGCCGTCCAGACGCAGGTAGTCCCACTCACGCAGCGAGAAGTACTCGCACATGATGTTGATAATCTCTGTCATCTGTGTGAAGATGAGCACACGATGGCCTGAAGCGCGCATCTTGGTGAGGATCTGGTCCATCATATCGAACTTGCCACTGGCACGCACAATGTCCTCGTTGATCTCCCACTCGCTCATGAACAGGTAGGGATGGTTGCACACCTTTTGCAGCTGCTTAACCACGTTGTTGAAGCCTCTCTTCTTGACACGAGACTTCTTGTACATCTCAGACTCGGGGTCCATTGGCAGAGAGTTGTGCTCAAAGATCGAACGGTACATCACAATCTGCATGGCCGACAGGTTGCACTTGATCAGACGCTCACGCTTCTCGGGCAGCTGGCTCTCCACGTCCTTCTTGAGGCGACGCAGCAGGAAGTAGCGCAGCACTTGATGCAGACGATTGATGATGATCAGTGACTCCTCTTCGTTGACGCCAATCACCTTGGTACGACCGTTCGTGGCGAAAGGCGCATTGAACCACTGCTCAAACGTGTCCAAGCTGTTGAAGATGCTGGGCAGCAAGAAGTTGAGCAGCGACCAGAGTTCTCCAAGGTCGTTCTGTAGAGGTGTACCCGTGAGCAACAGACGATGCTTGCTGTGGTATTGTCTGAGGATGACGCTCAGCTTGGCGTTCTTGTTCTTGATACGATGGCCCTCGTCCACAATGACGTAGCACCATGGCACACGGCCAAGTATCTTGTTGTCCGTAATGATGTACTCGAACGATGTGATAACGACGATAAAGCCGTTCTTGGGTATCTGTCTGGACAACGCCTTGCGCTCCAGGGGCTTGCCACGGTAGATGATGACGGGGAGCTTGGGCGACCAGCGGTGGAACTCAGACTCCCAATTGGAAATTGTGGAGAGTGGCGCCACGACCAGGAAGGGCTCGAGGACCTTGCGCTCAAACAGATGGGAGATGAGGGCGATGGTCTGCACGGTCTTGCCCAGACCCATCTCGTCGGCCAGGATACCGTTGAGTTTGTTGTTAAAGAGGTTCACCATCCACTGCAGACCAGTCAACTGGTACTCCTTCAACTTGCCACCAGTCATGATCTCTGGCTGGTCGCGAACAATCTCCTCCTGATACATAGCGGACCTCTTGGTCATGACCGTCGTTGGCTGTTGTGTCTTTGCCGCCGCATTGTCGGCTGTTGTTGTGGTCGTGGTCGTTGTAGTGGTCGTGTCCATCGCATCTGCAGGCTTGTCGACCACCATTGTTGTGTCCTCGGCTGGTGGTGGTGGCGTAGCCAATGGGATGCCAGTCTCTGTGATAATCTCTCCACGCTCCCTGCGCTCCTCCTCCTCCTTCTCCTTCTCGCGTTCCAGTCGCTCGCGTTCGCGCTCGGCACGCTCCTCCTGCTCGATCCTCTCCTTGTGCACGAGGAAGTCGATCTTGCCAAGCAGTGAGTCTGTCTGACTCATGAGCATCTTCAAACGCTCGTTCTTTGTCTTGTCCAGCAGCTCCTTGTATCCCTGTGTGTCCTGCGCCTTGAGCAGTCTGATACGCTCCTTTCTGAGACGCTCCTGCTCGCGTCTCTCCTTCTCCTTGTGATACTTGTTGACCAGCCTGTTGACATTCTTGATGCTCTTCTCGCGCTGCGAGTGGAACTCCCTGAACTCCTTCTGATGGTTGAACAGCGCGGCCAAGAACTTCTTCTTGTGCGTGGCCAAGATACTCTCGGGGATGTGCTGGACGTTGGACGCTTCGTACATGATGTCGCTGGGCTTTGACACGACCCTGGGTATGGGCTTGACAAACATATCGACCTCGTCCACTGAGCTGGCGTATATATCCTCTTGCAGCTCACTGACAATGTCGTTCCTGACTTTCTTCTGTACAATGAGGACTTTGAGCTGCTTCATCTCGATCAATGCCTTGGTCTTCACCTCGGGTGATAGATTGGTGGGCATCTTCTTGAGCTCCTCGAATCGTTGTTGGATCTTGGCAGTGATGTGATCCTCTCTTTCATTGATAGAGTGCACTGCCTCAAACAATCCCTTGTGTTGATCATGTATATCTTGGTTTGGAGCATTGACTATTGAGGTGTTAGTGTTACCGCTCAATCAATCAATCAATCAGAATGAACTTACGATTTTCAAGCTTGATTGATCCCTTGGGATGGAACTTGATCTCATGATGGCTGTCCTTGGACTCATGATTGAGTTGCTGTGATATGGTGTTGAGGGTGGCTGGTGGGATGGGAAGGTTCCTCGAGAGGTACTTGTAGGCCTCAATATGTGCTTTGAAAATGGGATACTGCTCTTCTCTAAGCTCATCCATTGCTTCTGCTGCTGCTACCGATGCTGATGTACTTGATTGATCGACCATCTCTACATCAGTATTATTGTTGTTTGATGATGTAGTTGTTGTAGTTGTTGTAGTAGTTGTAGATGTTGTAGCATGTGATTGAGGTGGTGATGCAGGTGAACCTGGTGCTGCCACTGAACTCTTGACAGTGATACGTTGATTGTAGTACAGATTGGCAAGATGTAGTAGCTTGATGTATTGTGGGTCTGTCTCGGCGACACCATTCTCACGCAGCTGCACCAGTGCGTTCAAGAACTTCTCCATGACGGCATCGTTTGCCTCGGACACAACAGAAGAGGATGATGCTGACGTACCATTGTAGCCAACAAACATACCATTGTTATTGCTATTATAGTTATTATTATTATTATTATGTAGTGTTGTTTTGGTGCCTCCTCCATTCATCCCCGATGACAAATGATTGTTGTTATTGTTGTTGCTGTTATTATGGTTATTGTTGTTATTGCTGTTTAGGCTACCTTTTGTTGACAACATGCTATCACCAGAGTCGTTGGCAACAGCAAGTTGTTCTAATATGATTGAATGAATGAATGAGTTAGACATGGTTGTTGATGTGATGTAGTTGTTGATTCAAGTTCAATTCATACCTTTATCGTCCAGACTTGGAGACATTATATTTGTATAAGTATATATGTTTATATATGTGTTTAAGTATAAGTATATATATGTAATGAAGAATGAAGTTGTAAAAACACGAGTCGTGTCTCTCTGACGTCACGGGACAAGATCTAACTGTTTGATCGAGTGAGTGGGTGGTCTTGGTCTTGGACCCTTTGCTGGGGCTTGATTGACACAAGTGAGTGAGTGAAGTGAGTGAATTATTTGATTGAATGAATGTTGAGATTGATTGTTGTTGTTGAACAGACAGACGACCTCCTTTTAATTACAAAACGAATTTGAATGTTGATGAAGAGAATGATTGAACAACAAACAACAAATGAAATGAAATGAATGACTTGACTTTGTTTGTTTGTTTGGTTTCTATGTTTATGCGCGCAATTCAATGTTTGGTTGTGTGTGCGATAGAGAAAGAAAGAGAGAGCGACAAGAGAACAGAGAATGAGTGAGCTGAAGGAACTCACAACAACAACCTGAGGTGACCGTTGCACTCACACACTTCAAAAAATAAAATTAATTTATGACTCACAAACACTTGAGGGGTTGTGTGGGTGTGTGGGGATTGAATGAATTAATTATGCCAGCTCTTCTTTCACTCTTCAGGCGATCTCAACAACAGGTTGACAGGACACCTCATGGTGATGATAGG
Source organism: Acytostelium subglobosum LB1 (assembly GCF_000787575.1). Classification (NCBI taxonomy): domain Eukaryota; phylum Evosea; class Eumycetozoa; order Acytosteliales; family Acytosteliaceae; genus Acytostelium; species Acytostelium subglobosum. Next base: position 805,070 of record NW_012236528.1, on the reverse strand, counting down.
CTTCTTCTATTCTCAACTATTACTCAATAGACTAAACTGAACTTCCTATTTAATATATATCTAATTATCTCTTATTGTCAATAAATATTATCTCTTTAAAAGAGATAATAGATAATTCAAACAATCGTGTCTTGTTGCCAATGTGTAAGTGTCGACGAAAACTTGTGTGTGTCGGAGACCCACTTTTTCACTTCTTTGAGTTGTCACCAAGTCGACAAACTTTGAAGTTGTTGAGTCGTGTCTACAAAAAGGGACACAAACAATACTTGTAGTGCATAACTCTACATATAATTATATATACAATGAGTAAACAACAACATCAAGAGGAGAGACAACAACAGAAGGAGTTGTCGGCAATGTCGCCAGAGGAGAGGACTCAATACTCATTGATGCGTGCACCAGACTATCATGGTGCAGATAACAATGTGTTGGCAAACAATAGAGCTAAATGTTGGGATGCCCGCGACCAATACTTTGCCTGTCTCGACGCCAACAATGAGAATGAACAGACTTGTAAGCAGTTATACGATGCGTTCGCAGGATCATGTATGAGTAGTTGGGTATGTTCTTCCACGCTCTCCTCTTTGTCTCGCTTGGTAGTCTCATTCTCTAACATACATCATCCATCAACAACAGAAAGAGTACTTCATAAAGAAGAGATTCGTTGATAAACAAAAGGCACAGATGTTGAGCAGCAGCTCACAAGTATAAGATAGGACTCAGAGGCATGTGGCCATGTGCTACATGTTCATGTGAGTCACATGGGGGCGCGCGACGCGACCTAAATGTACAGCCAAAGGACCTGGTCGACCAAGCTATATCAAGACTAGTCCCATGACACATGGATATTCAATCAACCAATCAATAAGGATTGCCGTCTCACTCATTCACTCAATCAATCAATCAATCAACTGGATGAATTAAACACTTGTGGCCCCATTATGAAGGTGGGGGTCCTTGGATACCACATTGGGCATTCTTGATCAATCAATCACACCTCCTACACTCCAACATGATCATCATCAATAACAACAACAACATGGTTGTTTAATTAATACATTCATATTGGTATTAGTAATAGAGATAGATATATAATATTATGCAATCATTTGTTGATGCTCAGATTGTATCACTTCAGGTGTTGGATGTTAGAGTGCCAACATCAAAGGACCAGGTTGGTTCGGATGCCATGCACACCAATCCCGACTACAGTTGTGCCTATGTCATCCTAAAGACCAACAATGATCATCTAGGTGTGTGTCCCTTCGCCACGCCATCTCCAACTCACTCAGACTCAAACTAATACATTCACCAAACATAAACAGAGGGTACTGGATTGACATTCACTCTTGGAAAGGGTACTGATGCAGTTGTCCAATGTGTCAATGCAATGAAGGACTTGGTGATTGGAAAGACAATGTCTCAGGTGTTCAAGGACTATGCGGCATTCTATCGATCATTGACATCTGAGCCACAACTAAGATGGATTGGACCAGAGAAGGGCGCACTCCACCTGGCGACAGCAGCCGTGCTCAATGCCATTTGGGACCTCTACTGCAAGTGTCATGGCAAGCCATTGTGGAAGGTCATCGTGGATATGACACCACAACAAGTGGTCTCACTCATTGACTTTAGGTACATCACTGACGCCCTGACCAGAGACGAGGCGCTCAAGATCCTCACAGACCGCGAGTCCACAAAGCGCCAGCGCGAGGAGCACATGCTCAAGGAGGGCTTCCCCGCCTATACAACCAGCGCCGGTTGGCTCGGCTACAGTGACGAGAAGATCACCAAGCTGTGCAAGGAGGCGCTCGAGGTTGGCTTCACGCACATCAAGATCAAGGTGGGCAATGACATTGACGACGACATTCGTCGTTGTCGACTGATTCGTCAGCTGATTGGACCTGATCGCAAGCTTATGGTCGATGCCAATCAACGCTGGGACGTCGATCAGGCCATCCAGTACATGAAGCGTCTGGCTGAGTTCGACCCATGGTGGATCGAGGAGCCAACCAGCCCTGACGACATCCTCGGCCACGCCGCCATTGCCAAGGCTATCGCGCCAATCAAGGTGGCAACTGGCGAGATGTGCCAGAACAGGGTGATATTCAAACAGTTGTTGCAGGCAAAGGCCATGGACTTTTGCCAAGCGGACAGTTGCCGTCTGGCCGGCCCGTCCGAGGTGATCACCGTCATGTTGATGTGCGCCAAGTTTGGCGTGCCCGTATGCATGCACGCTGGCGGTATTGGCCTGTGCGAGTACGTCAACCAGCTGTGTCTGATCGACTATATCTGCATCGCGGGATCACTAGAGAACCGAGTGACCGAGTATGTATGTCATCTGACCGAGCTGTTCATCAACCCATCAGTGATGAAGAGCAGTCACTATCAATGTCCAGTCAACCCTGGCTATGGCTGCGGTCTTACCCCCGCCGCCTTGGCCGAGTACACCTTCCCCAGTGGTAGCTACTGGGTCAAAGAGTGTTCATCATCCAACAAATAAACAAATCTATGTCCTCCACTCATGATGGTTGGTTGGTAATACTGTTGCCGTCGCTGCTGCTGCTGCTGTTGCTGCCTGCTGCTTGTTGACATTGATGGGTTTATTTCTTCTTGTTGCCACCTCCAGTGTTGAACTTGAAGAAGATGATGTCGCCATCGTTGACGATGTAGTTCTTGCCCTCCATTCTGTATTTGCCAGCGGCCTTGCAAGCAGTCTCTGACTTGTGCTCAAAGAAGTCAGCGTAGCCCATGACCTCAGCCATGATGAATCCCTTCTCAAAGTCAGTGTGAATGACACCGGCGGCACCTGGTGCCTTGGTGCCCTTCTGGATGGTCCAGCAACGGACCTCGTCGGCACCGCATGTGAAGTAATGAGCCAACTGCAGATGATGGTATCCGGTCTTGATGATCTTTGGCAGAGCGGTGGTGGCGCCCTTGGTGGTCTCGTAGGCCTTCTTCTCCTCAGCAGTCTTGAGCTCAGAGTATGGCTTCTCAAAGGCCACACTGACTGGGACGAGGGGACCGCCACCATTGGCATCGACCCATGTCTTGATCTTGCCCAACCACTTGTTCTTCTTTCTGATGTAGTCATCCTCAGACAAGTTGATCAAATAGATTGCTGGCTTGGCAGTGAGAAGTCTGTTGTCAAGTTGGTTGATTGATTGATTGAATGTAAGTATGGGTGAGTGATTGATTGATTGATCGATCAATCATACATACCTAAGCTCTCTGACGTGCTCAAGCTCGGCATTGGAGTAGGTTGCAAATCTAGCCTGCTTGCCAGCTCTCAAATGCTCCAACAGCTTGGTGTAGGTGTCCAACTCGACTTGCTTGGCCTTGTCAACGGTTTTCTGTTTCGCAATGGGTTATCGTTAGCGTTAAGCTTAGCTGTAGCTGTCACAGACGGAAACTTACATTCTTAACGGCTCTCTGCAACAGATCGAGAGTTCTGGAGACGTAGTCAATGTCCTTGGCAATCAACTCACCAGCAATGATCTCCAAATCTCTGACTGGGTCAACAGTGTCCTCAACGTGAGTGATATCAGGGTCGTCAAAGGCACGAATCATATGGTAGATACCATCGACAGCCTGGATGTGAGAAAGGAAACTGTATTCATTCATCGATGTTAGTGCTCGTGCCGTGTTGTGTCGTGTCGTGTCGCCGAGGTGCCTTCTCTTTCATCAAACTTACGCATTTCCAAGACCAGCACCGGTGGAAGCACCCTTGACCAGACCGGCAATATCGGTGATGGACAGGTAGGCTGGCACCTTGGAGGCGGGCTTGAACACCTCACACAACCAGTCATAACGCTCATCGGGCACAGCGCAACGACTGACGTTTGGATCGATCGTGCAGAATGGGAAGTTCTCAGCGGGGATCGACATGTTGGTGAGAATGTTGAACAGCGAGCTCTTTCCGACGTTGGGCAGTCCAACGACACCCATCTGCAAGTTGTTTCCGACACGGCCCAAAAGAATTGGTACCTCTGCCTGTGGTTGATCCTTTGCCTTTGACATGTCTTATCTTATATATTATATATATGTATGTTATATAAGTATTATTAGATGAAAACGAATGAGTACAAGTGCTCATTCTCGCTAAAGTTATGTTCAATTTGAAAAAAAAATGAAGATTCTTGAAGTTCCTTCACTTTCAACAAACTTGTGTTTGCAAGTTCTGGATCATTCAAGTGAAGTGATGGAATCATCATTCAACTCACTCATTCACTCAATTACTTGTTATACTTATTCTTATACTTATACATAATATACATAATTAATTAAAGTGATGGATACTGGCGGCGCCATTGATATTAGTATTACTTCAATTGTATCAAAGAGATTTGATCATCTGTGGAAGACACTTCAAGAATGTGCAAAGACATATCAATCATTGAAACAAACCCATTCAGAGTTGACTGATTACTTTGAACGGTTGATCAAGGTGGTCACGACCCAGGAGCACAGAGCAAAGTCTCCCATCAATGATCAAATGTTATACATTCAAGCAACAATCAACAACATCATCACAGAGATATCTGATATCAATCACTTAATCAACAATAATGAATATCCAACTGGTTGTAATCAAAACAATGACAACAACAACAAGGAAGACTCAATTGAAGATATGACACAGATGATAGAGATGATAGGATCATGCACTTCAATTGATAAGTTCAACAACTACCTCACCAGTATGACTCAACAACAACAGTCGACGGCAATCAAACAACACTTTGATGACAATGAATTATATAGTATGATCACTGGTTTTATGAAGCTTGTTCCTCCATATGACGGCAAGGACAAATCTCTGGCCAAACCAAATAGTGTCTTTGTTGATACCAACAGATTGATGGCTATCAAAAAGCAGATTGAGTCATGCTTTCTAATCATTGAACAAAGAAATCAGACTTCCACAACAAATGAAGATGCTCCCGATCCAGACGTTGGAGGTGAACTCAACGGACATGCGATATCAGTGGGAGAGCATGGTTCGGAACCATGCTCTTTGTTCTCGCTGGAAACTTCCAAATGGACAACAATTAGAGATGTATTTAACAATCGGGATCAAGTTTCTACTGCGGTGGTATACGCCAGAGGTGATGTCTATTTATTTGGAGGAGATTGCTCCAAAGGCGACAAGCCAAGGTACTACTCAAGATACTCCCTAGCTGAGAAGAAGTCCTACCGATATGACATCGTTGGCATCTATGGAGGCAGCAATATTTCTACTTGCTACGATGGTGACAATCTCATCTACCTAATTGGAGGCTACGAAAACATCAATCATATGACTGACCTGCCGTACAATGGAAATCAGTTGAGAAGGGTGGATTGCTTCGACATCACATTGCAACAGTTCAAAAATGTTGGAGAGCTCGACTTCGAAGTGACCGATGTCAGTTCACACTTCCACAACAACTTGATCTACATCACTGGAGGTGGCCAGGGATTGTTTACATTCAATGTTGGAACCAAAGAGACTTCCATTCTCAAGAAAGACATACCAGGCTATTACATAAGAAGCTGTTTCGATGGCTATGACAAACTATATATGCTAGATCACTATGATAACTTCCTACAGTATAGTATCTCCACACAACATATTACCAACCTATCCAAGCTACCACTATCAACCAGAGTTGAGAAACTATTATACGACCGATACTTTGGCATCCTATTCCTTGGCGGCAAAGGCAACAACTATCAATACTCAATACAAGAGAACCAATGGACACTGATCAAAGATGACGACCCAAGGAATTCTCGCAATTGGCATGGAGGATGTATTATTCGTGATTGATAAGACCACCATAATCCATCAATCCTAAACAGCGCCATGTCCAAGCTAAATGAATGATTGAATAAATGTCAATGGAATAAGGAAGTTTATTAATTAATTAATTACATTCGATGATGAGATGGACCATGTTGAGTTGGATGAAATGGATGATGGTGTTTGATAGTAATTGTCATCTCTATCTCTCGATGATCAATCGATCAATCTATCAACCAATCATCAAGATTGTGATCGATCGACTGAATGAAGAATGAATGAACAAGGGGGAGACCCTGCTCGACGTGTCTGTGCCAGAGTCCATCATGCATGGATCGATCTTAATGTTGCATGCAAGCCAGCCAATTGTGTTATGGTAGTGATGGGTGATGGTGATGATGATGGTGTTGATCCAACCCTACAGGAAGCGATCCTTTGTCAAACCCAAGAACTCTAGTGCATTTTCACCAAGTAGTTGCTGCTTGGTCACGTCGTCAAACTCCTTGATCGATTGGATCAACTCGCCTGGGACCTGCTCGCCCAGGGGGAATGGATAGTCTGTGCCCAGACACACCTTGGAGGCGCCCATCAGCTTGACCAAGAACTTCAATGCCTCCTCATCATGCACCAACGAGTCTACCCAGAACCTTCCAATGTAGTCTCTTGGGTTGATGGGATTGTCGACGGCACACCTATACGTTATTCACGTGAGTGTTGTTGTTAGTCAATGAGGTCACGCCAGTGTGATGGTCAGCACACACGACTCTAATACTTACAGGTCTGGTCTTGCTTGGAAACCATGCTCAATACGTCCGATTGTGAAGGGGAATGAACCACCGCCATGAGCAAAGCACACCTTGAGCTTGGGAAGCTTCTCAAACACACCGCCAAAGATCATGGCGCACATGGCAAGACAGGTCTCTGCAGGCATGCCGACAAGCCAGGGCAGCCAGTACTTGGGCATGCGATCCTTGCCCAGCATCTCCCATGGATGGATGAAGATGGAGGCGCCCAGTTTCTCGGCCTCCTCAAAGACGGGGAATAGACGTGGGTCGTCGAGGTTGGCGCCGTTGACGTTGGTGCCGATCTGCACGCCAGCAAGGCCGAGCTCGAGAATGCAGCGGCGCAGCTCTTGAATGGATGCTTCGATGTCTTGCAGTGGCAGAGTGCCGAGACCGACGAAGCGCTTGGGGTTCTCGCTGACAACTTGTGCGATGTGATCGTTGAGGTATTGTGCCAGGTCGAGGGCATCGCCAGGCTTAGCCCAGTAGGAGAACATGACGGGCACGGTGGAGAGCACCTGAATGTCACACTCATCGCGATCGGCCTCCTTTATCCTTGCCTCTGGGTCCCAACAATTGGACTCGATCTCACGGAAGAACTTTCCATCGATCATCATCTTTGCCTTGCACGAACAATGATGATCCAATGATACCCAACCTCCATAACCATATTTCTCTCTCAAGTTAGGCCAATTCTTTGGCAATATATGAGTATGTAAATCTATCTTTAAAGGTCTACCATTAATTCTTGATGTAGATGCTGTTGTCGAAGTTGTGGTTGTTGATGTTGTTGATGATGTTGAAGTAGTAGTACTATCCATTGTATTTTGTATATCTATTCTATCTAAATGATGTATATAAATATATATATGAAGTATTAATTATAAAGTATGTTACTTGATGTATTATCTGTTTGATTGAACAATGTTGTCAGTCATGTGTGTCCTCGCGAGAGAGAGAGAATGATTGTGTGAGAGGGAGGTGAATGTGTTCCCACTCGGGGGTTCAACTCTCATAAGCGTGTGACTTCTTTGCTTTGCCGACCCCCACTGAGATGTGAAATTTCCATTTTTGACAAGAACGAACTTCCAAATGGATTTCCCATTGAGAAATGTTTTGATTAAAATTTATTATATTTTTCACAAACATCCCCACAGCTCTCACACCCGCGACTCGACTGCGACAACCCAACCAACCTACCTCTTCATCATCTCACAAGAGTGATCCAGTATCCTTATCCTACGATTTGATCTTGTATGTATCTGTATACATCTATCTATCTATCTCGACATGATTGGCGATAGCGAACAACACTCAAGAATGATATACTGACAACGATGATATAACAACAACAACAACAAACAGATTTCACTTTAAATCGCAAGAACCTCATTCACCAACGATGTCTGTGGCAGGAAACAAGAGAAAGAACACTTTCATTGAGAAGGCTACCAAGCTCTTCACAACTTATGACAAGATGATTATCGCCCACGCTGACTTCGTCGGATCCTACCAGCTCCAGAAGATCAGAATTGCTCTCCGTGGCAAGGGTAACGTGCTCATGGGAAAGAAGACCATGATCCGCAAGGTCGTCCGTGATCTCTTGGAGTCCAAGCCAGAGCTCGAGGCTCTCCTCCCACACTTGAAGTCCAACACCGCCATCATCTTCGCCAAGGAGTCCCTCGGTGAGGTCAAGGACATCGTCAAGAAGAACCGTGTTGGTGCCCCCGCCAAGGCTGGTGTCTTTGCCCCCAACGACGTCATCGTCCCAGCCGGTCCAACCGGTATGGAGCCAACCCAGACTTCCTTCCTCCAGGAGCTCAAGATCGCCACCAAGATCAACAAGGGTCAGATCGATATCGAGCGTGAGGTCCACCTCATCAAGGCTGGCCAGAAGGTCGGTGCCTCCGAGGCCACCTTGCTCCAGAAGCTCAACATCAAGCCATTCACCTATGGTCTTGAGATGAAGATCGTCTACGACGAGGGTGCTTGCTACTCGCCATCCATCACTGAGGAGGATCTCCTTGCCAAGTTCAAGGCTGGTGTTGCCAACGTTGCTGCCATCTCCTTGGAGCTCGGCTACCCAACCGTTGCCTCCATCCCACACAGCTTGTTGAACGCCTACAAGAACGTCTTGGCCATCGCCCTCGAGACCGAGTACTCGTTCCCAGCCGCCGACAAGTTCAAGGCTGCCCTCTCTGCTGCCCCAGTTGCTGCCGCCCCAGCCGCCGCTGCCCCAGCTGCCGCCGCCCCAGCCAAGGCTGCTGCCCCAGTCGTCGAGGAGGAGTCTGATGACGATTTCGGAGGTGGTCTCTTCGGAGATGACGAATAGACGCTCAGTCTGTCCCCGCCCCTTTGCATCGCATAGCACAATGCGTGTGCGACATCATCTTGGTAACTTTTTTTTTTTACCAACAATAAACAAAAGAGATCCATCCAGGTGATGTAACATCCAAATAATCCTTATCCATGTATTTCCATTCCATCATCCAAACATCCAGTGGACACTCATCAATCAAACTTTGGAACTTTTCCACTCAATCAATCAATCAATCAATCAATCAATCAAATCCACATACTTTGCGACAACCTGGTTGTTGTTGTTACAATGACGACGACATGGATGCGCCGAGTACCAGTACTTGTGGCTTTAATGAATTGGATATTCTACTGAGACTCGCCAGCAATAGATTTGACAGTTTGAATTGGAATGGCCATTCGAACATGAGGAATGTTGGCCTCGTAAAAGATTGGTATGTTTGTGTCTGTGATGAATCCAAGCTTCTCATAGAACTTCTCGACGTACTGCTGAGCATTGATGATATAGCATGGGAAGTTGCGATCCTTGTTCAGTTCATATACTCTCTTGATCGTTTCCTCTACCAACACCTTTCCATATCTGAGTGCGTGCGCCAGGTTAGTCATCAATCACATTCGTTCATTCAATCATTCATTCGTTTGTTCATTACGACACTTACTTCTTTCCTCTGTGTTCCTTGAGTACGGCGAATCTCTCCAACTTTACGACATCAGTTCCATCATCTAGATGATACTGACGTGATCGTGAGCATGCAACTGGTACACCATTGTCTGTGAGCAAGTAGTGTGTGGCTATGGCATCATGCTCATCCCATTCCTCCTCTATACATCATGTATGAATGAATGATTGATTGATTGATTGATTGATTGGGTCAGTGAGTGAGTGAACACATTTCCTCAATATATGATGATAACATAACATACCAACTGGACATTGTTGTTCAATTACAAAGACGTCGTATCTTATCTTTCTGATGTCCTTGTTGAAAACATCTGTATTGTTTTGAGTTGCTACAAAGTTTGTTGATGCCATCACTGTATCTTTATTGTTGTAATTATAATGTATATATCTATATTTGTTGTTGATGTTATACAAGATTGATTAAATAACTAGTTTCATCGTTCTTCAGAATCTTAACTTGAATTTTCAGATCTTTTTGTAGTTTTTTTTGAGTGATCACTTTTTGGCAAAAGGCAAGTTCAAAGGACACTTCCCTCATCTTCATTGGAGCCAACTAATCCATTCATTCATACATACTATGGCATACTTAATAATGATTCACATAATACATAGATATTTAAAGAAACAAATAATAATAAGTAAGGATGAATAATAAGGACACAAGTTGTATCAATAGAGTGTTCCATAATAGATTGTTGGTCAACATGATATTTGGACATGTGAGTGATATGCACAAGAGGTGGATGAGTCTACCGATGCCATCAATCAGGTTACCATTGCCTGATGATGGTAGTGATCCAATGCCCAGCATCAAGTCTGTTATCAAGGGTGCCCAACTTCACAACATGGACCTGATCTACATGTTGAAGTACCATGCCACTCAAATGTTCATCAAGACATTTGACAGCGTTGCCGACGAGTATCCCATTGATGCTGTCAAGGAATTGGTCAAGTTCTCAGCCAACTACAACAATGCAACTGTTTACAAACATTTGATCAACAGGACCAAGATTGACACTGCATGTATCTGGTGCGACATGGTCTTCTTCTTTGGAAACGTGGATATCCTTCAGACCTACCTCGATGCCACTGGCCACCGCCCATTTCCAAGTCACATTGTGCAGCACCTTCCACTGGTAGCCGACTCTGGCAGTGTGGAGTTTGCTCGTCTTTTGCTACAACACACGGCAATCAGTTATGATAGTGGCCAAATAGTCTGCAGTAATGACTTTGAGAGACGTGGTGTCCGAGTTGACATGCTCCGATTGTTCCACGAAGAGTTCCACATTCTCTTTGTTCACACCGAGCTCTGGAGGGTGGCACTCCTGCACTCTGCCAAGTGCAACATGTTGGACAGTGTTCAATACATCCTTGACAACATGCCACCAACCGAGAGTGAATCTTGGGATCTCGACACTTGTCTCAAACATTGTGCCAAGTCTGGCAACGCCGCTATGTTCCAATCATTAATCAAGTCGAATGAGGGAACCAAGTACCTAAACAATCGCGACATCAGAGACTTAATTGACATTGCGGCTGATCGTGGCCATGAATCATTCATCAAGTACCTCCTCCAACATCATGTTGGCAACGGTCACATCAATAAGAATAGTGAGGATCTGATTCGCAACCTGCTCGAGATGCCATCATCATCCTGTGAGTCAACCGATATCAACTTGGCCAAGCTTCGAATCACACCAATGGCAGCCATTCGCAATGATGACATTGTGACAGTGGAGTCGTACTCTGATCACCAATTCAAACTTGGTTACAAGGTGTGTCGAGAGATGTCCGAGTCGATGGCCAAGTTCATCTCGAGTCCTCGAACAACCAAAAAGTTGCACTTTGGAGACTTCTCAGTCCTCAACATGATCAAGGCTGTCGGTATCCCAGGCAGCAACATTACACAAGACATCATCTGCCAGTTCATTGTCAACTGCAATATCAAGACAAATCGCCATATCGGCGAATCAATGGTTTTGGCCAGCAGGTTCTCGACGGAGGTTATGCAGCTACTCAACACTCACCTCAAGATCAATTACAGTGAATGCATAATGAAAGTCATCAAGAGTAGAAGTCTCGAGACCATTGCGTTCATCTTTGAACACACAAAACAGAAGGATCTTAAGAGTTGCAAAGGAGGTATCACGAGGACAACATTCAAGTTTGTGTCCAAGGCATCATTGTCCGAGGTCACATTCTTGTTGGGTCACGTCGGCTTTCTCACCAATGGTGATGTTGAGCTGTGTGAGTGGGCCGCTCTCAATCCTCACGTGGATGTGTTCGAACATGTGATCAATCAGTACACTCTGGAGCACCTCACTAACAAAGTGATCGACAAAATCATTGACCAAGCGCTCTTGAGCGACAGAGTGGACAATGTTCGCATGCTCCAACAACGTTTTGAGCTCGACCCAGCCAAGCCACTGGTCAAGCCAACACTGGACATGTTGGATTCAATGGTCAAGGCAAATTGTTATCTCACTCTTGATCACTACTTCAACTCGACAACATTCACCAGGATACCCAGGACACACCAATTGCGAATACTCCACATCATACACGATAAGAGCTACCAAAATGCCACACACCGAGTGATCAAGGTGTGCATTGATCATATCAAGTCACTCACTCACGAACAATCACAATCACAACCGTATGTTACCTCTCACTGATATATATTTTGCGAACCTCATTGATCTCAATCACTAACATCTATCATTTTCAATCAATCAATCAATTAATCAACAAAGGGTCGAGTCCAAGGCAACACATGTTGTTGAAGGTCAAGTACAACAGGCCCATCAGGCAACATCGTCATTGATGGAGACAGCATTCCACTCAGTGTTCAATGACACCAAACTTGGAATGATGGTCATGGAACAGATTGGACGTGTTCACAAGTCACTTGGCATCGATGACAAACATCTGATCAAAGGATCACAGTTGATTGACAATCATTGTTTGTTTGATTACATCAAATATAGTGCCACTGAATGGTTCCTCAAGTTCTACTCCACACCCAATATGGACACATCGATTAGCACCAACTACAACTCACGATTGTTGCTGGAGGCATTGGTCAGGTGTGACACTCGTGCGGTCGATGTACTTCTGGCCAACCCCAAGATGAGGCTCCTATGTGACCAGTTCACCCAATACTATGTTTGGAATATAGAATGCACTCATCCACATTGGGAGAGGATGTTTGATCAGTTCGTCGAGATCATAAGTCAGACGTCACCCACAATCGAGCTCGAAGAAGAAGAAATGTCCAAAGTCAGACATCATTACTTCGCAAACTCATTCAATCTGGAGCCAAACTCCCCACCATCAAGAATGATTTAGACTACATCACCTGTGCTGATGGATGGCTCAACAAACCTTGGGCCTTGGAAATGCTCAAGTTGATGAGCTCTCATCTCTCATTAGATTGCCACAACAAGTTGCTACTTGAATCAATCAAGCTCAACCTGACATCAATCGTTCAATACTATGTTGACTCGGATCTTCTTCAAAAGATGTTGGCCAAGTCAACGCGGTTCATAGAAGATATGTTCAAAAGTTGTTGCGAACATGGACGCAATGATCATTTGGACATCTTGTTACCTTTGATGTCGTCAGATGTATTGAAGTACAGTAAAAATCATTATGCAAAGGCAGCTGAGAATGGACATCTGGTCATCGTTCAAAGATTACATCAACTCATCGAGTCATCAGATGACAAACAATCATTCGATTATTCCAGTCCTGTGCCAAAGGTGTTGGCCAATGGACACATGGACGTGGCCAACTTCATCTTCAACGTCTTGGCATCAGACCCTGAGCGCCACACACATAGGTGCAATGTCGACCACATCCATCACTCAATCATATCGGTGGAGTTGATCGAACAATTGCTTGGACACCCAACCATCTATGTCAGTTATGAGAAGATGTTGGCCGATGCTGTTGTTGCTGGACACAAAGAGGCCATCGATATGCTGCTGGTCAATCTCCCCGAGAACAAAGAGAACTATTCATACACTGATACTGTCTTTGCAAGTGCGGCCAAGGTTGGCGATATTGAGACAATCAAGAGGATCGTGGCCAGTCGACCAAACACCAACCTCAAATTACAACACATTGTATCGTTGATTGGTCAATCAAGATTGCCCAACAGCTTGGTGACCGAGGATGTGATCATTGAGTTGGTTAACAACTCATTATATCTCGAAGGAAAGATCCTGAAAGCAGAATGTTTGGGCAATTTGCTCATTGAGGCTGCGTCCAATTCACTCGCACTGATCAAGATGGTCATTGAGAAGCTGTCCAACTATGGCATCAAACTAGAGAGTGAGATTCACAAGATCAGTACCGAGCACTTCAACTATGCCGTTGCTGCCTGTGTCAATCGTGGCGACAACGAATCATTGGAGTATCTGGTACAAATCATTAAACAGATACTCTTGGACAATAAGAGGGGCAAGAGCAACGGTCTGTTTTATGAGGTGAGAAATATCCATGAACTCATCGGATTGGAGTTAATCAGCACATCAGCACTCAATCATCTGTTGGATCATGGACATTTCAGTGTGGACGATATCGATGTCAAGTCTGAAGCACTGGCAGAGTTGGTGGACTGGGCGTGTGAGCATGGAAAGCTGGACATCATGCGAGTGATCCATCAACGATGCACCACACCAACACAACTCCAAAGACTTCTTCCATCAATGTATTCCATCCATTGTGCGTCGGATAAGAATTTTCACAAGTTACTCAGTTACCTGTTTGAAGGCGATGTTGATCATGTAGGTCCAACTCATCCACTTCAACAGTCATTATTCAAACGAGCACAGACCAAGATCAACGAGGCCTTGTTGCTTAAAGTAGTTCGTATTCATTCATGTGTGAAAGGACATGTCCGCATCATCGACATGTGTGATCGACTGTTGGCACAACAACCAATCAGTCAATAAACATAGACACCGTTACGAATCTCCAGAGTCTCCATAATTGATCACTTTTTGGTGATAACCTTGCCACACTCTCATTCAATCATTCAAACAAATATAGATATTCAAACAAACAATTAGTAAGTGATGATGGTGAGTGATAGGGATACAGGTTGCATCAGCCAAGTGTTCCACAATCACCTGTTGGTCAACATCATCATTGGACATGTGATCGATATACACAAGAGATGGATGAGTTTGCCAAAGCCATCGATCAGATCTTCAATGCCAGATGACAACAACAATAACAACAACAACAATATACCTCTGATCAGATCAACAATCAAAGGTCGACAACTCCACAACATGAGTCTCGTTGATATGTTGCGATTCAACGCCACTGACATGTTCATCAAGACATTCGACAGCATCGCCTCTGACTACCCCATCGAGTGCAACACTCTGTTGTCTTCCGCAGCCACCTATAACAACACTATGGTATACAATCATTTGATCAATTCCAACAGCAGAATGAAGATTAGGATTGGCTTCATTGAATGGGACATGATCTTCCTTCATAGCAACATGGACCCTCTGCGGACCCTCCTCCCTATGTCCACAAAGTTCAGCTCGTTCCATATACTGCGCAATCTTCTCTATGCTGTTGACTCTGGCAACGTGGAGTTTGTACGACTTCTTCTCCAACATACATATGATGCCAATCAGAAGCAGAGCATTGCTGAAACCACTGGTATCAAACTGCGCAGACCTGGCGTCCGAGTTGACATGCTACGAATGCTGCACAAGGAGTTCAAATGTCTTTATGCATTCAGCTACCTCTGGGAAGGTGCGCTCATGCACTCGGCCAAGTACAGCATGTTGGACAGTGTTCAATACATCATTAACAACATGCCACCCCATCTGGAAGTGACCACTGGCATGCTCATCAAGTGTCTCAAACAATGTGCCAAGTCTGGCAACATCGACATGTTCCAAACATTCATCAAGTTACCCGTTGGCACCAGGTACCTCTTCTACCAAAGCAATAGAGATATCAAGAGGATCATTGAGAAGGCGGTTGATCATGGCCAGGAATCATTCATCAATCATCTCCACCAACAGTATGTCGGCAGATACTACATCAACAAGAGTTGTGAGAGTTTGATTCGCAATCTCTTGGTGATGCCGCCACCTGGTGAACCAACGCACACCGCCAGACTTCGAATCAAATCATTGTCTTCAGTCATTCTCAACGATGACCTCACATCAATCGACTTGTGCATTGATCAGACCATCAATCTCAAACTCAAGATGTGTCGAACGATGTCCAAATCAATTGCCAGGTTCATCTCAGGTCCTCGGACTCGCGTCAATCGGTTGTGCTTTGGTGGCAAATCAATACTCTTCATGTGTGAGGCCGTTGGAAGAAGAGGCAGCAGTATAACAACGGACATGGTATTCCAGTTCATTGTCAATGGCGATCATCAATCACCAGAGGATCTCGAGACAGCCATGGAGTTGGCCAGCGGCTACTCTACTGCCGTGATGAAACAACTCCACACTCACTTCAACATTGAGTACAACAATTCAAAGTGTCTAAAGAAGGCCATGTCGTTCAGATGTTTCGAGACCATTTCATTGATCCTCAATCACCCTGGAGACAAGAGTTATCTTGAGAAGGATAGAAACGTCATAAGGGATGAAGCATTCATGTTTGTTTCCAAAGCACCATTGTCCGAGGTGACATTCATCTTGGATCACATCGACTTTGTTCGAGGTGATGTTGAACTGTGTCAGTGGGCCGCACGTAGCCCTCACGTGGATATGTTTGAACATGTGATCAATCTGTTCACTCTCGAGCAACTAAATGATCAAGTGATCAACAGTATCATTAATCAAGCACTCCTGAACGATAGAGTGGACAATGTTTGCATGCTCCAGCAACGCTTTGAGAACGACCAGACCATCTCACTGATCAGGCCAACGTTGGACACGCTTCATATAATGGCTCAAATGAACTGCTACCTCACATTGGAGCACTACTTCAACTCAACATCATTCATCGACCAGTTCAAACTACCATTACAAAGAGAGCGAATACTCCACTTTGTACTCAAATTTGGTTACAAATATTCCACTCATCGAGTGATCAACTTGTGCACTGATCAGATAAAGTCATCAACCACAACATAACTCTCTCCTTGCTGATCAATCTATCAGACAATGAATGGAACAATCCCAAAAAACTAATATGTCCCAATCACTTGACTAGGTTTGACCAATAAATCGAACTTTCAGGTCAGATCCCAAAAAGATCAGATGACCATTTAAGCCAAACTTCTTTCAATCATTGATCATACTTACACCAACCAATCAAACAAACAGATAATAAGTTAGGATGACGATGAGGGATAGGGACACCAGGTGCATCAACAAGGTGTTCCACAATCACTTGTTGGTCAACATCATCTTTGGACATGTGACTGATATACACAAGAGATGGATGAGTCTGCCAAAGCCATCAATTGACAGCAACAACAACAACAGAACACATCTGATCAAGTCAACAATCAAAGGTCGTCAACTTCAAAACATGAGTCTCGTTGATATGTTGCGCTTCAACGCCACCCAGATGTTCATCACAGCATTCGACAGCGTTGCCAACGACTACCCCATCGACAACAATCTGTTGACATCCGCAGTCAACTTCAACAACATAACAGTATTCAATCATCTAGTTGACAGAATGAAGATGGACATCGAATGTTGGGACAAATTGTTATATCATGGAAACCTCGACATACTGCGCCGCTACCTCGAAGCCACCGGCCACCGCAGACTCCCCACCAATATGGAGTCAAACTTGCCTTCTGCTGTTGACTCGGGCAATGTGGAGTTTGTTCGTCTTCTGCTCCAACACCTCGATAATGATTACCACATCACAAGTTTCAATATGTTTCGCAGACATGGCGTCAGAGTTGACATGCTACGAATGCTGCACGAGGAGTTTAACTTACTCTTTCTCACCATCCTCTGGGAAGCGGTACTTCGTCACTCTGCCAAGTGCGATATGATGGACAGTGTTCAATACGTCCTCGAAAACATGCCGCCTGCCCATAGTATACCGAGCCAGTTGCTCTTCAGGTGTCTCAACGAATGTGCCAAGTCTGGCAACGTCGACATGTTCCAAGCATTCATTAAGACACCTGATGGCACCATCTACCTCAGCAACAGTCGTGATATCAAACGAATCATTGAGAAGGCAGCTGATCGAAGTCATCTATCAATCATCAAACATCTCTTCCAACATCATGTTGGCAATGGCCACATCAACAATGAGAGTGAGACACTGATCCTCAACCTTTTGGTGATGCCCCCATCAGATGGATTGATCGACATGGACCAGGTCAAGCTACGCAGCACAATATTTGCTTCGATTCGCAACGATGACATTGTATCATTGGAATCAGACCAATCAAGACATATTGATTTGACTCTAAAGATGTGTCTAATGATGTCCAAGCCAATGACAACATTCATTTCGAGTCATGGAAAGTCCGTTGGGTTGTCCTTTGGTGGAGATTCGTTACCAAACTTGGTGAATGCCATGTGCCAACCTGGCAGCAGCATCACCGCCGACATCGTCTGTCAGTTCATCGTCAACAGTACATACAAATGGTATTCAGACACCCTCCAGACAGCGATGAAGTATGCATGCAGCCACTCTGTTGTGGTGGCGCAACTACTACATTCTCGCTTCAACATTGATTACTGCCTTGCGACGGCATTGGAGAATAGATGTCATGAGACAATATCATTTATCTTCAATCACACCAACCCAATCGACAGGTATCGTCGCAACTCTGATGTCAAGGCAAGAGCATCCGATATTGTTTCCAACGCACCATTGTCCGAGGTGACATTTATCCTGGATCACATGGACTACATCAGACACAATGTTGAAGTGTGTGAATGGGCCGCGCGCAGTCCTCACTTGGATGTGTTTGAACATGTGATCAATTTATTCACACTCGAGCAACTTTGTGATGGCCAAGTGATCGACCGTATCATCGAGCGAGCACTCTTGAGAGACAGGATCGACAATGTCCTCATGCTTCAACGACACTTTGGTCAACCCGATCAAATCCAGCAATTGCTTCAACCAATGTTTATCACTCAATTGGCCAAACAGAATTGCTATCTAACATTGGAGCACCACTTCAACTCAACAACATTCTCCAACTGGCCGATGCTACACCGTCTCCGAGTACTCCACTCAATACTCAATGTTGCCTATCAACATACCACCCACCGAGTGATCAAGATGTGCAATGATCAGATCCAGTTACTCACTCTCTATCAATCAGAATCGTAAGTATAGCCAACAATGTTTCATTGATTCGCACTCACTCACACAATCAACAGGGGCGAGCCAACATTGACGAATCAAGACCATGATGTCCATCAGGCATCATCACCATCATCAACATCAATGGAGACAGCATTCCACTCAGTGTTCAATGACACAAAGCTTGGAATGATGGTCATGGAGCAGATTGGACGTGTTCACAAGTCACTTGGAATCAATGACAAACATTTGATCAAAGGATCACAGTTGATTGACAGACATTGTTTGATTGATTACATCAAGTATGGTGCCACTGAATGGTTCCTCAAGTCATACTCTCCATCCAATGTTGTCCACAACTCTCCATTGCTTGATGAAGCATTGGCCAGGTGTGATACACGCGCAGTCGATGTACTTCTGGCCAATCCCAAATGTCAGCTCGTCAAAGACCTGGAATATTTTGTCAAGAATGTTTCTTGCACCCATCCGCACTTGGAGAGGATGATTGAAGAATACATCATGATCTCAAATCAGACATCATCCTCTCTCATATTCAACCAAGAGATCATGTCCAAGGTTAGACATCCATCACTCCTTCGCAAACTCATTCAGACTGACATCCAACTAGCAGTCATCAGTCAGTTGGTGTATATTGACAACTTAGTTGATCCTGAGGATGGTTGGTTCACCAGGACATGGGCGGTAGAGATGCTGGAGCTGATGACACAATATGAACTGCTCTCGCAAGGTATCCATACTGAACTACTTTACAGGTCGGTCAAGCTCAAACAGGAGCCGATCCTCCAATTCTATCTCCAATGCGAACTATGGCCACTGTCCAAGTTGTTGCCATTGGAGAACGGCCATAACCTGTTTCAAATGTGTTGTCAACATGGAGTCAGGATTGTTCAATTGGAGGTTTGCCTCCCTTTCATTTCGACAGGTATAGATTACCTGGATAATTACATTTCACTGGCAGCGGATAATGGACATCTGGAAATATTTGAACGATTACTCTCATTGATGTACTTCAAGTCCAAAACATGCATTCACGCGAGTGATATACCAAACAATATGATTGATCCACTACTTCGAAAGGTATTGTTAAATGGACATTTGGACGTTGCCAACTTCATTCTTGCGTCATCTATTCCACAACCCAACAAAAAGAAATCACAACTAGAAGAAATCAATGATATCAATCCCTCAATCATGTCCATTGACTTGATTGATCGACTCTTGGCACATCCCAACTTCAGATGTAGATTCAATCATGTGTTGGGCAGTGCCATTGTGGCTGGCAACAAGGAGGTCATCGATATGATGTTGGGGCCACTCCCCAAGGACACACCAATCAGAACGTTCTATCGATATGCTCTGAGGCAGGCGGCATTGGTCGGTGATCTGGACAACATCAAGAAGATAATGATTATTAGTCGAGAGGAGTTAACAGTCTATGACATTGGCTCATTGATCGATAGAGTTGGAGTATATGGCAGCTTGGTGACAGATGACGTGGTCATGGAGTTGGCCAAATCCAAATCAATCGAGTCTCAAATATACACTTTGTTTACAAAGGCCGCATCCAAATCAACCGCACTGTTCAGGTTTGTTATGGAGCGAATATCCAGTAACGACTTGCTTCACAAGATCAACATCGTTGACATAAACACTGCCTTTGAGGCATGTGTCAATCGTGGTGACAACGAATCATTGGAACAAGTTGTCCAACTGGCTCGCACCGTATGCTTTACGAGTGATAGCCCTGACCAAAGCATACTGGAGAGTAAAAGGTACCATAAATACCTCAATTTGAAGGCATGCAGCACATCAGCACTCAATCATCTGTTTGACTATGGTCATTACAGTGTGGATGACAATAAGTCTCTACAGTTGATGGACTGGGCCTGTGAGAATGGAAAGCTGGACATCATGCGAATGATCCATCAACGATGCACCACACCAACACAACTCCAAAGACTTCTTCCATCAATGAAGGCCATACATTGTGCATCTGACAACAATCATCACAAGTTACTCAGTTATCTGTTTGAAGGTGATGTTGATGTTGATGGTCCAACAAATCCAAGATCACAGACAGTATTCCAACGAGCAGAGTCCATGATCAACATAACCATGTTGATCAGAGTAGTTCGACTTCATTCATGTGCGAATGGACATCTCCGCATCATCGACATGTGTGATCGACTGTTGGCACAACAACCAATCAATCAATAAACATAGACACGTTACAAAAGTTACGAATCTCCAGAGTTTCCATGATTGATCACTTTTTAGTGATGAATTTGCAGATGCAAGTTGATACCCACCCATTCAATCATTCACACAATCAAACAGATAATAAGTGATGATGAGTGATAGGGATACTGGTTGCATCAACCAAGTGTTCCACAATCACTTGTTGGTCAACATCATCTTTGAACATGTGATCGATATACACAAGAGATGGATGAGTCTGCCAAAGTCATCAAACAGATCATCAGAGTCTGACAACAACAACAACAACAACGACAACAACGACAACAATGACAACAACGACATACCTCTGATCAAATCAACAATCAAAGGTCGACAACTTCACAATATGAGTCTTGATGATATGTTGCGATACAACGCCACTCAGATGTTCATCAAGACATTCGACAGCATCGCCGCTATCTACCCAATAGAGTGCAGCACTCTGTTGTCCTCCGCAACCACCTATAACAACACAACAGTATACAATTATTTGGTCAATCGCTATAGTAGAAAGAATAATATTAATATTGGTTTAGTTGATTGGCGCATGATCTTCCAAAAAAGCAACATGTATCTGGTGCGGACCCTCTTCCCTGACGCAACAAAGTTCGGTTCTTATCATGTATTGAGCAAAATTACCCATGCTGTTGACTCTGGCAACGTGGAGTTTGTTCGATTTCTACTCAAACATACATATGATCAAGGCAATAGGAAGCAGATCTATGGCAACAAACTGCGCAGACCTGGAGTCCGAGTTGACATGCTACGAATGCTGCACAAGGAGTTCAATTGTCTTTATAAATTTAGCTCCCTCTGGGAGACTGCGCTCATACACTCAGCCAAGTGCAACATGTTCGAAAGTGTTCAATACATCATTAACAACATGCCACTCCATCTGGAAGTGACCACTGGCATGCTCGTCAAGTGTCTTAAACAATGTGCCAAGTCTGGCAACATCGACATGTTCGAAACATTCATCAAGTTACCCGATGTCACCATGTTCCTTCTCAACCAGATCAGTAGTGATATCAAGAGGATCATTGAGGGGGCGGTTGATCATGGCCAGGAATCATTCATCAATCATCTCCACCAACATTATGTTGGCAACAACCGAATCAACCAGAGTTGCGAGAGTATGATCCGCAACCTCTTGGTGATGCCACCACCTGGCGAACCAACGCACACCGCCAGACTTCGAATCAAATCATTGTCTTCGGTCATTCTCAAAGATGACCTCGCATCAATCGACTTGTGCATTGATCAGACGATAAATCTCAAACTCAAGATGTGTCGAACGATGTCCAAATCAATTGCCAGGTACATCTCAAGTCCTCGGACTCGAATTAATGGGTTGTGCTTTGGTGGCAAATCAATACTCTTCATGTGTCAGGCCGTTGGAGAACGTGGCAGCAATATAACAGCGGACATGGTATTCCAGTTCATTGTCAATGGCGATCATCAATCACCAGAGGATCTCGAGACAGCCATGGAGTTGGCCAGCGGCTACTCTGCTGCCGTGATGAAACAACTCCACACTCACTTCAACATTGAGTACAACAATTCAAAGTGTCTAAAGAAGGCCATGTCGTTCAGATGTTTCGAGACCATTTCATTGATCCTCAATCACCCTGGAGACAAGAGTTATCTTGCGAAGCATAGAAATGCCATCAAGGTTGAGGCATTCATGTTTGTTTCCAAAGCACAATTGTTCGAGGTGATATTCATCTTGGATCGCCTCGACTTTGTTCGAGGTGATGTTGAACTGTGCGAGTGGGCCGCATACAGTCCTCACGTGGATGTGTTTGAACATGTGATCAATCTGTTCACTCGTGAGCAACTCAATGACAAGGTGTTCGTCGGTATCATTAACCAAGCACTCCTGAATGACAGAGTGGACAATGTTCTCATGCTTCAACAACGCTTTGATCACGACCCAACCAAGCCACTGATCAGGCCATCACTGGACATGCTGAATAAGATGGCTGAGAGGAATTGCTATCTTACGTTGGAGCACTACTTCAACTCAACGACATTCATCGATCAGTTCAAACTACTAATACAACGACTGCGAATACTCTACTCAGTACTCAAAGTTGGTTACAAATATTCCACTCATCGAGTGATCAACTTGTGCAATGATCAGATAAAGGCAAACACCATCCATCAAGAACAACAACCATCACAAATGTAAGTTATCACATAATGCCAAACTCAGTAGTACCCTCCACATCCTTACTCACTCAATTCAATCAATCATCTCCCCCATCACACTCTGGAACTATTCCAATCAATCAAGATATGAATGGAACTATCCCAAAATGAACTAACATGGTCCAGACCAACATTAATGTTTACTAATGACATTAAGTTGATTGACATAACTGAACTTCAATCTATCAATAAAATCAGATATTTAGGTCTTGGATTCCAAAGGTCGCGAGCTCATTCAATCATTCGTTCGCTTACTCAGAGACAGATTTATTCTTACATTCACTATAACTTGTACATGTACTTATAAACAAACAGATAATAATGAGGGAGAGGGATATGGACACAAGATGCATCAACATGGTGTTCCACAATCACTTGTTGGTCAGCAACATCATTGGACATGTTAGTGACATTCACAAGAGATGGATGAGTCTGCCAAAGCCATCAATCAGATCATCAGAGTTTGACAACAGCAACAACAACAGAACACATCTGATCAAGTCAACAATCAAAGGTCAACAACTTCAAAACATGAGTCTCGTTGATATGTTGCGCTTCAACGCCACTCAGATGTTCATCGCTGCATTTGACAGCGTTGCTGACGACTTCCCCATCGACTACAACAACCTCCTGATATCCGCAGTCAACTTCAACAACACAACAGTATTCAATCATCTAATTGACAGAATGAATATAGACATCGAATGTGACAACATAATCTACAGGGGCAACTTTGACATACTGCGCTCATACCTCGCAGCCACCGGCCACCGCGCACTTCCCAACAACAGAGTGTCCATCCTTCCCTATGCAGTAGAAACTGGCAACGTGGAGTTTGTTCGTTTGCTGCTCCAACTCCTCACAATCGACGTTGATGCCAACAAGTATGTCAGGTCCATTGAGTTTCATAGACGAGGTGTCCGAGTTGACATGCTCCGAATGCTGCACGGGGAGTTCAACTGTCTGTTTGAGTTACCCAACCTCTGGGAAGAGGTACTTCGGCACTCTGTCAAGTGCAACATGATGGACAGTGTTCAATACATCCTCGACAACATGTCGCATGCCCAGAGTATACCAACCGATTTGCTCACCAAGTGTCTTCGACAATGTGCCAAGACTGGCAACGTTGACATGTTCCAAGCATTCATTAAGACACCCGTTGGCACCAAGTACCTCATCAACAGCAATCGTGATATGAAGGAGATCATTGAAAAGGTAGTCGACAATGGTCATCTATCAATCATCAAACATCTCTTCCAACATCATGTCGGCAACGGCCACATCAGCGAGGAACGTGAGACTCAGATCCGCGACGCATTGGTGATGCCCCCATCCAGTGTACCAGGCGAGCCAATCGACATGGACCTGGTCAGGCTTCGCAGCACCCCATTGGCAGATATCCTCAACGACAACATTGTCTCCTTTGCATCACATTCTGGTCATACCATGTACCTGACTTTCAAGATGTGTACTATGATGTCCAAGTCGATGGCCACATTCATCTCGAGTCCTCGAATGGACAGCAACCAGTTCCGATTTTGTAAAGGCTCGTTGTACAACATGGTTAGAGCAGTGGTCCATCCAGGCAGCAACATCACCGCCGACATCGTTTGCCAGTTCATTGTCAACTGCGATCTTCAAACACCATCCTTCCTCCAAAAGTCCATGAAGGATGCTTGCGGCTACTCTGCTGCCTTGATGCAACTCCTCAAATCTCACTTCAACATTGATTACATTTATGGCAATTGCTTGGCGACGGCATTGGAGAATAGATGTCATGAGACCATGTCGTTGATCTTCAATCACACCGACCCAAACAAGGACTATTATAACAATCGCGATGTCAAGGCAAAAGCATTCGATATTGTTTCCAAAGCAACATTGCCAGAGGTGACATTCATCCTGGACCACATGGACAACATCAGACACAATGCTGAAGTGTGCGAGTGGGCCGCATGCAGTCCTCACATGGATGTGTTTGAACATGTGATCAATCTGTTCACTCGCGAGCAACTCTGTGGGGCACTCGACAGAATCACTGAACGAGCACTCTCTAGCAACAGGGTCGACAATGTCCGCATGCTTCAACGATTCTTCGAACGATGCGAATTGGCTACAGCCAGGCCTCTGGAAAGACCATTGATGCTGGGTACTCTTCACTCAATGGCCAAACAGAATTGCTATCTCACATTGGAGCACTACTTCAACTCGACTGCATACACCAACCAGCCAATACAACACCGTCTTCGAACACTCCACTCAATACTCAATGTTGCCTATCAACATTCTACCCACCGAGTGATCAAGCTGTGCACAGATCATATCCAGTCACTCACACTCAATCAATCACAACAAATATTGTGAGTTATTCTAAGTCAAACATTCCTTTGAATCACATACTCACCCAATCAATCAATCATAACAGGGTCGAGTCCACATTGCATGGCCAAGGACATGTTGTCCATCAGGCAACATCATCAATGGAGACAGCATTCCACTCAGTGTTCAAAGAGACCAAGCTTGGAATGATGGTCATGGAACAGATTGGACAAGTCCACAAGTCACTTGGAATCAATGGTAAACATCTTATCAAAGGATCACAGTTGATTGACAGACATTGTTTGATGGACTACATCAAGTATGGTGCCACGGAATGGTTCCTCAAGTCGTACTCTCCATCCAATGTTGTCCACAACTCTCCATTGCTTGACGAAGCATTGACCAGGTGTGACACACGCGCAGTCGATGTACTTATGGCCAACCCCAAGTGTCAACTCATCAGGGAATTGAGTTGCTTTATCAATGATCTATCATGCTCTCATTCAGACTTTGATCGGATATTTGATCAATATGTCATGATCAACGCTCAGACATCATCCGCACTCATATACGATCAATTGGTGACCTCAAGGATCAATCATCCAACATTACTTCGCAAACTCATTCAGTCTGGCATCAATCTACCAACCATTGGACTCAACAACATCGACAACGCCGTTAATCCTAATGATGGCTGGATTACCAAGCCATGGGCGGTGGAGATGCTCGAGCTGATGACCCAGCATAAGCTCCTCGAACGTCTGGCCCATGTCGAATTAATTGGCAAGTCAATCGAGCTTAATCTGACTCATATCGTCCATTTCAATCTCCACAATGTTCAGGCACTATCATTCATATCATCATATGACCGTACTGATTTTATTGGAAGATGCTGTATATATGGTGTTAGGATTGAGCACTTGGACCTGTTGCTCACTGGTGTGACGACAAGTGAGCTGCATATATTCAAGGATCTAGCAGCTGAGAATGGACATCTGGCAATATTTGAACGAATACACTCAATTCTCATCTCCAAACTTAAAGCAAGATCAATCAATGTACTACTCCCAAGGGTGTTGCAAAATGGTCATTTGGAGGTGGCCAACTTCATTATCAACTTTACAATGTCCAATCCAAAGATAAAGGAGCAGCCAGTCAATGTGGATGACATCCATCACTCAATCATATCCATTGACTTGTTTAATCGACTGGTGGCACTCCCCAACATCAAGTGTAGATTCAATCAGGTGTTGGGAAGAGCTATCAAGGCAGGCAACAAGGAGATCATCGACAAGTTGTTGGGGCCACGTCCAGAGGGCACACCCATAATCCAAACTAACCATATATATGCTCTTGAGCAGGCAGCATTGGTCGGTGATCTGGACAGCATCAGGAGGATCATGAACAAGCCACGAATCAAACTAACAATAGATGACCTTGGTGCATTGATCGATCGAGTTGGATTGCTCGACAGCCTTGTGACAGAGGATGTGATCATTGAGTTGGCCAAAAACTCACTGGAGGATAACACTATGCAACAAATAGACAAGTTGGCCATGTTGATGATCAAGGCAGCATCCAAGTCTCTCACACTGATCAAATTGGTCGTTGACACTATGTCACAAAGCGACAAGAACATTCACAAGATAACCACCAAAGACTTCAACACTGCAGTTGATGCATGTATCAATCGTGGTGACAACGAATCATTGGAGTTTATGGTCAAACTGGCTCGCACCCTATGCTTCAAGGGGAAGCACAACCGGAGTGAAAGGGTAGTGGAGAGTAGAAGATTCCATGACTACATCAATTTGAGGTCATGCAACACATCAGCACTCAATCATCTGTTTGACAATGGACATGTCAGTGTGGATGATGTCAAGTCTGAAGCACTGACAGGATTGGTGGACTGGGCCTGTCAAGAAGGAAAGCTGGACATCATGCGAGTGATCCATCAACGATGCACCACACCAACACAACTCCAACGACATCTCCCATCAATGAAGGCAATACATAGTGCATCGGACAACAATCATCACAATTTACTCAGTTACTTGTTTGAAGGCGATGTTGATAATGATGGAGTAGGATGTCAAGGATTACAATCACCATTCCAACGATCAGAGATCAAGTTGGACATGACCAACTTACTCAAAGTGGTTCGACATCGATCTTGTGTGAATGGACATATCCACATCATCAACATGTGTGATCGATTGGGACAGCACCATCAAATGGTAAGATTGATAAAGATGACTAATCTTTATTAGGATCAATTGATATTAATCTCGTTGTAACCAGCACGACGTAACTTCCATCTTCTGAAGATGAAGACACCACCAATAGCTAGCAAGATGAATCCAAAGATACTTCCAATCAGTACACCTACAAATCCTCCAACCGAAAGGCCGTACACTCTGATGTTAATAGTCTTATAAAGAACATTGTTTTTGCTCTCCTCAAACTTGTATCTGGCGGGGAATGCTAGTTGAGAACATTCATAACTTATGAAGCACTGGCTGGGCTCCGCATCGACTTGCAGATCCTAAAGGATAACAATAACATCATGGAGACCGATGGCGTATACTACAGAGTCACTGTCCTTTACGGATTCGACCTGGTCTGTGCGAGCACAGTCACTGGAATGTGTGGCATGCATCTATCTCATTCAACCTACCGCTGCATTCTTTGTCACTGCACCAATGACACCATCAACCATGTGTCTCGACTGGACCAGTTCACACTCAGAACACTGGAGTCAATCAAACATGATGCTGATATGATCAAGGCGAAGTTGGACAAGGGCACAAAGACAATCGTTGCAAAGAACTTCCATGGGATGTGCACAATACCTCCATTGATCATCGACCCATTGCAGTTCATATTGGATTCACTGCACTCTATCATGGGCGTCGTCAAGTTCTACAAGAAAAGGGTGCTTGACTTACCAGAAGACCCTAGATTGTCTCCTGAGGTCAGAGCCACACTTGCCAGTAGTTTCATTCAAGGACTATGCCAAGCTTCACCTGGTCACTGGTGATACCGATAAGAATGGAGAGCACGTGACTCTGAAGGATCGCTTCACAAAGAGTGCTGTGAACTATGAAGAGTTCAAGAGAATACTCAAGCATAGGGTTCCATTGCTCAACATCTTGGAGACGGCAATAGGCACAGAAAGAACTAAACCTGTATGTGTATCATCCTTTCATTCATTCATTCATTCATTCATTCATTCATTCATTCATTCATTCATTCATTCATTCATTCATTCATTCATGTGACAACTATTGACTAACAAATGGCAATACAGATTCGATCAATGTGGGAGCAGCTTGCCTTTCTCGTCAACCTTATGATCACAGACCGACCTGCGGGTCAGCCAAAYGTCAAGGAGTTTCAATGGCGTTTCATGGCTGAGAAGCTTGGAACGCAAACACTCATCCACTGTGGCAACAAGCTCTCATCCTACATGCACATGTTTATAATGCATGTAGGATACTTTCTCGAGCGATATGGAAACTTGGAAAGATACTCTTTGTTCTGTGGAGAGTTTAAACACAAGAATAACAGAGCGACCAAGAAGGCCAGGTCAAATTCATACAGATACGCAACCTCAAAGGTTGACAATCAATCATCAGAACTTGATGGACACCTGACAGGAGACATCAATCATCAGCTCATGTACGCTGAGGCGCAACATCAGTTCTTCAACAATCAGCCATCCCTGACATACATGCTTAGTAATGGCATTTCTCATCTCAGGCAGGAGCTGAAGAGAAAGAGAGAAGAGATACCTCAGCTTTCACCGCCAGATATGGAGTCTCTCTTTGGAGTGAGTTCGTTGAACGACATTCCAGAACCCCCAGCATCCACTCAGCTCTATCCTCTAAACACTGATGTAACAGTCCTTTGTTCAACTCCCAATCACAAAGGTAAAGAGTACTTTGGATCGTGGTGGGACGCCACTGTCACTGACTACAACCATGACACCAAGCTCTACACCGTGAAGTACAAGTATGTGTTCCTACTCCATCATCAATAATGATTCCAATAACTAWCGACAAGTACAACAACATCATTAATTCTACAGAGATAAAACAACCTTGGGCATCAAGTCTACCAGCACCAGCACAACAAGCACTACAAGCACTACAAGCACTACCAGCACTACCGGCACTACCAGGTCCTCGAGAGGCAAGAACAACAACACCACTAGCAATGCTGGAAGCACCAAAAGGGCCAAGGTAAAGACAGAACACCTCTTTGAAGTGATTGAGGAGAGATACTTGACTCCTGGCAACCATCTCACCTTGGACATCAGTCAAGCCGAGGCCGGTCAATATACTATATACAAGCCATACACAGGCGGACATTGGAGAGCAKCAACTATATTGTCAGTCGGCCAAAAGGACTTAACCATCAAGCTTCTTCCTTTCKCTGACAATCCAGCTCCAAAAACAATGCCCAATATCAATCCAGATAGGTGTGTCCAACTCCACACAACTTTAGCCAAACTAAAGGAAATGGGTTACTATATTCTTTAATAAACAAACTGTACATATATATATTAAATAAAAATATTTATATAAATAATCTTTGTTTATTAATAATAATTTTTTTTGTTTTTTCCTGTATAAATTTCGAAATTTCTGTCCACCACCTCTGCCGCCAATGTCTCTTGTTGATCTACTCATTCTATATATTAACACTGAGATGTTAATTTATATCACTTTGAACCTATTTGTTTGCCATCAACTGCTTGTGGATGTAGCCTTGCTTGT
This sequence comes from Acytostelium subglobosum LB1, assembly GCF_000787575.1. Taxonomy (NCBI): domain Eukaryota; phylum Evosea; class Eumycetozoa; order Acytosteliales; family Acytosteliaceae; genus Acytostelium; species Acytostelium subglobosum. The sequence goes on along the minus strand of NW_012236528.1, from coordinate 774,650 downwards.
GTCGATTGAGATTTGTGCGACCTACTTCGAAGCCGCATTCGCATCTTACCTTTTGTTTGATGTATGCTTTGTGACGCTCTCTGAACTCCGAGTTCTCGTCCCAATAGTACTCTTTGAATAATGACATGTTATATCTGTTAGATGAATTTCCAAAAAGGACAATAGGCAAATCATCTTCACCACTAACAAACAAGGCTCAACTTTGGTACTCACTCTTTCATTATTCATTCACAACAACATCAACAACAAATAATACAATATTCACCTTGCAACTCATTGTACAACAACATTCACTCACTGTCACATACACACTTAAATTGAACTACAGCAACACTTGTTTACCACCGTCTCATTATATATTCTCAATCCTTGTTCAAATGAACGATCCCATCACCAAAGCACAACTGTTCGACGTATTGAACTCGAACAAACGCGACAAAGCCTTTCCAAAGCTCGGCGCTGGTCATGAGGCCAAACTCAAACGTCTCATCACCCCTCAACAACAAGCCCAAGCTCGTAAGTACAAACAACATCAGCGCAATGTCTTCATTCAATACTAACATACACACTCAAGCCCCTGCTGCCCCTATAGGATCACAAGGTGGCCAAGCTCGTAAGTACAAGGTATACACAAACATATCAATGAAGTTACCAACTCACCACAAAAATGTAGTACAAGACCCCATCATTATGAAGATCAATGCCACCAAGTATTCGAATCCAGACTTCCTCGATATCAAGCCCATGGTCTTTGTTGACAGAGTTCGGGAATGTACCGAGCTTGCCATTGATGCCGTCAAGGCCATCCTGTCACCTTATCTCAGAAGTAATATGCTTAACAACTCACCAACTCCAACAACGATATCCGCACAGATGTGGGGGTCAGGGAAGTCTTTCATGGGCTATAACTTCATCAGAGCGCTGAGCCAAGGCCATTTCGACGAGCGCTTGTTTGAAGAGAAGGTATCAAAGGATGACTATTTCAAGGGTATCAGCATGGAGGATATCAAAAGAGCCCTCACATCACTCAAGATGAAACACTCCATCAATCTGGATCTGTGCCCATATCGTGGTACCTCTGCGTCTTCTACATCTCAATGGATCTCCATCATCTGTACTTCACTCTACCGTCTCATTCTCACTCAGCTCAAGCAAACCTTTGAGGCAACTCTCGTCGTCCACTCCWTTGAGGAACTCATAACGTTCGCACCCCAGATCAAGCAATGCTTTGTTCACCTTGACGAGATTGACATTGTGATCAAAGACCAAAAGGACAATGTGGAGGCAGCCAGAGCTCTGTATCAAGTCTGGATCAATCTCACGCTGCCCCTTATCTCGAATGGCATTCCTGTCTACTTGACTGGCAGATCACCGATACTTTTCTCGATCAACCACGGAAACTACCGACAGCACCAAATCATCTCCCCGTACAAATCATCGATCAATCTGCTCCTTCTGGATATGTTCAGCCCAAACGACATCGAGAAGTATCTCACATCAAAGTACACCCTGCCAAACAACGCTCATATAGTTGCAAAGGGCATACACAGAGTATGTAACTAGCAGAATCCAACAACGATACAACCTAACATTGGACAAATCATTATAGTTGACCCTTGGAGTTCCCCGCCTTGTCAACGGTGTCGTCGAATACCTTTCCACCACCAGTCAACAACAGAATGAGGAAGGGCTCAGGGCTTTCTTGCGAGGCTCAGCCACTTACTCCTCTGAGCTCAATCCAACGCTCATTTGGAGGGACTCCGATGAACTTCCAAAGCTAAAGCTCTACATGGAGCTGTGCAGAGCATCGATATTCCAGGTAAGATCTCCGTTGTCAGGACCAGCAACAGTTTTTATTAACCACGATTTTGTAGATCCCTTTTGATCTYAACATGGACATTGATTTGAAGGATTGGGGCATACCTTCAATGTATGACACCAACAAAGGTGTACCACTGAGGTATGCGGATTTCTTTCAAATGCTCAACGTCTACCTGGATAGATTTCCTCCCAACCCCAAACTGGTTATCGTTGTCATCCCATCATTGACAATCTCAGAGATCATTGAGGTCTCAAGACGAAACAACTCAGAGCACATCTTCAGAGTTGGCGTACAACTGCAGCACTATCTGAACATCAGGTCCAACACGCTACGCCCCACTGGCATTCCATTAGAAGACTGTGTCGAATCCATTATCGAGATTCGAACAAACAATGGACTTGAGAGCCATTCAGAGGAATGGTTCTGGAATCAGCTTGCCAACCAAAACATGGACTCGGAACTTGATGGAACCAACATGCACAACACCCAAGGTTTACCGCCTCTCACTCCAGCTCTCCAGAACAAACAAGTCATCAATCAGTCAATCTCCCAGATGTTCTTATTCTTTTTGGTATGTTGAGCGACACACCTGTACCCTTCTGACCGAGCACTGACATATTGTGTTTAGGGATCATGGGTCAGCGATATTCTCTGGAGAGGCAACAACATCACCCACATCAAGGCTTTCCCAAAGATTGTCAGAGACTCGGAGAATCAGATCGATTGGAACAGTGTTGCCATGCAACAAACGTTGTCCACCAACAGGGTGGACTTGGCATCATACCCCCATTGCCCCATGCGACACTTCAAAGATCTTTGGAGGATGGCGCATCCATTCGCCACCTATCGATCGGCGCCAAAGTCTGGAAGCTCAGACTTCTATACGAAGATTGATGACTCACTTGGCATCGCTTGGGTCGTCAAGGATGTCAAGGGTCCGTTGTCAACAGCCCAGGTTGAGAGCGAGATGCAAAAGATTGGCGACTCGACCATTCGTTTTGTGATGGTCATCATATCGATGACCCCACCTGCTCCTTTGAGGTAAGAGGTCTAATTTGTCATCAAAAATAGGCGACGTACTAATATTCCTCCAGCTACCCATCATCAAGCATCACTTTGGTGGACCAGATTATTGGAACGTTGTACACACCCAACCAGAGACTTCAAATTGTCACGCTCACTTATGATGGCCTCAAATACTTCCTCTCTCCTGAGCTCTACAAGATGCTTCTTCGTATCTAAAAGTCTATCATGCATCATCCACAAATGAGTACATGTATTCATTTGCACCAATGTTATTATTATTTTTTTCCTCAAAGCTATTTTA
>NW_012236528.1:687482-771401 GCF_000787575.1 Acytostelium subglobosum LB1 | reverse complement strand
ATCCCTATTAATATTATTTCAGTACTTTTCCATTATTTGTATTAACTTAATTAACTAAGTAACTATAAAAATATTTATATAAGTTTTTAATCAGTATTGAAACTTCTGACAGTGAGAAATGAAGTCGCGATAGCGACGCAATGTGAGCGCCAGAGACAAAGCAGCGCCAGCACGAGCCATCCACACACATTGAGGAGGAGTCATATTCTTGGTGGACGGCATTGGAGCGTAGATAGTTGTTGAAATTGATCTCAGGTTGATCATGCCAAGTACACAATTTCCAATAGATATTGAGGCATAATTAACATATCATTATATACTATCACCACATCTAGAGGGTTTGTGCAAGATGGTCTATTTGAACCAATCTAATGACCTGGATCATTGAATTCAATGAAACATGAATATTTAGTGGCACAAGTGGAAACATTATAGTAGTAAGTAGAGCCACCATCTGACTTAAGTTGAGTGTTGTTTGTTATCTTGTTCTGCAAAGTGTCATTGACATCACTTTCCTGAGTTAAACAGTCTGAAGGTGTTGCAACCAAAAATAAAGACAACAATATATTTAAGAGTAGTCATACTAATATATATTACATATATATATATATATTTGATTGAATAAATGAATGGATGAATGAATTAATCTACTATCTTTGGAAAAGATCATTCCAGTGATGTGCATCACCATATAACTTGAAAATTGAAGTGGAAGAGTAATAAGTGTGAGTTTGTCGATCAATAACAACTCAAACTTCAACATCACTGATAATTGTGTCTCCAACAATGAACACTCCAATCATATTTAGTTTTCTCAGTGACATACAGAAGTGTAGTACTATTCACTTCAATCTTGTGTCTGTTTGGGAATGCAAGATTTGAGCACTCATAACTGGATGGTAACACAGTTGGTTGTAACAATGGGACACTGGTCAATTGGATCAATTGGTATGAATAGTGTCGAGGAGAGTGAGTAGGGAAAGTGACCTTGGCCCTACCGTGGAAGAAGAATGTGACTGTTGATGGAGATGACAACATTGGCAAGGTGGTCTATACCTTGGCCAACACCCTTGAACTCAAATGTGCTGTCTGGTGATGAAAAGAAGTTGCCATTTAACATATTGATCAGCGCAGAGTCCAACCCCAGATGAGATTCACCAAGCAGTGTCAAGTTGTTGAGTGTGAGTGAGCAAAGATGTCCAACAACTCAGGATAGATACCTCTTTACGAATGGTGTGAAGGTGCCATCACGACATAAAGTAACATCCTCTTTTACAAAATATCTGATGGTGATGATGACGAGGATAAAGGAGGTGACGTGCTCCGTTGTTTCATTAACAGAATCATCTTTATCAAACAAACAAACAAACAATCAAACAAACAAATAATGATGAATGATAAGGACACAAGTTGTATCAACCAAGTGTTCCACAATCACTTGTTGGTCAACATCATCATTGGACATGTGACTGATATGCACCAGATATGGATCAATCTTCCACAGCCATCAATCAAATCGTCAGAGTATGATGACTACTACAACAACAATGACAACAACAACAAAAACAGCAACATACCTATGATCAAATCATTAATCAAAGGGAGTCAACTTCACAACATGAGTCTCGTTGACATGTTGCGATTCAACGCCACTGATATGTTCATCAAGACTTTTGACAGCATCGCTGACGACTACCCCATCGACAATAACAATCTGTTGAGGCAAGCTGCACACTACAACAATGTGACTGTATTCAATCATCTGATCAGTAGAATGAAGATTGAAGCCACTTGTGTTGAGTTCGATGTGATGTTCAGATATGGCAACTTGTACATTCTTCAGTCCTACCTCGCAGCCACAGGCCACCGCCTGTTACCCCAAGCTAGCTCTATGAGAAACCTTCCATTGGCTATTGACTCGGGCAATGTGGAGTTTGTTCGTCTGCTCCTACAACACTTCACTGTCGTCGGTGATGATGAAGACAACCGAATCGGATTAAGGCATAGTTTAGAGCGACGTGGTATCCGCCTTGCCATGCTCCGTCTGCTACACGAGGAGTTCCACATTCTGTTTGATCTGACTGAGCTCTGGCAGGCTGCACTCCTGCACTCGACCAGGTGTAACATTATTGACAGTGTTCAATACATTTTGGACAACATGCCATCCAGGGCCCAGATACACTTTCCTGTGCAGCTGCTCTCAAAGTGTCTTCAGAAATGTGCCAAGTCTGGCAACATCGACATGTTCCAATCATTCATCAGTACATCTTTTGGCGCAGAGTACCTCACCAACGGGAGGGATATCAAGAATATCATTGACGCGGCGAAGGACAATGGACAAGAGACATTCATCAAGCATCTGCTCCAACATCACTTTGGCAATGGCAACATCTCGCAGAGTTGTGAGAATCAGGTACTCAATCTCTTGGGATTACCCCGATCGGCCAGTGGCAGTGGACCAACGAATGTGAGCCTGGCCACCGCGAGGCTTCAACTTAGACCATTGACAGCACTACACATTGAGAACATGGCAGCGCTCGAGACACTCATTGATCAGATTGATGATTTGGGACCATTGATGTGTCAAGGGATGTCCCACAAGATGGCAACCTTCATCTCAAGTCCTCGCGCAACCCCGCTGAACTTCAAGAATAGCTCACTCGCCAACATGATCACGGCCGTTGGCAGGAAAGGCAGCAAAATCACTGCCGACATTGTTCTCCAGTTCATTGCCAATTGCAATCATCAATCACCTCGTTCACTTGATTTGGCAATGAGGGCTGCTGCAGGCTACTCAGCTTTAGTGATGAAGGAGCTTTATACCCGCTTCAATGTGCCCTACCAAGGTGTTTCCAAGGCGTTGGAGAGCAGATGTCGCGAGACATTTGAGTTTCTCTTTCAAAACGCTAGCGACACCAAGTACCTTGATCGCCATGATGCCAAAGTGTCAGCATTTATATATGTTGCCCACCCATCAACATCATTGTCTGATGTGAAACTCATTCTCAATCACCTGGACTACGTTAGAAGTTGCGTTAGGTTGTGTGTGTGTGCCGCAAGCAATCCTCACGTGGAAGTGTTTGAATATGTGATCAATCAGTTCACTCGCGAGCAACTCAATGACAAGGAGATTGCAAACATCATTTACCAAGCACTGGTGAAGGACAGGATCGACAATGTCCGATTGCTAGAACGTTTGTTTGATCATGACAAGACCAAGCCATTGCTTAGACCAACGCTGGAGACGTTGAACTCAATGGCTGAACACAATTGCTATCGCACGATGGAGCACTACTTCAACTCGAAGACATTCATCGACAAGTCATGTGTACACCAATTAGGAGTACTCCACTCGATCCTCAAAATTGGTTACCAACATGACTTTCCTCGACTGATCATGATGTGCACTGATCAGATCAAGTTGCGAACGCTCTCAGTCCATCAATTGTAAGTTCAGCAACAGCATCATTGGTATCCATCAATCATTCACTCAAACTCGCTCTTTATCAAACAATCAATCAAACTTACAGTGTAAAGTCCAAAACTCTGATTGATCAAGGACTCCATGTTTATCAAGCAATATCATCATTATCAATGGAGACAGCATTCCACACAGTGTTCAGAGACACCAAGCTTGGTATGATGGTCATGGAACAGATTGGACGTGTTCACAAGTCACTTGGAATCAATGACAAACATTTGATCAAAGGATCACAGTTGATTGACAGACATTGTTTAATTGATTACATCAAGTATGGTGCCACTGAATGGTTCCTCAAGTACTACTCTCCATCAAATGTTGTGGGCTATATCATGCAGGGTGGAGCCTCAACATTGTTGCAAGTCGCTATGTCCAAGTGTGACACTCGTGCGGTCGAGGTACTTCTGGCCAACCCAGAGATAAGGCTCACTGATGAACAGAGTAGGTTGATTTTCAAGCATATATCATCATGCACCCATCCACAATGGGAGACTATGTTTGATCAATATGCCTCGTCCTTGTCCACTATTGAATTAAGGGAATCGGACATGGCATTGGTCAGACATCCATCTTTCCTTCGCAAACTCATTCAACATGGCGCCAAACTCCCACTTCTTCATTCACAAGAATACTTCGACTCGATGATCGGCAACAATGGTTGGTTGAACAAACAATGGGCATTGGAGATGCTCCAGTTGATGGACCAACGATTAATCATCTCACCCTACTTCCATACCCATATACTTGACAAGTCGATGGAGCATAACCTGGCACAGGTCATCCAATTCTATCTTGGACAAGATTCGAATATTGTTCAAAGATTGTTGGATGCCAAAAACTCGGATTTTAATTGTTGCTCTTTGATCAATCTATGTTGCAAACATGGTCGACAGGATTATCTGGACATATTATCAAATACAATTGTAAGGCACGAGCCAGAGTCATTCAGGGATCTCGACGATCTGAGAGATTATTTCACACTGGCGGCACAGAATGGACATTTGGGCATGGTCGAGCGAATGCACTCACATTGTATGAAGGCCATGGCCAAGGATACCTGCTATAGAGACTCAATGGACATTGTAAACCAAGACTTAATGTCTGAAGTGTTCGAGAAAGGACATTTGGATGTGGCCAACTTCATACTCACCGCCCTGTCATCACAGCCAGACTTGCCAGTGGAATATAACATTGACAAAATTCATCCTTCAATCAAATCAACTGACTTGATTGATCGACTGAAGGCACTTCCCTACATCAACTTGTCAGTGTCCCTCCAAATGCCCGCTGAGCAGCCAGACGCCAACACCCCAGAGGATCTCAAGAAGGCTGCAGAGGTTGGCAATGTGGACAATATCAGGACCATATTGAGCAAAGACACAGCGACCAGAATTCTCAATTCCAGTCATCTTGGCTCTTTGATTGATCGAGTTGGCTTGCCTGGAAGCATGGTGACGGAAGATTTGATCATTGAGTTTGCCAAGCATTTGGACCAATCCGAGGAGCAATTGGAACCAAAGAAGTTGGCCAAGTTGTTAACCAGTGCTGCATCAAAGTCACTCACTCTGATCAAGTTGATCATGGAGCAATACTCAAAGGACTATTACACAAATCCAAACAGTGCGGTTCATTTGATGCTTGGCAGTCAATGTTTCCACATGGTCGTTGAGGCTTGTATCAATCGAGGAGACAATGAGGCATTGGAGTATCTGGTTCAAATCGCTCAAAGAGTTTGCAACAAGAGGTTGTATTATGGAATGGAGGATGATCACAGATTCCCAGACTATATCAGATTGGAACTATTTTGCAACACATCAGCACTCAATCATCTGTTTGACCATGGACATATCAGTGTGGATGATGTCAAATCTGATGCCCTTGTGCATTTGATCGATCGGGCTTGTGAGAATGGCAGGTTGGACATCATACGAGTTGTCCATCAGCGATGCACCACACCAACACAACTCAAAAGACATCTTCCATCAATGAAGGCCATTTACTATGCATCAGACAGCAATCATCACAAGGTACTCAGTTACTTGTTTGAAGGCGATGTTGATGTTGGTGTTGATGGTCCACTTCCTAGATCACAGTCAGCATTTCAAAGATCAGTGATCCAGATGAACATGACCATGTTGCTCAGAGTAGTTCGTCGTCATTCCTGTTTGAATGGAAATCTTCGCATCATCAACATGTGTGATCGATTGTTGGAACACAACACTTACTTGACCAACCAATCAATCTAATAAACACTCATAGCCCACCACGATCAGTTTGATGGGGTAACGTTGCCAGAGAATCACACACGTGATCGTTTCGTCTTATTTTTCAGAATTAACAAAACACCCAAAACACTGTGTTGGGAGTGATCTCGCATCACCACCCCGTTCTCTGTTGCCCGCCTCCACTCACTCACTCCCATTATCAAATATACAGACGACATTCATTGAGATAATTACAAAAATATATTACAGATAACTTAAACAGTTTACAGAGATTCTCTATAAAATGACCGAGCAGTTCAAGCTTAGATTCCCACGTGGCTTCCACGGCTACCCATACACCATCACCAAGCTCGAGGGTTACGGTTTGCCAAAGGGCTACATCACCTGCATTGGTATTGCCGCCACCATGGGTGTCGCTGCCCTCATCACCGCCACCGCCAGATCCACCAAGCGTAGGTTGAACAGCATAGTCATCATCACAATGACAAAGAAGACGCAGATTAAAGCACGTGCAGGGGGAATAGTGATCGATCACATTACATTGTGTAATGGCGACGCGACATGCCATTCAATCCCATATGGGATATGCACTGCTTGCTGCGCGCAACAAATACAGAACAACAGGTGATTAACATATCGACAACTCAATCAATCAATCATTGATAATCAATCATTTTCAATCAATCATTATGATGAATGATCGAATAATGTTTAGGCCCACACGAGTCCCACGGACCAGCTTGGGAGGCTGCCACCAAGGAGTACATCAAGGAGGTCAAGGCCGACCCAATCTACTTTTTGCCAAACGAGAAGTAGATATAGAGGAGATAGCGATAGCAATAGCGATAGCAATATACTCAGTGTCACAATTAACCTTATATACTTGGAAGGAGCTAGCTCGAATGCCAACTCTACATACCAATATACTACTATCTAATCAAGTGGATAGTACGATGTTCACATTACATTACATTACATTATATATAACATAGCAGACAGGTCATCTTCATCATCATCATCAGCAGATCAGGTTGGCTTGATTGGATGGATGGTGTTGGAATGATTCCTTATTCTTATTTATTATTCATTGGCGTTGTTGTTGCTGTTGCTATTGATGTTGTTGTGCGAGTGATACTGGAGGACTCTTGATTGATAGTCTACAGGATGATCTCGTTGTTGTAGTTCCTGTCCAATTGCTTATGAGGCATGACGATGCAGTTTGAGACAATAATCTCGCCGTTGGCCTGGGCGCCAGCGCCAAAGATTGTGATACCCTTTCTCTTGTCCTGGCTGTAGAGGAATGGAGTATAGTTTGGAATACCCTCGATTCTTGCCCAGAATCCAATCTCACTTCTCCATCCAATGATGCTATAAAGAATACATGCGCGGTCCTACGGTCATATGATTGTTAGTACGGAGTTGAGGTGCGGACACACGCCACATGAGGATGGATGATGGACATACCTTGACCTCAGTCTCATCCAATATTATAGAGTTGAGCACTCTGACGCCCTTGCCAATCTTGACGTTTGGTCCAATGTACACGTTGGGTCCAATCTTTGAGGTTGGGTCCACTGTGGCTGAGGGGTGGATGATTACGTTGCCAGTGATGTTCTCGCCCTTGGACAAAGCCTCTGGCTTAGTCTTGGCATAATGGTTCAAATACAACTCCTGGCAATACACTGGTGATCTAAAATGTTGATTGATCAATTAATAAGTTAGTGTATGATCATACATATTGATTGATTGATTGGCATCATTCATATTCATACCCTGCATTCTTAATCTGACGCCAGAAGCCAGTGTAAGGATATACTACAATCGATCCAGAGCCAGCCAATGGCACAAAGATGTCCTGCTCAAGTCTAAGACGACCCTGCTCGACTCCCTTCTTAAGGATCTCTCTGTTGTTGTTATGTGATCGATCACGTGTTAGTGCTCTGCCGTGACTCACTCCCATCACTCAATCATTCAATCATACATACGGATACTCTAAGGATACATTCTGCATTGAGAGTTGAAGCTCATTGCTGGTCTTGGCCATCGTGTCAAAGAAGGCTGGTGTGATACAGTAGACTCCACAGTTGATGCAGTCAGACACAAAGGTCTCTGGCTTCTCAGCATAGTGCAGCAACTCATTGGTGCTCTCATCACGAATGAGACAGCCGTATTGATTGGCGTACTCCTTCTTCTCGACGGTCATACCCATGATGGTGCATGTCTTGCCATGCTTGATGTGGAACTCAAGCAATGACTGCATTGGGAATGAGCAGCAGATGTCAGAGTGCAGGATGAACACATAGTCTGGTGAGCCAGACAATATCTGATCGCGGTATCTGCTAAGTCCTCCAGCAGTTCCCAGCACCTTAACCTCATTGATATATCTAAATATATTATCGATCTGTAAGTGCTATGCTAATGCTATGCTATGTGATCATGGTCATACCTGATGGGAACGTTGAGCTCCTTTGAAGTTGCGTCGATAAAGGCAGCCAACTGATTCTCTGGGAAGAAGCCGAGTAGGATGACCTCGGTGATACCCTTGACCTTTGAGCATGCCTCAATGTGATGATAGATCATTGGTCTACCTGCGATTGGGAACAATAACTTGGGTACATCGTCCAAAGAGAGTGGACGGAATCTAGTACCCTTGCTAGGTCCACCAACCAATATAACTGCTTTTATACCGCCCATCTATGTATCTTGTAAGAATAAAGTATTAATGTTATCTGTATATGAATATATTGCGAATGTATGATTGATTGATTTATTGAATGATTACTTTGTTTGATGAAAGGGTGTGGGTGGTGAGGAATGATCGAAATTCGAATCGGGTTGTCGTCGTGTCAGCTCAAGTTGACCAGCAGTAACTTATACTACTGTTTTCTTTCAATTGTACATTTATAGTGTACAACATGATTGTTTGATTCTTGACTACTATGTTGTTGGATTTGTGAGGAGATCATCTGGGAGATATACGCATCCAAATTGGATAATATTGCTTGAGATAGTGGTGAAGAATATGGTTGAGGGCTGATATTGTTGTTGTTGTTGTTGTTGTTGTTATCATTGCCTTTCTTGATATCAGAGTTATCATTCTCTTTCTTGATATTGGAGTTATTATTCTCTTCCTTGATGGTTGTCTCGATCGGGAAATCGAAGCTGGTGAAATCCTTTGGGACTACCAAAGTGTCAACATCAATGGGGCAATCTGCTGACCCTGGAATTATATCTTTCTTCTGATTGGTAGAATTTGATGTGGCACAAGGTGGTACTCGAGTTAGGGGGGGAGTGGAGATGATATCGTTGGAGTCCATAATGTCCTTCCTCACATTAGTATCCTCTACGGTTTGATCATCGTCTTCTTCATCATCGTCAGAGTTGAAGGGCTCCAATGAAGATAGGTCCTCTAAGTCCTCTTTGGTGTCCTTGAAAGAGTCCTTGAACTGTTCCTCTTCTTGAGAAAGCTTGATTCTCTTAGTCTCCTCTTGAGATCGAAGCCTCTCGGTGTAAACTTCGACCATCCTCTTCCTAGTTTGTAACGGTCTGCCTAGTTCATAGTCTCTATGTGGCCATATTACCTTTCGGGTCTTGGCTATCTCAATGGCCATATTGGAGGTATATAACTTATACCTGAACACAAGTAACTCTTTGTCCTTCAAAGTTGTAGGGCAAAGGTAGGTACTCATATCACCTCGAGGCTTCATAAACATCTTGATAGGCCCGGCCAACATTGTCATTGTTGTAGTAGATTGAGAAGTGTGAGTTCGTTCTGTCATCCAATCAACAGACCTAATTACAAATGAGAACATATCTCCTTCGATTGCATCATCAACAAGTTTCATTTGGGTATTACTTAGTTTAATATTAGTTACTTTCTTTTGTTGCATTTTAGCAACAAGAAATAATATTATATTAAATCTAAATAAATAAATAAATAAAGAAATTAAATATTAATATATTATTCAATCATATATAATATGGTACTTACCCATCCATCGGCTCCATAGTTATAACAACATATACAATTGTTCTACTATTTATTCTTGGTAATTAATAACTGTGTACACATTGATGATCTTCAAAATATATAACAAACAACCATTTAAATGGATATTGATTGTCCAATAACCATATTAGGATGAATAGATTCGTGAATGAACCACCGTATACAATAAATAGAAATATAACTAATGTAATGTATATATAAACTACTTTATGGAGCAGGTATTGGCCTGCGGCATGTTGGACACTCCATCTTAAAGTCCATCCAGCGTAGTAGACATCGCTCATGGAATAGATGGTCGCATGGTGTTATCATATACTCAGAGTCATTCTCCTCTATATCGTTGATGCATATAACACATCCTTGTCCCTCCTCTCTGTTCCTTATAGAGTTGCTTATTGGTCTTGTATACTGATACTTTGGTGGCAAGAACTAATGTGATTGTATATTAGTAGTGTATATGATTGTTATGTTAGAGGTGTACATGGATTGATTGAATGAATAATTGATTGATTGATTGGATACATACTCTCTTTGGAACAAAGAATTGTGGTCCGTATTTGTCCTGTAGCCATAGAGTCAACACTTGGATACATGTCCATCTATAATAATAATAATCATAATGAGTTAGTATTGTTCACGGACTTGTTCCTTAGATATCATGTTTATACATACATCACCATAATAGCACAGTAGGCAAAGTTTGGTTTGATGGAGAAGAAGTTGTTTGGACATCCATAGAAGTCTATTATGTTGTTGTTGTTGTTGTAGATTGGATTGATTAGTTTGATGTCCATTAAATGATGGTAACAAGGTGCACTTACACAGTGGCAATGATAATCTGGTGATTGACATTCCAAGTACATAAGACCAAATGAAAGGTCTTCGTGTTGATCTGTACACATTGGACCATATCTGTGGTACCCAATAGGAGAAGAGTATGAATAGTATCACCTGGAATAGTGAGCTGACATAGTATATAACCATTATAATCAATATCATTATTGTGTCTGGATGGATTGATGTAGATTGATAGTAGTGCGTTAGTCAACTGCATGAATGATTGAATACACTGGCGGTAATCTAATACATACAGAACTTTAAATAGAACAATGAGAACTCTCTGCGAAGTGCATCTATATGTCATGATTGATTGATTGAGTATGGTTAGATGATGTATGATGTTCGGAATGATATAACAATAACATACCCCAGCCCTCGGCAGCAGTCTGTGGTATGTTGGCCTTGAGTATGATCAATAGATATCGCATCTCGAACAATGAGAAAGTGATGAATTGGAAGAAGGCTGCTGTGGCGAATGCATTGAAGAGTGATTCAAAGACAACTCCACCTGTCAAGTGAAGTAGGAAGAGATATGCATCCATGATGGCTTGCATGCCGACGGTGTATAGTGATACCTTGGCAGCGCCAGCCTGTGTACCAGAGTTGTCCATCTGTTTGATCAATACGAATATCTGTACGAATGAACATAGTGATACCATGATCACATAGTTGACCCATTTGGCACGGTATATGCTCATTATGATTGATGATGCATCGATGGTCAAATCAATCTTACAAAGATTGCTAGTGTACTGTCCATTAACTTTGAATAGATGCTCATCCTCTGTAATTGATTATGTTAGGAATGGATGGCTTGGTACATGCGTACTTGTGTGTGTGTACGTTACCTTCTTCCATGTCCTCATTTTGATTGACGTTGGAGTTGGTATTGTTTGATTCGAACTGGTATGTAACCTGAAGTAAACATTCATCTGTCGACGTTGAGTTGAGCATCCACTGTCCCATCTGTGCCTTGGCATTGTCAGCTGTCGTCGCATTTGTAATATTGAGTTGCATTGGTGCTGTGAATATCCCGCTGTAATGATTGTGTGGTGAAGGTATGAGTGAGTCAGCTTGATCATCAATCGAGCGGATGAATGGATGAATGATTGATTGCATACTATTGATGAGGGAATGCGACCAATGTTGCTAGACCAAGTTCGAATTCATATATTCCAACCATGAGGTATTTCTTTGAGTTGTCCGATGAGTAGACACCGTCGCGAATGATCATCTCACCCTCGACACTATCGAATGTGAGTGATGGATAACGATGGATGTTGAGCAGTGAGAATATGGTCTGGCCCGACTGTCTGTCGAATGAGAACACCTGGCTGGAAGGCAGCGCACTGCTAATGTTCCAGTCTCCTTTGAAGAGTCTAGTGATATTTCTTGGGAATGCAAAGTGAGTGTTGTCCACATTCGTCAAGTTGCGTAGATGTGCATCAATATTATCCGCTGCTGTGCTTCCACTCGATGTCAATGAAGATGATGATAAGCTATAATCTGAGGTTGAAGCTGCTGTCTGTGACTGTGTCTTCAAAGTTGAATCCTCCTGCTATATATATCGATCATACTATATTAGTTGAGCTCAAATATGTATGATTGATTGATTGATTAATCAATATCGCTTACCTTTGAGTATGTAATGTTACAGAACAATAAAAGAATGAGCAATATACATGTTGTTGTTGTTGTTATTGTTGGTGCCAGTATCTGATGATGATGTTTACTTCGACTACTGCCACCTCCACAACATATTTGTTGTTGTTTAAGTGTCATCCTGTATTAAATGTATATATATATATATAAATAAATATAAATAGTATTATAAGAGATATATCTCTGTGTTATAATATATCTCTATCTCTCTCTCTTTGTCACTATATATCTAATGTGTCACACAATGTCAAACGTGTGTATAATAATGTAATATTATATATATATAAATATATCTCTTTCAGTTCAGTCTCGCTCGCTATATAGTCCTAATTGAATGAATTAAATGGAACAACTCTATTGCGTAACACAATTGGGTGTGAGTCTGTTGTCTGTCAACTGATACATATACATGTAAAGCCTTGGTAAGTTATAAGTGTGTTTATGTTTATGTTGTGTGTTTATGTTGTGTGTTTATGTTATGTGCTCATGTTTGTAAGAGTGAGTTGAGTTAGGTGGGTTGTTGTTAATACACGTATTGTATGTGTGAGAGAAACAGAATACAAGTTGGATCAATCACAAAGTTTGATTTTTACAACAAGTCGTATCACTTTTCCAATCAATATCTCATACAATTGGGAAATGATTAATCATCAATATAGTTTTATTATTTAGTATTATATAACAGTTAATAAATGGTAACAATTGTAAACTATATTTTTATAGTTTACCTTCAGTCTATATTGCTCAACTTGACAATGTATATGAAGTTTGGTCATCATACATATTTTGACCAGAATGTCAAGCTTTGACAGTAACCGCTCATCAATTTCAACCTTGATGTATATTCATTCTATTATCTTCCATCTCAAGACAAAGTCTTAATACTAGTGTATTTCATTTTAGGTACCATACTGCCAAGAACAGAGGTAATGACAAATCTGCTCCTGGGGCAACAAAATCCATTGATAGGAGATAATGTTCATTGAACTAAATCCCGGCAGTATGGTCATTAATAGTCTCCCATAAGAGTCTCCCAAAGTAGAACTGTGTTGTGTCCTCATTTGGATCTGAGGAAGTAACACTCTCTATTATTGAATTAACAGATTGAATGAATAATTGTTGATTGATTGAATGATTGATGACGATGAATTTGACCGTGATGATGATCATGATGATGATGATGTATGTACAATTAGCAATGAATGACTTTAGGTCGTCGTTGTTGTTCAAACATCCCGATTTAATGATTTATGTCTTGGATGTATTGTTCAGTAACAGGTTAAATATATGAGTTGTGTGAACATGATGTTAATAATAACATCCATCAATCAATCCATTGATTGATGATCAATGAGAATAGTGATGTGATCCTTTATTAGCATCCACTTCTTCCACATCATTGAGGGTGGTGTGTCTATTCCCGTCAGGGACTAAACGTTAGGATCTGATAAATAATAATTTAGGGTACTGCTCAGTTGGTGTTATTTATACACTTCACTATGAGTCCATGAAGGGATAGGTCTGAGTGTCAGTTCTCAAAGAAACAGGTGATGTGTGTGAGTAGTGATATAATTAAGATCATCTTTTATTGAACTCTTACAGTTACTCATCACTCATACATACAATTCAATTCAATCAACAGTTGGTTGGCTTTCAACTCACTAAATGAAGGTGAGGGGAGGTGGGTTCCATCTTTCATAACCTCGGGTTAGTGTCAATGCAACACACACATTCGTAATTGTCATTGTCATTGCCATTTCAAGGGGGAGGCAATGATTGGTCAACGCTCATTGATCGATAGAAGGAGAGGTCGATAAATGACAATGATTTTAGGGGGTTGTGGGGGGGAGAAGGGTGGATGGGCCCGTGGGGGGTGGGCTCACCAAAAGTTATTAATAGCGTATAGAGGGGTTGTTTGATACTCGAGTATTATTTTTTCTTCTGGTCTGTTTTTTCGGGTGAGGCGCTTTGAGACTCACACACCACGAAGAGAGTGTAGTGGCAGCATTATTAGGTATTGTGTTTGTGTGCACTCACATTGATTCTCTCTATTATTGCTCTCACTATCCCATCCATTTTCCAATTCACACACACCCACAACAACAAGATAGATATAGATAGATACAACAACGCACGTGATGAACACTTTATAAGGATACACCACTCTCGTTGTTGATCTCTGTCCTGTCTTTTTTTCATTCATCCATTCATTCTCATTCTCATTGCTGTTGTAGATATATATATCTCATTCAATCATTCAATCAATTAATCAATCAATCAGATAAAAGATTATAATATATAATATAGATATGCTCAAACTTGAGAACATGAGCAATGACATGTCAGAGAATATAAAGATCAAAGTGATGGATGAACAACATACATCGACCGAGAGTTCATTAATACGAAAGAGGAAGAAGCTCTCGGTTGACATTGATGGTGCACAGACAATACCAAGATTCAATCAAGACATAAAGATACAATTAGTAAACAGTTTCGGTTCAGATTCATCATACCATCATAATAATAATAATAATAGAAGTAATAATAATAACAATATAATTAATCATAGAAATATCTTTAGTAGTAGTAATAACTTAAACAATAGTAGTGGAAGCAGTAGTAGTGGTAGCAGTAGCAGTGGCAGTTCATCAAGTTCATCATCACCATCCCCATCACTTCTTTCATCACCTTCAACATGCCTCACGCCATCCTCGTCATCATACTCAAACAATCTTGTAAATAATAATATCAACATCAACATTAGCAACAATAATAATAATAGTACAACAACCAACATCAGTCCAAGTGGCTACCACATCAAGAAATTAAAGCACAATAGCCACTCCCCACATACGTCAAGGTCGGACATGGTCGCGAATCGTTTCGAACAGAGCTCATGGATGAACTGCGAAGGCGACTCGGTCAAGCAGTATAATAACGTTTGCACAAAGGTCACGGACTACTTGTATATGGGCAGCCAGCGCATCGCCTCTGAGCTGCAGACACTGCAATCATTCGGCATCACTCATATTATCAACGCGTCGGTCGAGTGCGAGAACTACTTTGAAGACCATCCCGACCACCCATTCGTTTACAAGAAGTTCCCGTTGCGCGACGAGTCTAGCGAAGACATTGGCGCCGTGTTCTCGTCCGTCATTGCCTTTATCGAGGAGGCTCGCAGCAGACAGGGCAAGGTGTTTGTGCACTGCCAGATGGGCGTCAGTCGCAGTCCATGCCTGTGTATCCTTTGGCTGATGCACAATGATCGTCTGACACTGCAACTGGCCACATCATACATTCGCGACATCCGACCCATCAGCAGACCCAACTTTGGCTTTGTCCTGAGCCTCATGAACTGGGCCAGCAAAGAGGGCCTGAAAGGCGAGTCCGAGACAAACAGCTCGTCGTCGTCGCCCGTGCCCTTTGCCAATGTCGAAGACAACACATGTCTGTCGGCACCCTCCTCACCTTCACTCTCACTCTCCAACGTCTCATCCCCAATCACCTCACCACCAGTCAGCTCTCCCCACATACTGCCCTTGTCATTCGAGGTGCTCACCGTTAAGACTCCACCATCCTTCTCCTCGCAGCCAATCAATCCCATCAGCGATCCATCAGACTTTCTAAGTTGCAAGCTCGATGAACATCATCACAACCTATCAACAACATCCACGACCACAACTACAACTACATCAATATCATCAAAAGAATCATGAAGAGAGATAGACCTTATATATATATATAATTAGATTAGACAACAGGTATAGGTCATTAATTACTTGGAATGGATGATACTCAATCAAAGTGTCAACTCATACGCCATGCATGGACCTGTGCAGCAAATCCATCATTCACCTTGCGTCATCCTTTGATGACGCGCCATCACTGTTTATAATTGATTGACCGATTGATTCACTAATAGTGACTGAACGGGATCATCATAACAAATAAACAACAACACTGCTCTAGCAGTACAGTGTCTTACCACATCCAACTTAGTCTCAGACCTTGAACTTCCAAATTGATTACTGATCAACCCGAGTGCAAGTTCCGAAATGGAACCCTACCCCCGCACAGATATTGTTGATCAGGTCAAAGACCTTGGTCCAATCAAGCCCAAGACCCCCACTACACTGTTTGATGATGGCATTCGGTCCCCGGTTAGCGAAATGACACGCAACCAGATAGATATTGATAGACTATGTGTGCGACCTTTGGCGAAACAACAACTCAGGTGATCGTTTAGAATAAAAAAGAACTAACTTGGACTCTCACCAACTAACTCGATGGAACTATTCAATCTAACCTGTTGGTCCTAATGTGTAGCCCACCTCACTCATTCACTACAACCCTATGCAACAACCAACGATCAGCGTCACATCACTTCATATCAGTCTTCAGTTACTACTACTTTATTAGTATTACTATCTATGAATAAGATGTTTAGACTTTTACTACTACTGGCGATGATGCTGGTGGTGTCCACCTATGCACACTCCGCTGCCGAGGACCATAACATAGTGTCCAAGGGATTCGAGGTCAGTTGTGATCTATGTCTAATGGGTGCTGCCTTATTCGATGGATTCCTATTGGTATGTCAATGTTTGATTGATCGATTGATTGATTAAAGATGTCCATGTTCGACTAACACTTTGTGTCATGCCTTGAAGAGAAATGCTTCAAACGAGGAAGTCATCAGAGGTTCCACTGAGGTCTGCATTGGTCTACACCTCGAGAAGCCAGAAGTTGTAAGTAGTTCAACTCATTGATTGATTGAATGACAGATTGATTGACCATATGCCCTTCGACGACCCTCGATCAATTAGTGTTCTGGAACTATGAAGGCTTACGCACCAATCGTTTACTATGTTATCGTCGAGGACGAACTTGCTCCATCAGGTTTGATATCACCGACTCCATAGCTTCAACACATAATCAACATGTCTGGCTTACCTCTGTCTCCATCTCATTCTTCCTCTCCCACTCCCTCTCCTTCACCAATCAATCAATCAATCAATCAAACAAAGAGATTTGCTACAAGCTTGGAATCTGTAGCCATGACCCCAATGAGGTGACAGTGAACAAGATGGTAAAGTCTAGTGAGGTGGCAGAGTCTGCCTTGGACAAGGTTAAGGCTCGTCTCCAGAAGAAGCCAGAGGTCTTGACCGCACCATCACAACCAAGATCAGAGACTGGATTCTCTGGTACCAGCTACATCCTGCAATTGGCAGACATCCATATGGACCCATTGTACACCGTGGGCTCCGAGCCACACTGTGGCGAACCACAATGCTGCCGCACTGGCAATGGTACGGCTGGCTTCTGGGGTGACCATAGCTGCGACATTCCGCTCTGGACGGTCAAGCAGATCCTCAGCCAGATCGTCGAGATCAACAGGACCAAGCCCATCAGCATGGTCATCTGGTCGGGCGACAACTCGCCCCACGATGTCTGGATGATGGACGAGCAGACTCAGATCACCGCCATCCAAGTGATGTCCGATCTGATCCACGAGTACTTCCCCAACACCATTGTGATGCCATCGTGTGGCAATCACGAGTCCTACCCAATGGATGAGTTCCTGCTGCCACAACAGCAGTGGTTGCTGGATACGCTGGCCGACTCATGGCAACAATTCCTCACGTCCGAGGAGGTGGCCACAGTCAAGAAGGCTGGATACTTCACTTCGGTGCTTCAGCCAGGTCTGCGCGTCGTCTCCCTGTTCACGTTCGACGCTGATATCCTCAACTTTTACAACTTGCTCCGTCACTCCAACGTGAACATTCGCGACAATCAAACCGATTGGTTCATCAACACGCTGGAGCAGGCTGAGGCACACAACGAGAAGGTGTTGGTCGTGGGCCACATCCCCTGCACGTTCTACCCACTGCCCACCAACCATTGGTGTCGCATCTACGAGGCGATCGTCGAGCGCTTCAGCGATGTGATCGTAGGCCAGTTCTACGGTCATACTCACTTTGATCAGTTGGTCGTGTTCACCGACACAGCCACACACAGCACGGCCACCGGCACCAACTACGTCGCGCCAAGCATGACCACTTACGTTGGCCACGACCCAGCCATCCGTCTGTACGAGTTCAATTATGACACCATGGAGATCACCAACTGGTACCAGTACCGCACGAACATCACCGAGGCCAACATCTCGGGCAACTTGACCATGGAGTTGGCGTATACACCAATTGATCTATACCAGATGCCTGACCTGTCCAACGCGGCCTGGTTCAACCTGACCCAACGCTTCCTGCACAATGACACCCTGTTGGACGACTACTACTTCCAACTTCGCAGTGGACCACACACCACCTGGATGGAGCAATGTGATTCCGTATGTCGTCGACTGTGGTACTGTGAGATACTTGGAGTCACCACCGAGTTGCTCAAGCAGTGTGCTGATGGTAAGATCTTCACCAATTAAAGTAAAGTGAGTGAATCACTATATGGCATTGATTGATTGATTAGTAATATATATATGTGTACTACTTGATAAGGTGATCATTGAATGAATGAAGTGTTGGACATTGATGTCACCCCACCAAATGAATGAACTCTGTTGGTTTCCAAGCATTCAACATTCCACCATTCATACATTCACACATCATTATCATTCATTCATTCTTTGTTGTATCCTAGTTTGTTTACAAATAATATATGTTCTCTGTGTCTCTCTCTCTCATTCATACAATAGGTTAGTTGGTAAGTAATAACAATGGAGGTATGAATGAAAAGTCCGATAATCTATCGGATGGTATCGAAGAACACAAGTATTGGGGAAGTATAGAGGAATGTGGAAGGTAGTAGGAGTAGTAGAATAAGATTTGTCAATCAATCATTCACAAGAACAACAAACAATGGTGGGATCAGTGTGATGCCAATCCCAGCATGGGATACAAGGCTTACATTCATCTTCAGCGCTCCAATGGCGCGTGGTGGTCAATTGTTGACTTGGGTGTGTGACTACCCTCGTGTAATCTCGTTATTCCGACTGAAGCGAACGAAACATCAACAAAGTTGCTTGCTGATCATCTGGTGATTGTACAATCAATCATCAACAAACCTACAAACAAACAACTATTTGAGTCCCATCAGTCACTCGGTAATGGAAGGTGCCCCGTGCCCGCTCCACAAAGTAGGGAACCAGACAGCATAAGTCGACTCACTTTTCTTTGACGTCGTCTCAATGTTACTTAGTAGGATGGAGCTTCTTTGCACTGCCTGGCACTGAAGAGCAAGTCTCCTGTGCCAACAACTCAAGACTTACTTCCAATCCATTACGTTGACGGCGGCGGCGGATGGATGTTTGGGATTCCCATCATCACACGACTGAAGGTGGTGGGAGTTGCTGCAACCTTGGGACTGTGCTTTGGGAAATGCACCTTGGCATGTACCCTTCCCACAGACACACACTCACGGAAGACACCTACCATCTCTAGCAAAGCCCACGCCTCCCCGCATAGGTCCAGCGCCCGTGTGTGATGGGCTCGAGTGTACCCCAAAACACACACACGAGTCGTTTGGGAACCTCCATCACATCCATTCCCATTTTTAAAGTATTTTGCAAGGATATTTTGCACGATGATGTATGTGTATCCAGGACCACTGTTGTATAACTTCATCGATTGATTGGATGCCTATATACTTCCAAGCTTATAAGCATTCAATTACTCCAATCCAACAAAGTAATTGTATACATTAATTACAACACTTATTCAATTAGAAATTATTATAATTATTTATTTCTAAAATAATAACCAAGAGTGATCAATCAATCAATCAACAAGCCAACTTGGTTTTTTCAACACTCAACAATCAACTCCAATCAATCATACTTGCTATTTATTTATACATAATAGCCAGTATCAACAACAACAACCAAGTCCAATATACACTCGGTCGTAGTTCTTCCTCCTTTTTCCAACCTCCAAAACTTCAAATATTATCCTGGATAATTATCGAGGTAAATATCATGATCAATGATGATGTTCAAGATCCCAGGGGGTTGGCCCACCTTGCTTGGAACCCATTCGTCTAATATCTAACATCTTTGATACCATCCCATCCCATCTCACATAGTTTAATTACCTTCGTACTTTCTTACGTACCAACAACCACCTGACCTTATAATAATAATAATAATATTATTTATAATTATTATATATACAACAACATTAACAATCAGTTAATAATAATATATACACATAATAATATATACAACAATCAATCATTCTAAACAATGTCATCAACTGCACCTGAAACTCCATCAGATCAAGATATTGCCGTTATTGGTATTGGTTTGAGATTCCCAGGAGGGTCCACCAATCCAAACGAGTTCTGGAGCGACATGGTCAACCGTTTCGACGGTATCTCCAAGACGGCCGACACGAGATGGTCACAGTCCTTCCACGACCAGGACTTCATCTCCAACGAGTTTGGTGGCTACATCAGCGAAGAGGAATGGAAGCGCTTCGATCCTCTGTTCTTTGGTGTGCTGCCAAAGGAGGCCATCCATCTGGACCCACAGCAGCGTGTCCTTATGACCATCCTCTGGGAGGCCCTGGAGGACGCCCAAATACAGCCAGCCAAGTTGCGTGGCTCTGACACTGGAGTGTTCATCGGTTTGATGAACCTCGACTACCAGAAGCAAGGCTTCAGAGAGATCACAGACATGTCGCCATACCTGTTGACTGGAAACGGTAACTCGTTCATCTCCAATCGTCTGTCCTTTGCCTTTGACTTCCGTGGCCCATCAATGACCCTCGACACTGCTTGCTCATCATCACTCAACGCCGTCTACCTGGGAGTGCAAGCCATCCAGTCTGGCGACTGTGAGATGGCCGTCGTTGGAGGTGTCAACGCACTCTACGACCCAACAATCTCGATTGCCTTCACCAACTTTGGAATGTTGTCACACAAGGGCAAGTGCCGCAGTTTCGACGCCTCTGCCGACGGTTTCGTCCGTGCTGAGGGTGCCGGTCTCTGTATTCTCAAGCGTCACAGCGCCGCCGTCCGCGATGGCGACCGCATCTACTGTGTCATCAAGGGAGGCAGCTCAAACGTCGATGGCTACAACAAGAAGAACACAATCACTGCACCATCCATGCACGCCCAGGCCGAGAACATCGATCTGGCACTCAACCGCGCACAGCTCAAGCCAGAGGACATCTACTACATCGAGTCCCATGGCACTGGTACCCCAGTCGGTGACCCCATTGAGGTCGAGGCTCTGTCCTTGGTCTTTGCCGACAACCACACCAACGAGAACCCACTCCGAATCGGTTCCGTCAAGTCCAACATGGGTCATTTGGAGTCAGCCGCCGGTATCGCATCGCTTATCAAGGTTGCTCTGATGTTGAAGCACCGCCAGCTCGTGCCAAACATTCACTTTGAGCGCGTCAACCCCAAGATCAAGTTGGACGAGTGGCACGTCAAGGTCGTCACCGACCAAGAGGACTTCCCAGAGGACAAGGTTGTTCGCATGGGTGTAAATAGCTTTGGTTTGTCTGGTTCCAACTGTCACATTATTTGTGAGGAGGTTAAGTCCAACTTAGTATGTATCCAATCATGTGGCTCAATCAACTGCTCACGTGTTGCACAGTCTCTAACACTCAATCATTCATTCAATTAATCAATAATAGGTTAACAACCAGATTGCTGCAGCTCCAAAGAAGGAGTACTTGGTGCCAGTGTCTGCCAACTCCAAGGTGTCCTTGGACAAGTACATAAGCACTGTTGCCGAGAACGTCGAGCAATACAAGTCAACAATTAAGTTTGAGGACTTTGCCCGTCACCAGATCCAAGCCAGATCACACTTGTACGCCATCAGAAAGGTGGTCGTCGCCAGCGACTGGGAGGACTTTGTCTCCCAGAAGACCACCTACTCGACCAACTCGACCCAGTCCTCCAACATTGCCGCTCTTGGCAACGCTCAGAACACCCCAATCGTCTTTGTCTTCTGTGGTCAAGGTCCACAATGGAAGGGCATGGGCAAGGTGCTCTACGAGACCGAGCCAGTCTTCAAGAATGCCGTCGACCGTTGTGACGCTCTGATGGCCTCGCACTTTGGTTACTCCATCCTTCAGTCACTCAACGACTTGGCCTCAGAGAGCTCGCCAGAGATCCACGAGCCCAAGCTTGCTCAGCCATCCGTCTTCCTGATCCAAGTTGGTCTGGTTGCTCTCTACGAGCACTGGAACATCAAGCCAACCATCGTCGTTGGTCACAGGTATGTGTTCATCATGCAATCTATCAACTCGACAACATAACATTAACACTCAATCATACTCTTCTTCTTTTTACCATACTATAGCTTTGGTGAGGTCACTGCTGCACTCTGCGCCAACATCCTCAGCCTTGAGACTGCTGCCAAGATCGTGTACCACCGCAGCACTCTGCAGAACTTGACCATTGGAAGCGGTAGAATGCTGTCCATTGGTATTGGCGGCGATCAGTACATCAGGGACTACGCCAGCGCCTACCCAACACTCGAGATCGCCTGTTACAACTCATCCGACTCGATCGTCATCACTGGTGATGAGCCAACTCTCAAGGCTGCCGCCGACAAGATGAAGGAGGCCGGTATCTTCACCGCCTTCCTCACTACCCCATGCTCGTTCCATTCGTCGCACCAGGAGAAGATCAAGCAGCAGGTGTTCGACTCGCCCCTCAAGGACCTCGAGTACTCATCAGGCCCATTGCTTCCATTCTTCTCCACCATCCACGGTGGATTGTTGCGCAACAAGGAGGAGTACAACGTCCAGTACATTTACGACAACCTTCGCCAGCCAGTCGAGTTCACCAAGGCCATCGCCAACATCTTCTCGTACATTGGTGAGCAGAAGATGGGAACCTCGCCAGTCTTCCTCGAGATTGCCCCACATCCAACTCTTGCCTTCTACATCAAGAAGTTGACTCCAGCCCCATCCGACGAGATCACCTTCACCCCATTGGTCCTGTCACCACTGCACAAGAAGAAGCACGACACTGAGGCCATGCAGTCGACCTTGGCTGCCATCTACAACCACGGCATCAACATCAACTTTGCCTCGCAATTGATCGACTCCAACACCAACCTCGCCTGGAAGGAGCTCACTCACATCCTGCCACGCTACCAGTGGGACACTGAGGAGTACTGGTTCGAGCCATTGGTCAGCCAGAAGATCAGATTGGAGGGACCCGCCACTAACATCCTCGGCCATCGCCAGAACACTGGTGGTCAGCTCTACCAGACTGTGATCGACGTCAAGCTCGCCGCCTTCAACTACCTCAAGGGCCACAAGATCAAGGGCAAGTACCTGTTCCCAGGCTCCGGCTACATTGACAACATCTGCAACATCTTCAAGGGCCAGGACTTTGACATCCACAACCTCGAGTTCAACATTCCCTTCTTCTTGACTGATGGCGTGCAGCACCACCTGCAGTCCAACGTGATCGCCAACTCCAAGAACGAGTACAAGGTTGAGTTCAACTTCAAGGAGAACCACAACACCGACAAGTGGGTCAAGTCTGCTCACGGTCGTGTCTCCACCTACACTCCATTGCCAGCCGACCAGATACCCAAGGTCGACATCGCAGCCCTGCGCGCCCAGTGCAACTTGGCCACTCTCTCCAAGAACGAGGTCTACACCAAGCTGCAGACCCTCGGTCTACCATACGGCCCAACCTTCCAGCGCATCCAGTCCTTCTCCTTTGGTGTTGGCTGCTCGTTTGCCACCCTCGAGATGACTCCAACCGTCTCTGCCTTTGACAATGGCAGCTTCTTCAACGCTTCCATCTTGGACTGTGCCCTGCACGCCCTGTTGGCCCTCATGGACGGCCCACAAGAGATTGTGTTCGAGCGTTTGGAGCACTTCAAGGTGTTCTCCTCCAACCTGCCAGTCACCCGCCCAGAGAAGGTCTACCTGTTCTCCAAGGTCATCAAGGAGGCCGGTAACACATCGCAGGGTTCCGTTGCCATCTACGCTGAGGATGGATCAGTCTTGGCCACCTTTGGCAAGATCGTCTCCAACTCCTTGATCAAGGTCAAGAGAACCACTGTCGTCAAGCACCCATCCAAGGAGCTGTACACCTCTGTCTGGGGACCAAAGGAGTCCTTCACCGTTGCCCCAGCAGTCACAGCTGTTGATGTTGCCTCCGCCTCTGACTACGTCACACCAACTTGCGTCTCGACCTTTGCTCACCCAGCCAAGGCAACCGTCCGCCCATGGAGAATGGTCGACTTATTCAATGGCGATATCCAGCAGACTGTCCACACTCTTGAGGTGCTCAGCAAGTTGAACAACTCCACCATTGTCGAGTACACCATTGTGTGCACTGCCGAGAAGAAGGAGACTCTGAAGGTTGACCTCAGCAAGTACGCCAGCGACACTCTGTTGCTTAGATTCCGCACTACCCTCTCGCTTGAGAAGTGCTTGGTCGAGCAAGGACTTTTGGTCTCCAGCTACGATATCATCATCACCAACTTTGCCCTGGCCGCATCCTCTGTGCCAGCTTCTCAGATCGTTGCTAACCTCACCAGTGTCTTGGCACCAGGAGGTCGCCTTGTCCTCCGCGAGGCTCCACAGTCATCGATCGTCTTTGATGCCCAGACTACCGTTGCCTTCGAGAACAACTTCACTGCTGCTGACCTCACCCAGCTCGTCCAGCAGGCTGGTCTTACCCACGCCACCACCGTCGCCTCCAGCGCCCTCACTCAGGCTGTCGTTGTCGTCGCCCAGAAGCCATTGATTGAGGCTCTCCCAACTGTCTCTGCCATCGACAAGATCGCCTTTGTCGTCTCTGGTAACGCTCATGAGGAGTACTTCATCCAGCAAGGCCTGCTCAATGCCAACAAGATCGAGATCTTCCAGTCGGCGAGCCTCCTCGACGAGGCCGCCGCCAGCCAGCAGCAGAAGTTTGTCGACTTTGTCTGCGACGGAAGCAACACCTACGTGTACTTCCTCGCCGGTCTTGACGCCCTCACCACCTCCAACTACCAGGTGCGCACAATGGAGTTTGTCAAGCTCAACCAGTTGCTGCTCAAGAACCAGGCTACCAACGCCAAGATCGTTCTCCTGACTGCCAACGCCCAGCGCGAGTCTGTCAACTACCTCAACACATCACTAGTCGGTATCTTCCGTTACTTCCTCGAGTTCCAGACTGTGCTCAACACCGTTGCCATCGACATTGACACCACTGGTGCCGCCGCCACCAAGCTCGCCTTCTTGGCCAAGCTCACCAACACCGCCCAGCTCGGTGACAAGGAGTTCTTGATCCGCGACAACCAGGTCCTCGTCCAGAGATACCTGCGCGAGCCAGCCGCACTCGACTCACCATCGTCCTACGAGAATGACTCCGCCAAGTTGGTGTGCAAGCTCAACTCCAACCTGTCCTACGTGTTCCACCCACGCGACACTCTCGCTCCAGAGCAGGTCGAGATTCAGGTTCGCGCCACCGGTATCAACTACAAGGACAACCTGTTCTACCGTGGTCTGTTGCCCCAGGAGATCTTCAGCAAGGGTGACATCTACAACCCACCCTTCGGTCTCGAGTGCGCTGGTATCATCTCCCGCGTTGGCAGTGCCGTCAGCCGATTCAATGTCGGCGATGAGGTCGTTGGTTTTGCCAGCCACTCATTCTCCTCGCACGTGCTCACTCACCAGGACCGCGTGGTCATCAAGCCCAAGAGCATCTCGTTCGCTCAGGCTGCCTCGATCCCAGTCGTCTACGCCACCGCCTACTACGCCATCTTCCACGTTGGTCGCTTCATGCCCGGCAAGGACTCCATCCTGGTGCACTCATCGACCGGAGGTGTTGGTCTTGCCGCACTCAACCTCCTCAAGTGGAAGAAGCACACTGGACCAGTGTTCGCCACATTCGGAGGCTCCAAGGACAAGCGCCAGTTCCTCGAGGACACCTACGGCTCGCTGATCACCAGCATCATCAGCACTGCCCACAACTCTGTCGCTGGCGGCTTCCCCGACCAGATCCGTCAGTTTGAGCAGACCAAGGAGGGTGTCGACATGATCCTCAACACCCTGTCTGGTGACTTCCTCAAGCCCAACTTTGACGCCCTCTCCCAGATCGGTCGCATCATGGATCTCTCGGTCACCCAGATGATGGACAATGACAACATCGACATTGAGGTGTTCAAGTACCACGTCGGCTACCAGACCATCGATCTCGAGCGTGCCATCGCCTACAGTCCAAAGATTGTCAATGGTATCCTGCGCGAGGTGTTTGCCGCCATCGACGCCGGCGAGCTCAGCCCAATCCCCGTCGAGACCTTCCCAGTGCGCGACACCAAGAAGGCCATCGAGTACATTAACGAGCGTAAGCACATTGGAAAGATCGTTGTGGACTTTGCCGACTTTGAGAAGGACGTCCTCACCCCAATGCTCCAGGAGATCGCCGAGAAGAAGGCTGTCAGCATCGTCAAGCCAAACTACGCTCTCAACGGACTTGACTCGACCCTGCTGGTCACCGGTCAGACTGGTATTGCCGTGTTCATCCTTCGCTGGATCCTCGAGCACGCACCATCCACCCTCAAGGACATAGTCGTTCTCTCGCGTTCAGCCCTCAAGTGGGAGCTCCAGCTGCTCATCAACCAGACCAAGGCTGCTGGCAGCCACGTCAGGATCCACTACCGCTCTGTTGACGTCTCCAACTATGACAACCTCAAGGAGACCGTGTCAGCCCTCTACCAGGCTGAGCCCACTCTCGGCCCAGTCAAGTCCATGATCCACTTTGCAACGATCTACGACTACTGTGAGGTGGACAACATCACCCAGCGTACTATCACCGCAACCCACGACCCCAAGGCTGTTGGTGCCATCAACCTCCACCAGCTTGGCCTGCAGCTCGGCTGGACCTACAACCACTTTGTCCTGTTCTCCTCGATTGTGTCTGTCCTCGGATCGACCAACCAGGCCTCCTACACCTCGGCCAACTTTGTCCTCGACGGTCTGGCCCACTTCAGACGCTCACAGGGTCTTGCCGCCACCGCAGTCAACTGGGGTGCACTCGACGCTGGTGGAGAGGTCGCCAAGGACAAGTCCGTGTCCCAGTTCCTCCAGAGCCGCGGCATCAACCTCGTGTCCCTGTCCAAGATTCTTGGTGGTCTCAACGGTATCTTCAACGGCGAGAAGGCTGAGACTCAGGTCATGCTGAGCAACTACAGCTACAAGTCATTGTTTGAGTACTGCCCACAGATCAAGATCAAGATGGAGCATCTTGCCGAGGACTCTGACCTCGAGAGGAAGCAGGCATCGGCCAGCTCCTCGACCGGTGGCAACAGCATCTCTGATCGCGTCGTCGCCCAGATCTCTGAGCTTCTGTCCATCCACCCATCCAAGCTTAACTACGACACCCGTCTCAAGGACTATGGTATTGACTCGCTGCTCACCGTGCAGTTGAAGAACTGGATCGACCAGGAGTTCCAGAAGAACCTGTTCACTCATCTCCAGCTCTCTTCCAACTCGATCAACTCAATCATCCAGAAGATCACTGCCAAGACCCCAACTGCCGCCGCCGCAACTGCCACCACTGCCACTGGCACAGCCAACAAGGAGGTCGCCACCTCTACCTCCAAGCCAGGCACCAAGCCACTTGAGTTCTGGAAGCAAGAGAGTGTTCTCGACGCTGACATCACCCCAGCTGCCACCCTCAAGCCAGTCGTCCCAATAATCCAGGGCGCTGCTGTTAACGTCTTCTTGACCGGTGTCACTGGATACCTCGGTATCTACTTGCTCTCAGACTACCTGACCCAGGCCAACGTCAAGACCATCTACTGTCTGGTTCGTGCCAAGAACTCCATTGAGGAGGCCAAGCAGACCCTCTTCAACAAGCTCAACCAGTACAAGCTTAGCTTTGACCCAGCCGTGTTTGAGCAGCGTGTCGTCCTCGTCCTCGGTGACCTGTCCAAGCCACTCTTTGGCCTGTCCGCCGCCGAGTTTGAGCAGTTGGCCAACAATGTCGATGTGATCATCAGCAATGGTGCCAACGTCAACTTCATCGAGTTCTACGATGAGATCCGTCTCACAAACATCAACGGTACCAAGGACATCATCCGTCTTGCCACCGCCGGCCACACACTCAAGCGCATCGTCCACGTCTCATCCATCTCTGTCTTCTTCAACGACTCACGTAACGAGGCCATCACTGAGGATGTCTACCCATCGCTCAACCACATCAACGACATGAACGGTTACATCCAGTCCAAGGTCATCACAGAGTACTTGATCAGGGAGGCCGCCGCCCGTGGCATCCCAGCCATGATCGTCCGTGTTGGACCAATCTTTGGAGACTCCCGCACTGGTATCGACAATGAGAACGACATCCTCGGACTCGTGGTCAAGTCAATCTTTGAGCTCAAGAGCTACCCAACCTTCAACCAGCAGCTGGGCGAGGGCAACATCAACACATCACCAATCGACTGGGTGTCACGCGCCTTTGTCGGCCTCACCCTGCATGATGCCTACTGGACCGCCAACAACACCAGCCGCACTCCAACCGTCTACCATCTCATCAACCAGGATGAGAAGCGTCAGATGAAGAACCTGACCGACATCTGTAACATTATCAACGAGCAGTACCCACTCACTGTGGACGCCGACTTCCTCCAATGGAAGGAGAAGCTGATGACCTCTGGCAGCACACCTTGCAAGAAGATCCGTGGATTCTTCCGCACTGCCACCTCATTCCCACTCTTCCACATTGGCTTTGGCGACTGCAACCGTACCATGGCACACCTTGCCGCTCTTGGCATCCCACCATGTGAGATCAACACTCAGACCATCATCAAGAACATAGAGTACTACCAATCAATCTCAAAGGCTGTTTTGGCTGATTCATAATCCAATACATATATATAATTAATAAATAAATATAATAATAAGTTTTAATCAAACATTCAAATTAATATATGTGGGGTTGGGAGTAAGGAATAGTTCCAGGATGATCAATATTCCAGTGATGTATGTTACAAAGTGCGCATTCTTATATGTTTATATATTATATATATTTGATTGATTGGTCCAAGGGATCATCGCCACCTAGACGCAACGATAAGTATAAGGATAATGATACCAATGAATGATGTGATTGAGAATATAATGAGCATCATCAGTCCAGTAAATAGATGTTTGAACTTGTTGATGGTGATATCACTTGGTTTGTTCTTGTGATGATAACAAGTGATGCTGGAGGTTGCATCACAACGTCGTTGTGCGCCTTGTCTGGTATCGCTGGCCAACTCCTCATTCTCATCCACTTCGTTCGATGTGTAGTTCTGACCATTGTACTCGAGCAAGAATGAGAACTGGCATTTGTAGCATGTGTACTTTAATCGCATTGTTGTACCGCTGCCACCCAGTAAGCCTTCTGGTTGTTTGATATTTCCTGCGGGTGGCTCATCTTGGCCACACTCTGATTGTACTACACTGCATCCTGTGACCATACATCTTGCCCACACTTGATTGGACTCTTGTTGATGATAGACGAATGCACCTGCTATGAGTGCACCCAATGACAAGACAATAAATACACTGAATAGTATAATAACAGTCTTTCTACGTGACATCCTGTTGTTGATTGATAGTATGTTTGTATGATTGTTTGATTGGTGGATTGAGAGATAGATTTTTTTAGTGATCGTTGTCCGACAGGTCAAGGCCTGCAAACAAGTCCCAAACACTTGTTTTTTTCACTGAATTATAATTATCCATCGATTTTTTGATGGAATTGTTGGGCGATTATTCTTGTTCCTCTGTATTCTTTAAAAGATTTATAACTTCAAGATACAAGAAGTTAAATGTTTTATTAAACTAGTCTAGAAATTTATCTTAGTCATAAACTATTATTGATGAGTTTGAAAGGAATTATTCATTGTTGGCATATCCATTGAATTGTATTTAGCTGTTGAATTATCCGAGTTTTCTAATTCATATTGATCCACTTTGGGTTTAGGTTTCACAAACCAATTCAAACAACCTATGAATACTAAGATGAATAGAATTGTTGATGATAGAGTTCCAAAAAGAATAGTTAAAATCATTCCTGGTACACTAGTAAATTTGTAACGGTCTAGAGTTATTGTACTTGGATCCTCTGTAATATAATAACATGTTGTCGAAGTTAATAGTTTACAATATTCTTTCGGATGAGGGGTAACGACACAACATTCATAACCTGTGTAATTAGTTCCTCCTTTTTCAAGAGAATATTGAAACTATTATTTGTTGTGGATATTAATATAATATTAAATCTTTTAAATAATTATTTTTCTACTTACATTAATGGAACATGTCTCAGCTATGCACTTAGTTATATTACATTCAGTAGTTGAAATTTTTGAATCACTTTTAACCAACAATGCGACTCCTATGAATAAAACAACTATTAATATACTCAAAATTATTGATATAACTAAAACAAATATATTTTCTCCTTTCATATTATTGTAATATAAACTAATTTATAAACAGATAGAATATCTTTTGTATATTAAGAATTTTGATTTGACTGGAGACTTATAAAGTACTGATCCCTTTATAGTGATTAGAAGATTAATTATTTTTTTATTTTATTTCTTTAACAATTTAAACCATAAAAGCAAATATAATTAATAATATTAATGATATGAATGATACTATTGAGAATACAATTACTAGGATCAGTCCAAGCTTCATGTGTTTGAGGTGGTCCAATGTGACAGTCTCTGGGTGTCTTCTTCGGTAAAAGCATTTGATTGATGTCTTCTTTTGGCACATCTCTTGGGCTGAAGTGGGACTTGTTGCCCAATCAGATTGATCAGTTTCAGTGTCAGTGTAATTCTTTCCTTCATACTCTATCTGAAAGGTAAAGTCACACATATAGCACTTGTAATATGAATGTACTTGTTTCCAAGATTTGAGTAAGATAGTTGGAGTGGGGAGATAGGTGTATGTTGGGGCTGCCTCATCAGAATGGCCACAGGTACTTTCCACAACGGTGAAGTTGGTAACCAAACATTGAGCAGTGACTTGTTGATTCTTTTCTCGACTAAAAAGAATTGCACCTGTTATCATGCTGCCCAATGACAACAAGGTGAATACCAATACAAAACAGAATACTACTTTTATACAAGCTGACATTATTATTATTATTTGTTTGTTGTTGTATATGATAGTTGACGGGTATAAATAAAAATTTCCACAAGGTCGTTGTCCAATAAAATATATATTTCCAAAGTCCATCCAGATTTGGTAATCTGATAAATATTGTTCCAAAGAAAAGTATTGAATTTAGCTTGAGAATGCAAGTCACCTCGCTATATCTTTGAACCTTATGGATAGGTTGTCATGGTGTCCTAGGACACAAAGTAGTGACTTTATTAATAGTATGGTAGAGTATCAGTGACAGTACAGAACTGACCCATTGGCCTATTGACAATGGTTGATGGTGGACAGTTGGCTGTGATGTGGTAGGTCAACTCAACGAACCATATGAATGGAATGTTGGTGTCGTAGACAATGGCTCCTCCACGACTGAACTCCTTTGGTGTTGGGTTCACAATCGAGAAGTCAACAATCTTGACGTACAAGTGTGTTTGGTCAAAGTAGTACTTGGTACCATCACCATTGAGCACCTGGTTCAAAGTGCTAACCTGGGTCACAGTGCGATTGAATGACTCCTCACGTGGATGAGTGGTGCTGATGTCAAAGGTGGTGCCGGCTGGGAATGACATGGCGTACATGATCCAATGACCGTAGGTGACCTGGAACACATTGATCTTGTGGTAGGTTGGCGATCCCTTGTTGAGGTTGAGGTACCATCCCATGTTGGAAACACCGGTGATTCCTGGGTTGCCAGCAACTGGCATCACACGTCTGTCGGTGATTCCATTGCCAAACAGGTAGAAGTTGCCGACCTTGTCTTCTGCGGGGTAGCCATCATACAAAGTCTCGTTGTAGTTGATCACTCCTTCGATGAGAACATCGAGTGCGGCCACCTCGATCTCTGGACGCTTGGGTGAGCAGACCCAGACACCCATGTTGTGTGGGTTGAACACACAGTTCTTGTCGTGGTTCCACCAGTTCTGATGCGAGCCAACCAGGGTCTTGTTGGGGTAGTTGAGAGTGGAGCTTCCGTCCCAGTCCATGTAGTTGAAGTAACGCGAGGAACCAGAGTCCACAACGTAGTGACCGAGGATCTGGCTGGGGTTGACGTTGGTGTAGGTGATGTTCCTGACTGCGCTGATACCTTGGGGCTTGTAGACATCAGAGTGAGTGAGCGACATGAAGACAACGTTATCCTCATCAATGTACTCTGCGGCTGGGTTGTGGATGTAGTTTCTAAAGTTGATGTTTGTCAACACGGTCTGGACGAGTGTGTCGTAGAACTCAAAGCCCTGGCGATGGTACTGTGGTCCTTGAGCGAATGGATTGCCAGACATGGCATTGACGATGGCATTGTTGAGCCATGCTTGACCAAAGAGTGATCCGGCGCGACCAATGTCATGAGCCTCATATTGGTCGACCTCAACGTAGGCGCCCCAGTGAGAGATGGCTTGGCCAGTTGTCAAGAAAGCCTTGGTGTTGTTGAAGCGTAGGTAGGTTACAATGTCGGTGCCATAGAAGTAGGTAACACGCTCATTACGGCCAGACAAGTAGAGCAATTGATTGTTGTTGTTCTCGTCTTCCCAGAGAGCGCCTCCAACATAGATACATGAGCCAAATGTCCAGAAGTAACCGGCAGAGTGAGCAGAGTTACCGTAGAACTTGATGAATGGACGCTCCTTGGGTACAATGTCAACGGTTCTGCTTGGGCCAATGGGCTTGACCAAGTTGGGCAAACTGAAACCGGCCCAACCTCCTGAGGCTGCATTGCCAACGAATGTGTTGTAGGCGTTGGTGATGTAGAATCCTCCAGCGGTCGAGTCGGCAGGTTGAGCGAGGTCTGCGCTGGCCTCAAAGTAGTCTCCACCTTGGCCGCCACCATTGGCTGGCGCGCCAATAGAGTGGACAAAGGCGGCAAAGTTGTACGAGACTGTGTTGTTCTCCTCAACTCCATCTTCAATGTAGTAGCAGTGTCCAGTGGCGTCGTAGGCAACGTTCCTCTCGACGGTAAGGTTGTTGGTGGCATGGATGGTGTAGCAACGGAAGAATGAGCTGATCACAGCACAGTCGGTGATGTAGGACTTCTTGACAGTCTTGGCAAAGTGGAAGTGGAAGGGGTAGCGACCAATGATGTTGCGCTGACCCATCCGGGTGCCGGCTACACCAGCGATCTGAGCCTCACCAGTGACCAAAACGTGGGCGCCAATGTCGCCAGTGGTGTCGGGCTGATGGGAGATGAGGTTGATGCGACGCGAGAGCAGACCTACCTCAACCTGGTACTCCGAGCCGGCATAATGGTAGAACTTGAGTGGAGTGGTGAACTGGAGAACACGGCCATTGATGGCGGCGATGGTCATAACCTCATTCTCGAGGGTGTACTCGTCCTCGATCCTGGAAGTGGTGATTACGACCTTTTGGCCGACCTCCCAGTTGACTGAGCTTTGGAGCGAGATGACAGAGTCGCCGGGGAAGGCGGTGGCGGCAAGACGTGTCCAGGTGGGTGTATATTGCTTTCCGTGCAAGCTGGCAAAGCCGCCAGTTGGAACGTAGATACCCTTGGAGCCGACATTGGTGCCCAGGGTGTTGTTCAAGGTCTTGGTGCCGTGGAAGATGAGTGTAATGTTGCCATTCATTCTGCAGGTTGGAC
Source organism: Acytostelium subglobosum LB1 (assembly GCF_000787575.1). Lineage (NCBI taxonomy): Eukaryota > Evosea > Eumycetozoa > Acytosteliales > Acytosteliaceae > Acytostelium > Acytostelium subglobosum. The sequence goes on along the minus strand of NW_012236528.1, from coordinate 737,443 downwards.
TACCGACCCAGAGTTGACCGTTGACGACGATGTCCTTGACACGCATGGTGATGTTGGCATCACCAAAGATCAGCTGACTGGTGGCGGGAATGACGATCTTGGTGAAGACCACATTGGAATTGAGTGAGCATGAAGAGATCAGTACCTTGGAGTTGGCGGGCAGAGTGATGGTGTTGGCTGGGTGGGGCAGAACTGAGTTTGGCCATGTGGCGGGGTTGTGCCAGTGCTTGAGTCCGGTCTGCTGGTGTGGACATGTGGTGATGCTCTGGGGCACTGTGGTAGTTGGCTGAACTGGGAGGTTGGTCAACTCGTTGTATGATGGACGCAGGGGTGGGATGGTGATGGGGAGGGCGGGGAAGGCCAGCGATGAGGACTGGATGTAGAAGGTGTGCGAGGTAACTCTGGTTGGGTGAGACCAACGCAACAGCAGCACGGATGAGAAGAGGTCGACGCTGGGGGTGAACTTGTGGCTGAGGGCCATCCACTGGTTGGTCTGGCCAAGGTTGCCGAGGAATGTATGCTCATAGTAGGGGTAGGCAACGTCGTCTGGCATAAGGTAGCGATCGCCTGGTGCAACAGTCGTGTTGAACCATGGGTGCAGTTGGAGTGTAATGTTGGAGATGGTGTTGCCAAACTCTGGTGCTTGGCCCGAGAGGAAGGTGAAGTTGAACGTGTGCTCGACGCCGGCGCGCAGGACGGGGATCGGGTCACGCTCAACCAAGTAGATGTTGTCGGGGAACCAGTCGGGGTGTGGTGAACTTAATGGTGCCAGCGACATTGACGCCATTGGACGAGCCGGTGGCCAAGGCAAACGATCCTGTGTTACCATACTCACTGAAGCCATTCCACATCACTGGTGTGCTGAATGTCATTGTCTTTGCTGGGATGGTTGTAGCAATGGGTGGTGAGACTGGTCCATTAGCACTTGGTGCTGGATCTCTCCAAGTCGAAGAAGTCGAACATGTCTGAGCATAAGTATATGTCAGAGATGACGAGATCACCAAGATGACCAACACTATTGTGGGTGTGAGTGGTTGAGTGGGGTTGTGTTAGTCTTTGTGATCAGGGGCGAGGCTGGTATAGTTCCAGGTTTTCGAACTTTGATACTTACATTGTTGAAACATCCTCATGATTGGTTAATGTTTTGTATCTGTATATAGTAATAAATAAATAAATAAATAAATAATATAGTGATGGTTGACATGTTGAACTTATATTGCTGTTGACTTGAACAACAACAAAGCGCGAGGCGGAGATGGCATGTGTCTATCAATCAAACAAACATACCCCCTTTGCCGTTCATTCGTCTGTTGATGAATGGCCGTGAGTTGAACATAATTACAGTAAATTGTACATACGGACGGTATGCGCCATCGCACCCCCTCGCCCATGACTTGAAGGGTCGTTTGTCGGCCTCGAAGAGTCGCGCCCTAAGATGTGTTTTGTTAAAAATATCTACCATCCCCAAGAGGTTCCAAGATATTTTAAAATCCCATCAATCAACGGAACCGATTGGATTGGATTGGCAAGTCGTCGTCGTGTCGACTCGTTCTAACGCGTTGGGCAATGGCCATTCGCGCGAAAGAGGTGGTATGTGTCGATGCTGTTACTAATCATAGGTGGTAGTTGTTGATGTTGGTCATCTTGAACATCTAAGGCCAACCAACCACATATGAGTGACCTATGTACAGGCCAACAAGTCATGCGCATCGTTGTCGTCCAAGGGTCGACGATCACTAACGCGGGTCAATAAGACAAGAGCACAATAAATGGGAAGTGAGATAGCTTAGGGTATGTATTGGAATGGAACCGAACCGACTGCAGTATGGGGGATGTTGTCACCATCGGCAGGTGGGTCCATCGGGTGATGGATGGCTGGATGACTGGTCGGTGGATGTGTGTTCAGAGCCACCCATCTTACGAAAGCTTGTTCTGTATCTGTTTGTGGATCTGACACAAGAAGTCGATGTATGAGATTGAGTCCAGTCCTTTGTCTTCGTACATGTGCTGGCGGAGGTACGAGTCCAGGTAGTCGTTCTGAACTACCAGCTGCACCTGCTTGGCTGGATCCATGTCTCGCAGTCGAATGATCTCACCAATGATGTTCTCCACTCGCTGATGATACTGGTTGGCGCCATTCAATGATTGGAAGAACTTGGTCAGCTTTGATGCGTTGTGGCCCACGACAGAGTCCACGGCGAATAGGTCTTGCAAGACATTCTGTGAGGCAAACTGCTGGACCCAGAGGTAGATGTTGATGCCGTTCTCAAAGAGATACACGCCATCCTGCGTCACACTCTCCAATGAGAGACGCACGAATGCGGGCAGCATGATGGATTTGTGCTCGGGGTGCAGAGTGCCGTGGTTGGCCTGCAGATTGTGAATGGGATAGACGCGCGGATGTATGAGGGGAATGATGCGCTGTGGGGGCAACGAGGCCAGGAGGTTCATCACGTAGAACCTGTTGTCTGGCGAGACGTTGGAGTTTATCTGGAAGGCGGGCGTTTTCATCATGGACAGCGTGTAGATGGGCAGTAGCTTGAAGCATTCTGGCAAGATGAGCTGTGTGTGCGCCTTGTCGGCGGCGCAGTTCTTGCGGTATGCCGCGAGCAGTTCAATGCCATTGTCCACGGTGTTGGTACGCACCTGGCTGGGCGGTGTTGTGATGATGTCGCGACAGGCATAACGTCCAAGCACGGTCATGATCGAGTCGATGTCAGCGTCCTTGAACAACGAGACGACCGTGTCTGCGACGTTGAAGCGCAGGTTGTGTACACGGATGCGGTTCTCGCCCTTGATTGTCGTGTACATCATGGCGAACTGGATGTAAGCCTTTGTCTTGGGCTTGAGCTTGTCGTCGTACTTGATCAGTGAAGTTATGCACTTGTCGTTGGTGATTCCTGCAATGTGTATCTCGCCATTCTCCTCGACAATGTTGCCATAGTTGTTGCTCACAGTCAGGCCACGTGAACAACGGATCTTGATAGCGACCTTGAAGCCGTATGGCTGGGTAGCCGCGTGTACCAAGTCGCTGTGAAGCTGGTCGGCCGTGTCTGGATTGAAGTGTGGGTAGTAGTGGATGTGGCCGCCTGTCGATGTGGCCAGGTAGCCGGTCGTGGTCAGATCGACCAGTTCGCCGGGGATGATGAATAGATCTACCATGACGTTGGACGTCGCACAATGCTGCGAAACCAACTTGTAGAAGCTGTTGTAGGCGGGCGAGGGCACCATTGTCTTCTCCTTGCTCTGCTCGCGCTTAGGAATGGCACCGGGACTGCCCTTGGGTAGGTTGGTGGTCAGCACAAACAGACGTCCGCCGCACTTCTCCAGTGACATCGCGGCCGTCTGCACGGCGGCGCCAAAGGCAAATTCGCGCTGGATGTCGTGTGGATGGCGGAAGAAGTTGGCAATGTTGTCAAAGAAGTAGTCGACCAAATGCTTTGACTCGGTGTAGTCCACTAGGAAGGCGTCCTGCTGTCCGGGGACAAAGACGCTGCCCTTGGCAACGACCTTCATCTGAGGCATGTTGTAAGTCTTCTTGAAGCTCCAGAAGTGCACCTCTGTGTCAAACGTGATGATGCCAATCCTGCGAGGTGTCATATCGCTGCGCTCGTTCAAAACTGTCCTGATGGCCTCGATCGCCGTTGTCAGCACGCCAGACGTCACAGTGTTGGCCGACACTTCAATCACAAAGATGTATGCCGGTATCACTGGTGTCTCGTTCGTCTGCTTGGCAATGAACTCGTACGAACCTCGCTGCAGCTCTGGTCTCTGCTCAAAGTCAGTGCGATGGCCATTGGCCAATGTAGCGCTAAAGTAATGTTGGGGGACTGTTTAAGACGCGAGTGTTAGTCTAGGCTTGCGCGACACATCAACATCTACTCACTGATCTTAAGTACATACCATCATTCTCATAGTCACAGAGCTTGCAGACATAGAACTTGCCTCCATTGATAAAGGTGTTGTTGGGGTTCATGTAGCCGAGACAGCGAGTGCAGCGAACGGGTCCTTGAGCGCCATGATCGATGATGGGCACATTGTTGTGCGCCAATGGTGTGGTGTGAATGGCAAAGGGCAGGTGCGAGCTGTTGAGTATCTCATCGGTGGGTGGCAGCGTGTAGATGGTCGAACGCATGAATAGTGGACCAGAGCACAGCTGGTCGACAACTTCCTGCTGAATGGACGAAGGTGGTGGTGTATCTATCGAGCTGGTGTTGTACACGTAAGAACGACCGTGATCGAGGATGGTCGCGGGGTTGGGTACCTGTGATGCGTTGATCCTGTTGTCGCCTCCCTTTGGTTGTGTCGCCTGTGGTTGCATCATATTAGATGGTATCACTGGGTTTGGTAGTGATGGTCCCAGTGACAGGCCTTGCATGTTTGGCATCTGTTGTTGATATGTCTGTTGTTGTGGTTGTTGTGGTTGTTGGGGATACTGTTGCTGGTATGGATAATGTTGTCCTGTTGGCTGTGGCTGAGGAGAGTAGTACTGTTGTTGTGGTTGCGGTTGTGTTTGTGGCTGCCCTACGTAGGGCATGCCCTGGACAGGCTGCTGAGTAAAGGGTGAATAGGCTGTTGTTGAGGGAGGTTGTTGTTGATGTTGAGTAGGGTTGTAGGGATTGTTGTTGTTTGTTTGCTCACTGGTTGGAAAAGGTTGAGGTGCTGGAGATGCGCTGTATACATTGGGATTAGGAGGATAGACCTGTTGTTGTTGTGGTACTACTCCTGCCACACCTGACGTTTGAGGTGGAGGTGTCTGATAGGTCATTGTAGATGTTGAAGGTGGTACTTGTTGATATTGATTCTGTTGTTGATTATAATAATATTGAGGTTGTTGTTGTTGTTGTTGTGGCAATGGTGTCGATGTTGGATATCCTTGTTGTTGTGTTGGATATCCCTGTTGTTGATATTGTTGTATTGGATTAGACATGATTGTATACAATGACTATGAACTAATCATCAACCTATGATAATGTATTATATATATGTTTAGGATTGTGTACAAGATGATGAGTCATTGAAGACCACGAAGTCATTTGCTTGAGGTTCAATAACCCGACCCTCACCCAATCACACTCAAACTCATAAAGACATGTTTGATTATGGGTCAAACCAAACTTTAATGATTGACGACAGCAACGTCAGACAGTACCCTTTCGAATGTAATTGGATAGTCATATTCTATTGGCTGGAATTGGAGAATGGTGGACAGACTGGAGATTGCTTGACGATTGAGTGGACATTTACGTCCATCCTGCAGAATCATCATCAATGACACTCTGTTCAGTGCAGGGAAGATTGCCTGATCAGTGAGATCGGTCACAAGGTTTGATATTTCTGTCTCCAATGCTCCACCAACCTCTGCTTTGATCAATCGTTCAATGTCATAAAGTTGGATGGTCAGTGATGAGAGTGATGTGGCGCACTTTGGGAGAAATCTTCCCACATCCCTCATGTTGTCAGCTTCGATTGTGAGTGAGAATGGTACCATCTTGGTATTGAGGTAGTACAGCTGGAATGCTCCCTCCTTATCTGGACTAGACGTGTAACTGTGAATATTAACTTCAAGTTCCACCGCCTTGCATTGTTTGGATTGATGCTCCAGGGTACTGTTTTGAGAAAACGATCCAATGCGTATTAGCTCTTGTTCTGGCGTGTCCTTGGTCAACATATAGTGTCTGCGAACTGACAACTCCAATAGGTCTCTGCTACTATTGGATGATTGGTATTCAATTGTGTGTACAGTGTCTTCACACATCTCAATGTACTTTCTGATCATTCGGGCAATGCACGGCTGAGGGTCTGTGGATGTGACTACTTGATGATTTTGGGAATGGGCCTCAAGTGTCTCCAGTGTACTTTGATTGCCCACCCTGTTGAGAGCCTGATCGAACTCATCATGATTTAAAAGATGCTCGACAAACTTGATATGCTGGAGATGAGGTGCATGGACCATGATGAATTTAATGTTGTACAGGAGGCCACTATTATCCAGGAATATCTTGGCGAATGGTACGGTCAAATGTGTTAGTCGGCCAAGACATTGATGTCTGTCATCAGAGTGCAAGTGTACAATGTCAGTGGCATGGATATGTCGTGGTGTGTCTTTGAGGAGACATAGTCCATTGGGTCCTAAATGTTTGATTATTGAATATATTCGAAGTGAAGGAACAAATGAATGAGTGATTATCGATGCGCACAGTGTATGCAACAGTTTGGACACTGTGGCCAGGCCAACTATCCAATGCTGTCCACCATCCAAACCATTGTGATTGCGTATCACCAACTCAAGTACTTGACTGATGATGATATGTGGGAGTTGGGACAGACTCATTGAGGCCCGTCCAGTCAAGGATGGCAGTGGCACACGCTTCCTTAGTCCTTTGCCAATGCGACGAGAAGAGTTCAACTTGAACTGGATGTATGACTGATGGTCCAACTCATACTGATAATCACGGTCGAGTGGCTTTAGTAACTTGGTGACCCATTCTGAATAGTGGATAGATCGAACAATGTAGGCATACTGAGGAAATGGAATACTGGACCTGAGTATCGACAGTGCATGGCGATATGTGGGTACAAATTAGAGACAACAGTATGGAGTGGTATAATAGTGTGTCGGCCATTATTGTACCTTCTGATCCACATTAAAGTTGATTKGCTATCTCCACATAGTCCATCCATGTATTGTTGGGATGAGGACATCGGTTGATAAATGGTCCTGCGGGAGAGTCCTCCAGGTGAGTCTTCAGCTGAGTCAACAAAGACTTGAGATGGTCATCGGTTAGAAGTGAGTGATGGAAACATAAGGCCCACAGGTCATAGTTCCTTATTGATTGATAGCGATGACCCACCTGACTGATGGCGTATTTCTTCAGTTCCTCGGGGAATCCCTCAACGACTTCACGATTCAGTGATGGACATCGGTCCATAATCATGAGGAAGGACATGGCATGATCGAACATAGAACTAAAGCGGGGGTTGCCGACAGTTGATTGGTAGACCCCCAACATGCCTCTGACAATGGCATCCCCAACTCTTGAAGAGCTCAGTGCTTGTCCATCGATATTTCTCTGATTAAATTGATATAAATGGATTTTCTCCAGGCGATCCATTAACGACTTTGGTAACTTCTGGTTGAGGCCTACGTAGCAACTGGTCATTCCATCAAGTATAGCCAAGCTCTGCCATGATTCTAGAGTAGAATTGATGGAGTTAACTAATTCCGACTCATTATTAATGAAGTACTATAGTATGTTTGATTGATTGGTTTGATAGATTATGAGTAATCTGGATTGATCTAAAGAGTTGAATGTTTGAATAAGTCTTACAATTTGGAATGATGGTCCCATGGCCTTTATCATTCTGCTCTTGTTTGTAAAGGTTAGGGTGGGGAAGAGTGGCTTGAAGTTCTTTAGCCGATGTATACGTTGATGGAAGATGTTGAATAGGATGTTGAGGTGTCGTGGATCATTGGACATAGTGAACAATCCAATGATACGTTGTTGATTGTCATTGTCCATTGCTTCATCCAATATGACATCAAGTACATCGCGCAGGTCATCCAAATGTGCACTATTGTCCATTTGTTCAAGCAACTTAATGTGTTGCTCCAGGTGAGTACAGGTTGAAATGATGAAGTCGAATACAATCTGTTTGTGATTGGCCAATAGATTATCTTGTGTCTTATCCTCAATGAGTACAAGGTGAAGCATACACAAGGCCGCAGTGTTGCTATTGTACTCGCCCTTGATGTTGTCCATCGAGGTGAGGAACCATTGCTCCAACACAAGTTGCACACGATCCTTGCCAAAGCACTTATGAATGAGTTGACGACTGTAGTTTGGCATGTCGAACACGTTCGATGTTGCTGGATAAAAATGGATGCTGAATGATGATGATGACGGCACAAAATAGTTGATAACGTCGATCAATGCTCCTCTGAGTTGAGCAAGTCCATATCCAAGTGCAAGTTGATCCAGCAACATCGTTGATTGTTGTTGTTGTTGTTGTAGTTGTTGTTGTTTGGCCTGGGACTGGGACAACAACAGTTCAACAAACTCACGATCGAGTAGGAATGCATAGGATGTATTTGTTCTGCTTCTCGAGTCAATGTCAAAGGCTGCAAAACGGAGTATAGCCAATGCCAAGTCACAAGATGTTATTGTGATGTTGGGCAGTGTAGAGAGTTTTGTAACATTGATGGATTGTTGATGCAAGCGCCAAACATCCTCCAACTTATGATCTTGGTCAGTGACATATAAGAATCTCTCTGTTAATTTACTCAATTTACGTAGTCGTGTTGGATCATTATCAGGTAGTCTATCATACATCTAATCATATATTGTTGAGTTCATTCAAGTCAGACACATTGTTGATACACTCTGCCATTCATTCAATCAATAATTCGTTACCTTGGACAATTGTGGCATTGCATTGAGCAAGTCGATTGGAGTGATCAATGATCTAACAAAATCCTTGACCATATACTCCATTATCACGGTGTATTGATTATCTATATMWCAAAATCTATATCTATCTCTCTATTTATTCAAACTAACTGAGTAACAAGTGAGTTTGTAAACCAAGTCCACGCCATTTTTTGGCTCTAAATCATTTTGAAAATTGATGCAAGAGATGAGATTGTTAATTAATTATAAAGAGATATTTATTGAAGCTGACAAATGATCAGTGTAGTATTACATGAATGCTTGGTCAAGTGCACCTTGGCGTGGCGTAGCGTGGACTGGCATAGCATGTCATCCCAAAAGGGATGAGAGAGAGAGAGAGAGATTGAGGGACAAAGAGATGTCCTGAAAGTTTCAAAMCTTTGGAAAGGACTTGGGGTTGGCGGGCGAGTTTGGTTGGTTTGATTGATTGGATGGGTTGGAAAGGGAGGAGGAGGAGGCTGCGATGATGTGTAACTAATATATTATATAAATATCATCCTAGCATTAGTTGGCTGACTAGGAATGATTCGATTGCATTGATTGTTGATTGATTAATTCCAAACAGTTGTATTTGGTCTGCGTTGTTGTTGTTATTTGTTGTTGATGTTGTTATCGTTGATTGATTATATATTATATATTACATGTTCCATTGTTGTTGTTGTTGAATACAAGGAACTAATATCAATATTACTGTTTGTTGCATATACTGATGGTGTTGTCGTTATCGTTATCGTTATCGTTATTATCGTTGTCTTTGATCGTTATTCGCTATCGTTGGTCGTTGTCGTTGAAGTGCTAGGCCAAGTATTGTTGGTTGACCAGCTGGTGATTAATAGTTATTTGGTTATGAGTATAAATATGATATACGCAGTGTGTACATGATTGATTGATTGATGATTGATTGATTGATTGAATGTTGTCGAGTGTGTAGGTGTGGATGGATGGGTGGATGATGATGGAGATTGATCGCCAGGGGAGTGCGTGAGAGTGATTGGTTGATATATAGTCCATGGAGACCATGCTCCAATGAAGAGAGGGTTGTGTTGTTGGTATTATCGAGTGGACACTGCAGTCTGAGCAGTGGCATTCAACAATAGTGTTGCTGATGATGATGACGATGATGATGGCACCAATGGCTTGCTCTTGACATCTGGTGTATCACCATCAGAACCATGCTCACGCTGCTTGATCTCAGCTGCCCATAATAGACTGGCCATGTCGTCTTGAGGGAAACGGATCTGTGTGTTGGCCTCACCCGAGAAGGGGAATGCACCGCCGCGAGACTGCAGCGACATGAGTGGCGCCGATGCTGGCGCGCGTCCTCGCCTGGGGGCGATGGTGGGCGAGCCCTCGGGCGAAGAAGATGAGTTCTCGCTAGAGTTGACGGTGCCATTCTGAGAGAGTCCAGATGCGCCCAAGCTTGCGCCATGATTGTGACGAATCTGTGGGTTCTTGCGTGTCTTGACCACGAGCGGGAAGGGCTGCGAGACAGAGAGGATGGTGGCGTTGCTGTATGAGTTGGCGGGACGTGCCACGGCAATGAACGTCAATGACCACTCCTTGCCCCATGTGCCCTTGGTCATCTTGAGACCCTGGAACACGGCCAGACCCTGCGCGTTGAAGGCCTCTGTGAAGTTCTCGACCGAGTCAATCTGCAGCTTGCCCTTGTGATCGGTGACAACTCCCAATGCCACGACGTTTGAGACGGACAGTGGCTGGTTGGCCATCTGGCTGGCAGTCTTGACGTCGAGACGCACCTTGAATGGCGTGTCCAGACGACGATTCTTCCAGACCACCTTGGACGAAGGCTGTTGGCAAACTGAGATGCAGCTGGGGCGCGAGGCGCTTGGGTTCTTCTGCACGTACTCGATCATCTTCTCACGGATGATCATCAATTGCTTGGGTGAGGGCGATAGGCCGCCCACGGCTGCCGCCACCGCCGACTTGGGACTGGAGGACAAGAGATGCGCACTGTTCATCTTGCTCATGGCGGTGGCATCGTCGCTACCTGGATAATCCTCAGTGGCGGCGTGATCCTCTGGCGACTGGCTATCAAAACTATCTTGATAGCTGTTCTCCTCCTCATAGTCTGCGCCAACTCCCTCTGATTGATCATCGTCTGACTTTGCCTCCATGTTTGTGTTTGTGTTTGTGCTCGTGCTCGTACTTGAGGTTGAAGTTGTTGAGCTTGAGCTTGTGTTTGTGCATGTGATTGTTGGCAACTCCTCATTGCATAGTAGACGAGATACTCTCATTCTCTTGTTCCTCATGTCGAGTTCGTCTTCAACCATTGTCATCATGCTCCTCTTCTTTTCATCTGACGATGAAGATGATGATGATGACGCGGCTGCTGCCGCTGCGGCAGTAGTCCTCTCGATCAAATCAGCAATTGAAGATGTTGAGTTTGTAAGTCTATTCCTCTTCTCCTCGGCCAAGTCAGGACTATATCGAACGAACATAAATGTATGGTTAGTGATCATTTGGAATCCAACCAACATCAACTTTGGTCACAACATACCATAATCCAACAATTGATTTAAAGGCGTTGATCTTGTCTGAACTCCTGGCAATTACTTCGAACCATTGAAGCAGGACGTCCATGCCCTTGTCCATACCAGGCAATTGACTCTTTAAAATATGCTTCTCGAGTATAGGTTGGAGCTTTGTCCATGATGTGCATGGTGTCACTCCTGTAGACAGTGCAAATTCATTCATCTTGAAAGTGTGTTTGATGAAGTGATGTGATTGAGTGTGAGTTTGTGTGGAACTGGATTTGAATTGATTGTTAATATAATTGATCAACATTGGAATATTTGATATAATACTTACATGGTACAATATATAAGTTAAAATTGATTGATATTGATTGATTATTGATTTATCCTACTTTAGGGAAATGATTGATTAAGTCTTTTGGAAATGACCTAAATAATTCTAAAAGGTGATTAAATAAAGTTTGAGTTAATAATTATAATAATAATGATTGTTGTTATAAACGTACACATTCAATTGTTCAAACAAATTATTAATATATATTAATGTTACAGTATTATATTATTATATATGTTATTTGTTATATATTTATAAATAAATAAATAAAGACGAACGAGTAGTAGATGTGTTAATTAAATTAAATTGATTGAATGATTGATTGATTGGTTGGATGGAAGTGAGAATATTGTAATGTTGTGCCAACTCGTTAACAGGAATGGGTCGTGTGTTCGATCGAGGCGAGGGACCCTTGACCTTGTGATGTTGTGTGTGTGTGTGTGTGTGAAGAAAAAGAGTATAATACAATAATAATAATAATAAGTTAGACCTGATCACAATAACATGTATGTATGTGGATGTGGAAGTTGGATATTGTAATGCGTTGGTTCAACCTTGGTCGAGAACAGTATGCAAAACAACAACAATAATAATACTAGTCTATCTACAATACAATACAATAATTACAAAACTAAAAAGAGTATCTATTTTAACATTGATTATAATGGTGATGATGGTGATGTTGTTGTCGCTGATGATGATGTTGTTATTATTATTATTGTTAATCTGCTCTGATTTGATTGATGAGGGAGGTGTGCCCACTGATGGGCATGGTAGGGTAGTTCAGCCATGAACACAACCATCCAACCTCACTCACTGACTGAATGTCAGTTAGTTGGTCCACACACAAACACATCGCGACGAGTGAGCACCGTGAGTGAAGGCACGTCTGGGGAGACGCGGGGTGTCGTTGATGTTGGACAATGCCACACACAAATCAAAGTGTGAATGATCAATCAAACATTTTGCACACGACGCAAAACTTGCAAAACACATCAAGTTCCCACTTTGTCAAAAAATGAGAAGTTGAGTGTCTAACAGGCACTCGTCTGATGAACCAATCACTGGCTACGTTGCTTTGAGCGAATTGTTTGATCGAGGTGATATAATGAATGAATGTGAAAAGTGAATGGAAGTTGTCTATTGATGATCACACTCACATCCACACTCACACTACAATCAATCAATCAATCATTCAATCAATCAATCAATCTAACATAGCCAATGAGATGATGGAATAGGATGCGTCACTTATCTGAAATGAACGATGATGATTATGATGGATGTTGATGTTGATGATGTTGATGATGATGATGTGTGAGTTGAAGATGACACCTTCCAAATGACAAGTCGATCCAATCTTTAGATTGGATGATCTGTGGATTCCAAGATCATTATGAAGATGATAATGAAGATGGCTGGCTTGGTGGCATGAATGATCCAATGTGTGATATGCAATTCCAAGGTGTGATGTGTATATATATACATAAATGATATGATGGATATATTAAGTAAGCTTACCAAATATGTACTTTTTGACCAAGTTAATTGCCTTGATTAATTTGATTGATTTGACTTGATTGACTKRTGACTTGATTGATGATTGATGTTCGACGATTGATGACCGTTTGATGATGTAACTTCTTGATTTTTGAGAAACCAAAGTGATTATGCTGGGTAGGCTTATATCTGACTTTGATYCCGTTGCTGCTGTGTATACTTGAGGGGCTATGATGATAATTGATTCGGTAGAGACTGTAGACTATGTATGTTTTATACAGCAACAGTAGCGAAGGCGTTTGTCAATATCCATATCATCAATGTGGATGGAATAGATTGTTTGTTTGAGATGGAAAGATAGTTTGAAAGTTTTGAATGAGTGAATGAATGATTGATGAAGATATTGTTATTGAATTGATGATGTTGATGATGAAGAGCTACAGTGTGAACATCCCTTTGATCACCTTGGTGAAGTTGAGATGGATGAGTGAGACTAACAAACAAACTAACTCTAGTGTACTCGAGTGAGAGGAGGACGGACGGATGGATGGAGATATGTAGTGGAGTGATGAGAAAAAAAGGCGCTTGCTGATTGGTCGAATACATCATCAACATTAACAATAACACAAGAGGAGGAAGGTTGTGAATAGACGTGAAGTGAAAGGTGGTTGGTTGGTTGGTTGTTAGAGATGGAAAGAGGAAGGAAGGGACGGGAAGGGAAGAAGGAAGGAGGTGGGTGGAGGTTGGCGCCACCTATGAATGTTTGAATGGGTGGATTGATGGATGGATTGATGGGATGGGTTGTGATATGGCGAGAGTTTAAGGACAAGATATAAAAGTGTTGTTGTAGAGGCAGGCAGTTGCTCTTGAGCTAGCAAGCAAGTTCCGGATATTATCACACTTATTATTATTATTATTATTAGTGATAAACAATCAATCACCCTCGCACCCGCTCCGGATTGTGATGGATTGATCAAAGGGTGTGTGGGTGGGTGAACTTGAGTGTTGATGATAGTGACGATGTGGATGTATGTGTAGTGAGAATAGAGCAAGAGGTGTGGAACAAAGAGATAGAAAGTGTGATGGCTGAGAGTAAAAGTGATAGTATAAGTGTCTTGATAGAGAGAGACCTTCAAAGGAGCACAAGGATAGCAAAGTGGTGTGGGTGAGAGTTCCAGATCAGGGCTGGAAGGATTGTTGTTCCCGAATAGGAAAGAGAGGGATAGATAAAAACAGGAACAAGTAATGCTTACAATATTCATATTATTGTTATAGAAGTATAAGGCTTGAGGTACTTGTATGTTTGATTGATTGATTGATTGATTGGATGGTTGGAGAAGGAGAGGTGAATGAATGGAATCAAGTTGAGAGAGATAGAGTGTAAAGGTATAGTTGTTTTGTGGAGAGTGGAAAGGTTGTTGGAATAAGATTTAGGTTGTCAGGTAAGTATGTATTAGATGTTATTGTTGTTATTTGTTATTGGAAAGTGATGTGAGAGTGTATGGATGATGTTGATGTTGATGTTGATGTTGTTGTTGCTGAAGTGAAGTGAAGCTTTGTGAGAAACGACAATCACAACAGGACTCGGTTTTTGGATATTCCAAAGGCAACATCACAAGCCATAGATTGGGGAGGTGTGGCTTGTAATCAAAGTTATATTAAATAATAAATCAAATTAATGATTTTCGTGGCACAAATCAATCACCGTGATCAAATATTGTGCGATACTCGTATTCTTGTTCTGTTTTGCAATGAATGGACTTGGGTCATAACAATGGGAAGGGGTGTCTGTAATACTCGTGGATGGAGGTTGTCGGCAAAAGAGTTTGGTGGACCTTACAACAACCACACAGGGAGTGTCAGTTCACATTGGGTAAGGTCTCGCGTCAACATACCTCTTTAAGTCTATTAATAATACTTTGATTGATTAATAAATTGTAGTTCAATCAATAATAGAGATAATTAAAGTGGAAAGTGGAGTGAAGCCGATGATGTAGTTGACATTGTCTAGATAAAGTTAATCAGTTGTTAACATCATCATCCCATGTGTGAGTAAGTCAAGTCAATTACTTATGTTTAGTATGTATGATGTGGTCATCAATAATCAATCCAGGAAACCAAAGATGTCGGTCATTCTTATCTTCCTATCATATGGAGACGGGGATACTCGCCAGAATGAACATGAAAGGTAGTAATTCTTAAGTATGGAGTGAAGTTGAATTGTGAATGTTAACTCTGGTATCCCAACTCGCACACCAAGTAGATTGATTGATGACATGTCCAATCATATCCACGTAGAGTAGGGATGTGAATGAATAATAATAGGATGTTATGGTGAGTGGGGTGATTGATTGGGTGATGTCACTCAATCAATCAATCAAACACTGACTCACACTGATTGATTGACATTGTTTACCCCTTTGACGATCCACTCACTCCAATATATATAAGTATTGATGATGATTGTTGTTGATAATGTATATTGGGGTATTTATTAGAGTTGGCAAGCGTATTGATTTGATTGATAACGAACGTAGGTACGATGAACGACGTTGAAACTGAAGCAGGACGCATTTAGAAGTTGAGGTTGACGTTGAAACCAAAGTTGTTCTTACCGGCAGAGGTGAGATCCTTTCCGTTGATGCTGTATCCGACGGCGATCTTGACATTGTCGTTGACTGGGAGAGTGTAGCCGAGACCGATTCTGCCCTCCTGGTTGACCTTGACCTTGAGGAAGGACTTGGAGTCGATGTAGTACTGACCGCAGACGTTGAACAATGGAGCCTGGTCTGGGGCGTTGAGGTCGACGGTGAGGTCACCGGCGAGGGCGAGTCTCGAGTTGATTCTGTCGTAGGCAGAGACAACCAGGGACTGTCCCTTGTTCTTTGGTGACAAAGCGACCAGGATACCCTCGTCCTTGTAGGCAAAGGTGGCCTCGAGTCCCTCCAACTCCTGCTTGGAGCCGTTGACGTTGGCCAACAGACCAACAGAGAACTTGGAGTATTTGAGAACGAGGGAGGTGCTCAGCTTCATGTTGTTGCGGAGGATAGCAGTCAAGGCAACGTTGTCCTTGATGTATTGGAACTCTGTTTGGGCAACCTTGTTCGAGTCGGCCTATTGATTGATTGATTGATTGATTGATTGATTGATTGATTGACAGTGTATTAGTATAATAGTATGAATGATTGCGTGTCACTGACCCCAATGAGACTTACAGTGATGATGGCCTTCAAACCTGGAGCGAGCTTCTCAATGGTGAGCTCACCCTTGCCAAACTTGGAGGAGTCAGCAGAGAAGCTAAGCTTGGAGTTCTTGTTGATGGTGTACTTTGGGTTGAGGGTGAGCAAGAATGAACCGTCTTGCTTGCGAGCAACAGTGGAGACCAAAGTCTGTTATATATAGTTGGATGATGATGTTTGATATGATGATGGTTAGTTATGTTCAGTTATAGTTCAGTTGTTCTAATCCTAACAATGATCATACGAGTGGAGTGTTTGGGACGAGGTTGGTGACCTCAACCTGGCATGAGTCTGGGAAGTCCTTCTTGACCAAATCTAATGAATGAGCGAGGTTGATGTGAATACAAAGTGTCAGGTCAGTCTCCTTTCTGAAATGATCATATTATTGTTGCACGCTGCTGCCACTACTGGCTGCTGCTTCTGCTAATCTGTCGACATGAATGAATGAGACACATACCAGCTGGGACCTTGACCAATTCGTTGTAGATGGGTGGAGACATGATTTACTTTGATGAGAATGGGTAGAATAATAATAAATACGATCGTAAGACTGAATCAATCAATATGTGATGTGATATGTGTAGTACTAATAAAAGAGATAGGAATAGAATCAAAGAGATAATTTGGTTCAGGAGGCAAGTGGTGGTCTGACTGCCGCAGCTAGTGGTGTGGCGGGGGTCGGATAGTGCGAGAGTTAGTGAACAAGTGTGTGAGTGATGATCATCATCAACACGTCCCAAATTTCCATTTTTATTATTTGGTGGATACTTTTTGGTAACGTTTTGAATTACCAATCACTAGTCAGGTTGTGATCAATCATTATGATCATTATTCATTGACCTTATTGTTGTTGTTCCAACATATGATTGACTTTTTACAAGGAGAGTCGCCGACGTATGGACCTTTCAAAGTCCTTGAACAACATAATAGGATGTCGTGATCTATCTGTCTAAGTGTATAATTCATAATCCAACCGTATTCATCGGAATTCCAACAAATGTCGATAATGTATGTCTCGACATTGGGCATCACCTTGACTATGCTGGACAGTATCAGCCTAGTAGCTTCTTTTGAGGAGGCATCAGAATCGTCCTTAAGGAATTCGATTGACAATGTCTTCAATCTTGGTCCTAAAATAGGTGTTCTTACAAGATTGGCAACTTTGGAGTATTGACTCCCATTGATAACAACATGTTCAGGATGGCTGTCTGCAACACGTTGCTTAAACATCAAATATTTATCCAAAGATGGTAAGATCAGTGTCTTGATCTTTGGAAACAGACAGTAGTGATTAAATGCTTCGCCAAGTTTAAGGGATGTTAACAATGGAGATGATTTCAATATACTTTTCAATGGATGATTGAAGCAGTTACCAAAGTGCAAAGATGTTAATGAATGTAGAGGTGTAGTTGGCAATGGATGGTTATAATAATATCCAAAATGTAGTGGAATGAGAGATGGAGGCAGAGACGGTAAAGGAAGGTTGTATCCGCCTAACATCAATGACGTTAGTGATTGAGGGAGTGATTCAATCGATTGTTTGAAGAATGTACCAAGGTGGAGGGTTGTCAACGTTGAAGGAAGCTTTGGAAGTTGCCGATTGAAACTCAATCCAAAGCGTAGTGATGTGAGTGTTGGAGGAAGTGAAGGGATGAGCATATTGAAGCCTCGTCCAAATCTGAGGGATTTCAATGATACAGGAAGTGGTGGCATTGTTTGTCTGATCGATCCAGAAATCGTAAGTGATGTTAAAGAAGGCGGCAAAGATATAATTAGCTGTTCTATGAAGAAATGACCAAACTTCAAAGTCTTCAAAGCAGGTGTAATCCTTTCTAGTTGTCCAAGATGAATTGGCTCTTTACATCTTGCAATGATTAGTGTCTCAAGTGTCGCTGGCAACCACGACAACTCAATCATGTCAAGATTGATCGCCAACGAGGTAAGTGAGGGCGGCAAAGATCCCTCATTTAGACGATCGGGGAAGTTGTGATCGTATTTAAGACATCTGATAGATGATGGGAGTTTGCTTGGGAAGGTTGGTTGTCTCAATACCAAAGATGTAAGAGATGACGGTAGTTCCATCATTTGGTATCTCAAATTGAACGGTGACCATGTCAATGATGTAAGAGTGGAAGGTAGGCTGGCATAACCACATTCATTGTTCACATCCAGGAGTAAGGTGTTTGAGGAGCATTGGTGAAGCTTCCCTATAAACTGTTGATGTAATAAATGTAGCTTACTACATGTTAAGGCAAGACACCACAAGTCCACATGCTTAACTCCATGGTCTCTATAATTCAACAACCAGAATATCTTGGTAATGTTAATAGTAGGTAGAGATAGAAAGTTCATCGTAGTTATTAAATTGATTGAATGAATAAATGATTGATTGGGAGGAGGATGCAGTGATGTTCTGTGAGTGATTCTCTGGTGTCGTTTCCCCCACTTCCAGTAAAACTTCATCAATCAATTCCTGAATGTATTGGTGGAAGTGTAAGATAAACATCTGTCACATGGTAAGGATAGGATAGTGTTTAATACAACAGATATCTGTGACTGTCCTTGAGTTCTGAGGATGACCAGAGTACTGAGTCATGTTTGGCTGGAGCCTTGATGATTGGATACTTGTCCATGTCAATCCATTCAAGTATAGCGGGAGTGGCCTACGGTACTTTGGTCCTTGATTGAATGAGTACATTGCCCTACTATCAATCAATCGGCATCCAACACCATATGATTATGATGATGACGTTTGTGCGACGAATGTCTCGGTATCGAGAGTGAAGTATGTCTTATCTTCGCATGCGTAGTAGGTATGCATCCTTTGATCGCCCAGACCCTTCGCGGTAGTACTTGTCATAGAAGTTGGCAATGTACTCCTCGATCTTGAAGCCAAACTTCTGATAGAGCACCATGGCAGCATTGTTGGTTGACACATGCAGTGTTATGTCTCGTCCAATCATTGTCTGTGTCAAGTGATAGAGCATGAATGAGCCGATGCCGGTTGCCTGCCAGTCTGGTCGCACAGAAAGGAACATTACATATCCATCTGGGTTCATAATTCCACAGCCAACGACCATTGATCGGTACATTGCCACAACAGTATAATCTGGATACTCGAGTACTTCGCTCACTGATTGGAATGAATATAAGTTGGTTCATGTTAGGAGATGTCGTCGTTGATTGTTGGTTGGTGCATGTATGCACTTACAGTCGATACCTGGCCAAAAGGCATCACAGAGGAACCATTGTGTCTTATCAACAAGATCTGGAGTGAGATAGCGGTAGTCGATTGGGTAGAACTCTGTGTCAAGTGGCGAGTATTGGACCATGTGATTGGCCACAAAGAACTGATAGAGCTCGCGCAACATTAGTACACGTCCAGGGACTGTCTCATAGTCGCGTCTAATGAATGCCTTCAACTCTCTGGTTGTGAACGGACTGATGAATGGCTGTATAGCCAAATCGATGTTGTTATCACGTGATGCAATCTTATCCTTCAATCTCTGGAATGGCTTGATGATCTTGGTGATGTTGTTGTTGTTGTTGGTTTTCTGTTGCTGCTGTTGCTGGTGTAGTTGCTGTTGTTGTTGATTGGTCTGATTGGTGCTGTCCCAGTGATAGAGTTTGGCCAGGTAGCCATTGCTCGTTGCAGTTGCGGTCATGTTTGTATCTTTGTCGGTTGATGATGGTGGTGGAGCGCTTGGAGGCGCGACTATCGGTCGTTCCTTAGTCGTTGTTGTACCATTGTCAAAGTATTCAGTCACTTGATTGACACCATCATTGTATATGACAGCTGGTGGCTTTGGTACCAGCTTGGCCAGCCTCTCCTGCTCCAACCTTTGTTGCTCTAGTCTCTCCTTTTCAAGCTTCTCCTGCCGCAGTCTTTCTTGCACCAGCTTCTCCTCCTTCTCCTGCTGTTGTTTCTTCAATTGCTCTTGCTCCAGCCTCTTCTTCTCCATCTGTTGTTGCAGCAGTTGTTGTTGTTGCAGCTGCGTGTCAAACACTTGTAGTGGATGTACCAACTCATTGAGCTTGTCCTGTTCGGTGACATTGAGTGACTCGAGTGAATGCAATGGCTTCTTTGTGAACGATGGTATCTCATCCTTTTCAAAGTACAACGATAGTCTCTGATCCTTCTTCTTGACATGCGATGTATAATGATGTATCTTATCATCAAGGTTGAACATCTCCAAGTCAACCTTCCTCTTTTGCTGTATGAGTGGAGTGGAGTGAGTCAGTGAGTGTCATGCTATCGATCGATTGATAGATTGATGGCATGATCGTCCACATACCTCTCTCAAGAGGAACTTCCTCTTGATGCGCCTGACATCTGTTGATAGTTTGCTGTCGGGAACATTCCTGAAGGCATTGGCAATGAAGTCCTCCTCAGCAATTGTCAAAGGACCAACTGTTCTCTTCTTCTTTACGATCTTCTTCTACAATGAACCAATGTTTGCATACTGTCAATGACTGTTTCACTTGTTCATTCACTCGATCCCTATACTTACATCATCGATCTCTTGAATTGGCAATCTCTTCAATGAACCAGCAGTACCTGTAGCCCCACCTGTGCCCGTCCCCGCCGCAGTCCCTGTCGACGACGCCGCAGGTTTAGAAGAAGTAGTGGTCGTAGTTGTAGTTGAGGTGGTCGAAGTTGGTGTTGCTGTAGTAGGTAATATTGGTGTTGCAGTTGTTGATGTTGATGTTGTCGATTTACCAATACCTGTGCTATTTGTGCTTGACATGCTAAGTGTGTCACACTATGAGTAATAGGTATACCTGAGGAACCAATGAATGAATGAAAGAGATTGAAGTGTGAAGTAGCATGACTTGACTCAAGTGAACCCAATTTTGGAAGATCATTTCAAAGAAGAGGAGATAAGAGATAAGATAATGGAATCACTTCCAACTACTATATTGAGAAAGATAGTAGATTGCCTTGATGACAATGTTGATCGATTGATGTTGACATTGATATGCAAGAGATTGTTTGATTGTAGAGTTCAGTACTGCCGCTTTGAACAAGACAATTTTCGATATATACAATTCGAATCCACCAAGCATCAGTACCAGATAGCACTGCATTCATATAAACAGCAGATCATTGATAGCTTCGACAGACTACCACCACGTGGCTTGAGCATACTCATTCATTCAAACACCAACAGTACTCAATTTGGCTTTGATCGATACTTCTTGGCTGGTAACAGTGGCACTGATGATGTGGAGTGGAGGCAGGAGGTGTTGGCTCTGCCAAACATTGGTACAATAACATTGATGGATTGCAAGGAGAATCCCTTCAATCGAGAGTTCTGGATAGGATCTACACACCTCTTCAACGAATTGAACAATCGCAACTTCAACGCTGGACTTGCCCCGCTTAATATCCATTTCAAACTGTTGTCTGGAGTAATGCCGCCTGAACTGCGCAATGTACCAATCGTCTCTTTAGAACTGAAAGAATACATACATATCCCCTCAAGAGAAGAAGTGGACAGAGACTCGAGACATCTTCCACTGTCACTTACCGCGCTCAACATTGAATGTGACTACGACTTCCGACCTTATCTCGATCTGTCCAGCCTGTGTTCTCTAAGAACATTGGACGTCCAACACTTTAGTGGACAATCACTTGATGTTAAGAGACTTCCACCATCGCTCACAAAGCTCATACTTGGACCGTATGTCAATGATCGCGTGGGCAAGCTTCCAGCAAGTGTCACTGACCTCAGTGTGCGAACTCCATTTATATATAACCTGATCCACAATCATCAGACTTTGGAGATACTACACCTCCAAAAACACTCAGTCACAGACTCTACAATCCGGGTACTTCCCAGACTTGACTTTCCCCGCCTACACACTCTCAATCTGTTTTCTGTCAATACTGCAACACTTGCACACATCACATCATCGCGCTTCCCAGTGCTGGAGCAGTTAAATGCAGGTATCATCGTTTGTGACGCATCCCCGTCACAACACCTTGACTTTTCTTCACTACCTGCATCCCTTAAGATCCTGGAAATAATCACTCGAGGACAACGTATTATCTCGACTCCCTCTGGCTTACAAACACTAAGTATTTATTATATCAATCAAGGTATCTTCGATAATGACAACGGGAATGGCAATGGCGACAGTGTGGCATGGTATAGCAACTCACCAAATATGACCAGATTGACATTAAGTCTTTATGAACAACAATTGATTGGCAGTGATATTCCACCATCTGTCACCGATTTGACACTTCATGGTTATTCACATTCTTTGGACACAACAATCATTGGACCATGTATATCCAGGTTGATGTGGACAGGCGGCCATAACCATCATATCAAAGATTTCCTCGAACAATTACCAACTACCATCCTCCATTTTGATATAGAGGTTGACCAAAGAAATATCCTCTTTCACCGACGAATATCTCCAACTATGTTCCTACAATTTGAATGTGATCTACTCCGTACTGGCTTCATCCACTTGGACCAACTTATTAATTTAATTAAATTATGATCAAGCTATTGTTTGGAATTATAGTGATTGAGTGATATTTAGTATTGTTGTTTGCATGTGATTGTATTAATGAATGATTTGAATAGTTCCAGATATTGATTAATATGTGATGAATTCAAGTTGTTTGATTTGACATGCTCCAGATATCAACAGAGAATTATGTTCATCAATTCGGCGTAGGTTGTATGGATACTTGTTCCTCTCTTTGTGGAACTGAACTATGAATTGGAAGTTATTCACTTGGGTGGCCAAGGTCAAACATTTCTTGAGATAGGATGGATCCATTGGCAGATGACTGGTCATAATCAATGGTCCAGGTGAAGTTCTCCTTGTAAAACTATCCAACATAAAATGAATTGATAGTAGTGATATCTTGTAAGTAGATGATTTATCAAACATTGTGTCTAACTTGTCAATGTGATTGTTGGCCAGGTCAAGGCGTGTCAATGAATCTGGAATTGATTGGTCGTATATTTGAGCAGATTTAAAGTTATGCCCTAGTCTCAAGTGTGTTACCGTGTTTGGAATGTTCCCTTGAATAACAATGGAATCGATATTGAGAATTAGAGTGATGAGTGATCGCAAATGGAAAAGTGCTCCAAGTTCCATTCTTCCTGACTGTGATTCAAGTTTCAGCTTGGTGAGAGATTGGGGTAGCGCGCCAACGCCAATATGTCCTGCCCTCGTGATGGACAGGGTCCTAATTGATCCTAGAGAATGACCTGGTCTAATACCTACACCAACCAATACAATACTTGTCAGGCTGGGTGGTATTACCGAGGGGAATGTTCCATCGGTCTGAGGTAGCTCCCACTTGGTCAATGATTCTGGCAGTGGAGGATAGTTTAAACTTGCACCAAAGTAGGGCATCACGAGATGTGTGAGTGATTGTGGCAAAGGGAGAGGAGGACCTGCCTCAAATAGGATAAGGGTGTCAATCAATGGCAGCGAAGTTGTATCAAGCTGGTTGTCCGACGATATTGTCAGACTCCTCAGAGATGGTAGTGGTGGAATGGGATGGGAGTATGAGCGACTGACAACCAACTCTCTAAGGTCGCTGGGCAGCGAGTCAGCAGTGAGCACTCTTGAGAATACACCTCCAAACCGAAGTTTGATGAGTGACTTGGGGAGGACACCGGGCAGCACCTCCTGGTTGAAAAGGTAACTTAGACTAAGATCGATGAGTGATGAAGGAAGCGATCCAACGAGAAGCGGTTGATTAAACATTGTCATGTTCGTGCTGGACCATGATGGGTACTTGTCAACTGGGCCAAATGACAACTTGGTGATTGAGTCTGGAAGTGTCACTCCTGGAATGATGGGCTGATTGAATGAACCACCCAAGTCCAATGCCAAGAGTGATGATGGTAACATATCTTTGGTGATCGGTGAGTTGAATGATTCTTTCATTGAAAGACAGGTCATTGATTTGTATACGTTGATGTCAATGTTGAAGGTGTTGGTGGTTAATGATGCTAAGTCATTCATTATAATGCTGCATGGTAACAATTCTTCTTCTTCGTCTTCATCATCATGCTGTTGTAGATGTTGATGTTTGTTTTGTAGGATCTTATCTGCAACTGATCTGATTGACTTGCATGTCAGTGACAGACACATAAAGTCTAGTTGTCTACCAAGTACATCTCCTTCATCATTGAGATGAGCCAATATTGATCTGATAATAGTAGTTGGTAATATATCCATTGGTCCTATTATCTCCTCTACTCAATCAAAGGATCTTTATATCAAAGAATGTTTGATGATCATCACAAAGATCATGTACCAAGCCAAACTTGAATTCCAAAAGTCTGGAAGGTTGATAATAAACTATTCATCAATATGGTAAGACTTCTTGATCGTTGTTATCATCTAGGTCATCATCTTGATGTCGTTGATGTTGATGTTGAAATATGTGTTGTTGTCCAAGGTCTGGTTTGCAACTGATCTGATTGATTTGATTGTCAATGACAGACACATAATGTCAAGTTGTCTGCCAAGCACATCTCCTTCATCATGGAGTTGTGTCAATATTGATAGGATAATGGTATTTGGTAATGTATACATATTATCTCTATGTTTGATTTGGAATAATAATGGATCACATAAATTGAAGCGATGAATCATGGTCCCTCAATTGACCGCCTGGAGAGCCCTCATTGAACATTGCAAGAAACATTTAGGATCAGGTTTATTGTCTTCTGGACGATTATCAGTCCCTTGTGGTTGCGCGAACAGACTGTGTTGGGTACATGCCAACGGCCTCACCTCGCCTCGACTCGCCTTGTTGGATGGACAACATCCAAGTTTGGTCGACCAAGGGAATGGCGGGGGCTATGCAGGCACGCCAACAACAATAGTGACACCAACTGCTTTTGTCATTCATTGAAGCAAATTGAATCGCTCCATGATGTCCACAGGTGGCGCCAAAGGGTCGGGTCATAGCAACTACGTAAGGTATCGCCAGCAGTCCCCCACGCGCGTGCGTATCGCATGGGGGCCTGCAGGTGGTGGGGGGCCAGTCAGGCAGACAGGAGACCTAGTGAATGGGGATGTCAATGCGACCATCCGTGCCCAGTGAGGTGGCAACGGTCGGTCCGCTTGTGCGCTGTTTCTTTGCAGGCTGCAGGAACTGGTTGATGGCAGGGTCAACAACGACCGTCGCAGAGCTGGGCGCGGTCGTCAGCTGGTAGGTCTCGCAGGCGTAGAACTCCTCCTCGTCAGACTCGTCAAAGTCTTCGCAGTCGTCACAATCGTCGCAGTCATCCTCGCACTCGTCGTCATCTGTGTAGTATTCATCGTCGATCTCGTACTCGACGTCATATTCGTCCTCGTCGTCCGACTCGCTCGTGCAATAATTCCTAATGTCGTTGACCAAGTCGAATGAACGCTTCAGTGACTCGCGCTGGCTGGATGATGACTGCAAAGTTGGCGTTGTCTCGGCAGAGTTGGAGATGGCGTTGTTGTTGGAGGTGGCGGCAGCAGCAGAGTCGACGGTGGACGTACTCAGGTCGACTTGTTGCTTGTCAAATGTTGATGATGTGGATGTTGATGTGGATGTTTGTGATGACGCTGTTTGTTTGGTGATGGTAGTTGTAGGTGTAGTCTGTTGCTGCTGCTGTTTCAGCTTCTGTTGCTCTTGCTCTTGCTTCATTCTCTTCTGGATGGCCTCCAAGACGTGTATTGATTGGTAGCCAGGCATCTTCTCGGGCGCGCATGGCAGGGGCTCACTGGTGAAGAAGGCCGACGTGAGCACTTGCTCGGCGGTCCAGCGCTTCTTTGGGTTTAGTGTAAGGAGGCCCTCGAGCAATGCAATGAAGTCCTCTGTGAAGTTCTTAAATATGTGTCTTAGGCTGCTTGGGTACTTGGGCACGTCGGCGATCATATGGTAGTTTGGAAGTGATGACACTCCGGACCATACTGACTCTGTTGGTGTGCCGCACAGTTGGCAAATGGCTTCGATCTGTTGTTGCTCGCAACTGCCTGGTAAGAAGTTCCTTGATGTTACCAGTTCAATGAGTACGCAACTGATGTTATATTGATTGATTGATTGATTGATTGAAGTGATTGAATGAGTGAGTGAATGGTCCAACAACCAATGAGTTGTACATTGATGCAGCACTTCTGGGCATGGTGCCACCATCAAAGATAGAGAGAACGAACAAGCAAGCAAGCAAGCTCGCACGCACGCAAGCAACATCCATCAAACAATCATTCCCTTCCGTGTCCCTCTTGCTTGGCTTGGAAGGCCAAAGCAGCTCATCGGTTCACACCAGGTGTTGTTGTGAGTAGCGCAGCAGCAGCAGCAGAAGCAGCAGTATGCATGGGTAGAGGGATAGAGGAGAGGTTGTTGTTGTTGTTGTACTTACCCAATGGACCACATGTCGACCTCGGGGCCGTAACTGGTGGCGCCGAGCAGGAGCTCCGGTGCGCGGTACCAGAGCGTGACGACCTTACTGGAGAACACAGAGCGCTTCACGTACGAAGTAGCTGTGCCCAGATCACCAATAAACAATGATCCTTTATTGTTAACTAAGATGTTGGCGGCTAGAAGTGCGGGGAAGAGAGTGGCGCGTTAGATATGTGTGGGTGAGGGGCTGGAATGATTCCAATCAATCATTACCTTTGATGTCACGGTGCATGACTCCGTTCTTGTGTATCTCGGAGATGCCTTGGACCAGCTGCTGGAAGTAGCACTTGGCCTGCGAGAGGGTCAGACGGTGCTCGCTGAGTAGGCCGGAGAGGTCGTGTTCAAAGTACGGGAACACGATGTTGTACTCGGAGGGCGTGGAGATGATGTCGAGTACGGGTGTGATGTGAGGGATGTGCTTTAGCTCTAGGAGCAGGGTGCCCTCCTCGCGCGAGGCGCGCTCGCCGTCGCTTCCGCCCTTGAAGTTCTTCAGGGCCACCATCTCATTGGTTCCAATTTTGATGGCCTTGTAGACAGAGCTAAATTATTATTTGATTGATGGTGGATTATTGATTAACATATGTTCTGTCCATGTACATTAAAGGAAAAACGAACGGTCTTCCGAAAATGGTTGATCACTGGATCGTGTGGAGTGGGGTGGGTGTACCCCACACAAACACTCGCTCGGTTTTTGATCACTCTCTCTCTTCACTTCACTTTCTCACAACAACATCACTCGCTCGTGCAACTGCTTCACTCACTACTCTCTTCCATCTTTTGGTTGAATTTGGATTGCTTACCCTGAGATACCCTCGCCAATCTTGGCTACGACGTGGTAGGAGCGGTTGATTGCTGTGCTCAGGAAGAGAGCGCTGTTGCCGCTGCTGCTGCTGCTGTTGCCGGTGCTGGATGGAGTGCTGGGAGAAGGCATTCGTTCGTTTGTTCGTTGTTGATCCAATCAGGTCGATGTGATAGACTTGAAGGTTGACAGTGGGGGTGACTGGGTAATTGGAGCGGAGCGCAAAAGACTGTGTATCGTGGAATAGAAGGAAGTTGGATTAATGTCTGGTCCAGAGTCAAGGGGAGGAGTCTCGGTCGTTTCGTGTATTTGTTGGATGTTGAATGGAGGTGCAAGGAACTAACACCAATGGAACAAACAAACTAAACTAAACTAAACTTGATTGAATGAATCATTCAAAAACAAACAAAGAAGAGAAGAAGAAGAAGGCAACAACAAACAAACGCATCGATGCTTAAATGAATGAATGAAATGATTGATGTGAAGTGAAGTGAATAGTGTGTGAATGAATGATTGATTGTGATAGTAGTGTGAGATTGGATTGTGATGCATTGGTTGGTGCAACAACGGGGTATGCAAAGATGATGTTGAAGGGTTTGACAGCATTGGTTGGATGGGGTAGTGGTAAGCTGTGACTGACTGACTGACTGATTGTGTTTCAAGATGTGCAGTCAAGTCCAGTCTTGACCACCATCAATCATCCATCGACATAAGGTGATGTTGGCCCGGGTGATTGACGTTGTGGGAGTATGAGTAGTTGAGTTTGGTTGGTCGGTTGATGTTGCGTGAGATCAAGAGTTGCGTGTGTGGGCGTGCCATCTATCAAACACTGACTGCCCTCACACACTTACACTAACACTAACACATTAATAATAGTCGGCACAAGCAGGATCATGTGATTAGTGTGTGTTAGGTAGGGGTGGCGGCCGATGATTCGTTGTGGGGTGGTAGTGGTGGTGATTGTTGTCGGTGTTGGGCTTTATGTGTTCTTGTGAGGTCCACAAGAAAGTGTCTTGTTGTTGTGTGTTCTGAATGAATGGCAGTGATGGGGTTTGAAGTAAAGTGTGATAAATGAAGATTGTTGTTGGTATTGGTCCGTTCATGCTTGTTGTTGGTTATTGTTGTGTAAGTGTAGATTGATGTTGGATCTGACAACATGAAATACATATATATGTATATATATATGCCATAGTATGATTGATTTGATTGATTGGATGGATCGATGGATGAATAGATGTCCATCATTTAAATGGTCAACTTAAAAATTGTAATAAATATTGATTGATAGTTGTGATCGATCAGCTGAACCATCCGATCACCACTATCCTCAATACGTCCACAAACTTGCTTAACTCGTCTAACCAATCATCATATGAATGAACGACCCATGACCTGTATGACCCATGTCCAACCAAATAAAATAGTAATATCCTGTTGTCCTAACTATGAATGAATCGTCAACGTTGATTTGAAAGTATGTGTACCTACATTAATATTATTATCTGTAACTAATATCTCTTTTGGATGACCCAATAAAACAAACAAAGTGACAAACAAGTCTGCTTCTGTTGACTTGAACCTGGTGGGTGGTGTGGATGAGGCACGACTTGGCTAGGGCCTTCAAGAATGAATGAATGCCCTGATTCAGAAGCGTGCGTCACCAAAACCCACGAAAGCGAAAGAAGGGTGAAATTACACACTTGTGTGGGTGGGGGTGGAAGACGACTTTTTGTCTGATTCATCCAGGAATATCACATCACAGATAGTTGATTTGATTTGATTTTGATTTTTATAATATTTTATGTTAATGTGGACCTGATTATGTTAATTCGGGTCGGCCAATAGAAGTTCAAGACACTGTTGATGGGTTGGTTGATCTGTAGCCATCTCAATCGATATGTGGATGTTCCAACCTCGGGGATCAAGACCAGGTGGGCACCTCTTCATACATATTATACACGATCAGAAATAATCAATAAGGGATAATCAATCACTCAATCACTCAATCATAATCATTAAATCAAATCAATCAATTGAACTCGGATGGCTCGAGAGGCAAGGTATCGTATAACTTTCAGCCAATGAAGATGTCTTGTAGGCCCTCTGTATGTCCAGCCCATTCAAAATCCTGGATGATGGGGGCCAAGGTGAATTTCCTTCCAGATGGTAGTTGAGATGGGAATGACCAAAATTGGTCGGAATCATTGAATACCTTCTTGCCTCCCATCAATGTCAATTGGCTAATGATTGTCTTCATCAGTCTTGAAGATGTACAACGATCTGGATCCACTCGATTTACCCTGCAATTGACACCTTGTTGGTCCCATACCAAGATGTAGACCACTTTACAAGCCATCAAATGTTCATCCACCAACTTGTCAAATTGTTGTGAAGTAATATGGTGGTAGGATGAGTGGCGAGAAACAAAGAATGGGACTGTGCTCCTGAAATGCTCAATCATCTCCATTCCTATAATACAATTATTATTATTGTGATTAAAAAATATAGAGTCACTTACTTGGGGAGTTGGTTATTTTATTTCTGGTATTATTTAATATATATCCAAGTTTATAGAATAAGTGTTGAATATACTCTACAAAGTCATACTAGACATTGAAATAGAATCTTCGTTTCCTTTCTGTATCTCCATTATAATTAATGAATTTGTTTAATTGTTTGATTTATTGAAGTGACAATGGAACTTAAAACTTGTCCAAATAGTTACTATCCATTGGTAAATATAAAAGGGAATCCGGATGTTAATGTGTGTGCCAGAGTAATAACCAATGTATATATATACTCTGGCAAGTGCCAAAGTGAGTACCACTGGACCAATCTACTCTAACAAACAAACAAATGAATGAATGAATAATTATTTGTTCCACCAACGTCGTTGTTTAATTACAATCGCTGGCT
This sequence comes from Acytostelium subglobosum LB1, assembly GCF_000787575.1. Lineage (NCBI taxonomy): Eukaryota > Evosea > Eumycetozoa > Acytosteliales > Acytosteliaceae > Acytostelium > Acytostelium subglobosum. The sequence continues at coordinate 707,287 of NW_012236528.1, read as the reverse complement.
GGCCTTGCACATTGTTGCCAACAACATAGCGTGATATATGTGTGTTTGAGATAGAGAGAGAGAGAGAGAGTGAAGTTTGTGATAGAGGATAGGAGTGGTAGCAACTCTCTACTCCTCAAGGAATCGATACTCGAATGTGAACTCTGTCTTCTTTCTCTGACACCAGCCAGTCTCGTAGTCAAAGTACACGTAGGTGCCCTGCTCATACTCGTTGGTGATCTCCTTGGGCTCGTCATGTCGCCTGAACCACGTGAGGTACTTCTTATGGTAGCGCCAGCCCTGCTTCTTGAGCTCGCGTGCCGCCAGATACTGCTGGTAGGTGCCCTGCTTGAAGTAAAAGATGAAGAACAAGGGATCGATCTCAAACTTCTCAAAGATGAGCGTCTGTTCAAACAGCGGCAGAGGGATGTGCGGATAGTAGGGTGGCGTCTGCTTGGGGTTCTTGGGCAGATAGTATGACTGTCGCTCGTAGTCCTTGTACTCGGGCATGAACTTGAAGCTCGTCTCCATCATCAGACGCACACTGGACAGGTTCTCCTCGTACGACTGTGCCTGGGACTTGCCAAGCGCCGACGGGTCCATGCCATGCGCCGCACCCAGGCCCGATGACGCCACATGCTGGTGCATGCCGGCGAATCCATTGGTGTCGTTCTGAATTCGAGACATTGTGGCCGACGACAGCTCAGCCAGTGTGCCAGGATACATTGATGATCCAGTGTCGAATGTCTCATTGTTCTTGGTGTCATCGTCCAAGCCAGGTGGTGAGGGAGAGGCGTGTGGCGGTGTGGTCGACTTTAGGTTCATCTGACTCAGTGTTTCCTTGACTGAAGTTTGGAATGGAATGTGAGTTGTTAGTTGTGGGCGGGCGCGACAATGAGCGAGCAAGCGTGTCAGTGAGGTGTGAGTACGTACCACTCTCTGTAATGTCATCCTTCTGTTGCTGGTATTGATTCGGTAGGTTGGATGGATACTGAACACCTCTGGAGTTTCTGATTGCAAACGATTGTTGCTGCTGCTGCTGTGCCTGCTGCTGTTGCTGTGACTGTCGCAGCGATTGTTGCGCCTGGGCTTGCTGTTGCGCCTGAGCCTGTTGTTGAGCCTGCTGCTGCTGTTGAGTCTGCTGCTGCTGAGCCTGCTGTTGCTGTGCCTGCTGAGCGGCGAGCTGCTGCTGGATCTGAGCGGCAACCGTCATCTGTTGGTTCTGCTGCTGCAATCTCTGAGCCATTGGCATGTTTCCAGGGAGATTCAGTGGTGGATACTGTTGCTGTTGCTGTTGTTGTTGTTGCTGCTGCAGTGAAGGTGGTTGGAGCTGAGGTTGTTGTGATGGTTGGGATAGTGGTTGGGATTTGGCTTCCTGTAAGTTGTCGGGGAGGACATGCATGCCAAGGTTAGCTTGTGTTTGAATGATTGACCGATTGAACGATTGAATGAATGATTGACTTACAGGTTTGGCGTTTGGCTTTACAAATGGTAGGGTTGGTGATGGTGTCGAGTTCCTTGATCCAGTCGACAACGTCGGGTTGAGGCCGGGAGGTGATGCGTTCCTTTCGATCTTGTTGGTAGGTACATTGGCGGAGAGTGTGGGTGATGGTTGGACTGCTGGTTGTTGTTGTGCGCTTTGTTGTTGATGTTTACTAGAGTGTAGGGAGCCGGCCGTCGCACTGGCGGCAGCCAACGAGGCAGACGTCGGGATGGACGATGCCGATGTCGCCAGTGGAGTCGTGGGGCTCGAGCCATGGCTATCGTCCACATCATCCTCATTGTCGCTGCTATCATTGTCACTGTCCGTTGACAGTATATCATCATTGTCGCTGTCGTCATAAGATAGATCCAGGTCATCGTCATTGCCATCTGTCGATACCTTGATGTTGAACATACTGTATATGTCTTCTGGGTCTTCGTTGTTCTCATCCTGTATGATTGATAACACATGTTAGTCATTCATTCAATCAATCAATCGATCAATCAATCAATCAAACATTACCTCATAGTTCTCTATATAATATTCTACAGTGTCTTTGATCTTCTCGATCTCCTCGGCTGGTATCCTGTCATTCTCCATCGCTCGTCGCAGGATCTCCAACGCTCGCATGTGATAGCGATGATGATCGAGATGCTTTTGGATGGACTCGACCTTGGACGACTCGGTCTTTCTCTTCCTGACGGGGATGTTCTCAATCTCTGTCTCAAAGGCTTGGATCTGAGCCTTTAGAGAAGTGATTGCCTTACCCGCCCAATAGCGCACCTGCAACTTCTGGTCGGTATCCTTTGACGGCTGACCCAGTCCCTCCTTTGAGTATGCCTTTGTCTTTGTCTCCTTCTCGCATGCTTTGAACTGTTCCATTTTCTGTTGATGTTGTCGGTTGGATTAGGATGATCACGCACTCACTCAACCAATCAACCAATCAATCAATCGATCATTGATCTCAATAACATACCTGTTCAACAAGCTTCCGATTCTCAACCAATGATGTTTTGTTCTTGATATCATTGTTTGTCAGCCAGTTCTTGATCTGATCTCTGTAGCGTTGCAGCTTCTTGATCTCCTTCTTTAGGTCCCCTTCATACTTGTCCTTCTGATTGGTGCTGGTTGCAGCATAGACCTTTTTCAGTATGGAATCAAACTCTAGTACGCCTTCCGACACCTTTTTCAGTGTCTTGTCAATCTCGCCTGAATAGTTGAATGTATCATGTTGCAACATGTCAGCAATATTGTTCATATATAATATCAATGTTGTATGATTGATTGATTGATTGGTAGTGTACCTTGTAGTTTTCTAACGTTCATTGTATGTATTTACTATTCGATCAATGTGCCTTTGTTATATGTATCATGCGCATGGGCAACACTATGCTTATATATATACACAGTCAATCAGTCAGTCTTTCTTATCGATTTGTTATTATGCTAATGTATGTATGATCTATATACAATGTGTGATGATGTGATGTCTCTGATTGACAGTGATCTCACTGCTCTGTGTACATGTATAAATATAGAGGGTATAATGAAGTGAATTGACTTGTTAATGACCTTCAGTTCAGGTGAAAGTGGAAGGTTGTTGTTCACTCAATGTGAGTTAAAAAAAAAGTTGAAAAATTTGAAGGAAGAGTTATTGATCTGATTGAGAAAGAGATAATAGATAATAGATAGAGATAAATTAAGTCTTATTTTATTTATAAATAGATAGATAGATCTTACTATCTATCTATCTCCCCTTCATATATGTTGATTCCCAACTTGGGGATTCAAAAAGAACTCTCAACCAACATCAACTTTACATGATTGATTGGCTGTGTATCATAAGCATGTCTCGAGTTATCTATTTGTACCTTGGAAGAAATTCGTATATTTATAGATTATCTCTTTTTGAGTACAAGTGTAATAGAGGACATCAAAGAAATGGTCAATTGAGAAATATTTAATACCATTTTGTAACCTTGTCCTTTTTTGTACCTACTCGATAACCCAATTCTACAAGACAAAGTGGAAGTAGAAGAAGATGGGTTAATTGTTTACCCATTCATAAAAAATCCAACTACTTCAACATAGTTTAGAGAGATAAAGATATTGATACTTATACAACAAGGTAATTACATAATATTATATTTATATATTTATTATTACCAAATAAGGAAATTTCAAGTTGGATGTCACTCGTTGTGAATGCTCAGCTCAACACAATCTTTTATTCATCATTCACATGCCAAACACTTATAAACACACACATCCATTCATTCAATCACACATTTAATCACATGCAAACATATATAACACATACACATACACATACACGTGAGGATCAATCAATCATAACCACAACACAATAGCCTCAATGTATTGACACATAGATAGAGGTATAGATTACAATAGGGTGATATACACTTACATTTAGCCAGTCACACACTCTCACTCTTGGTGTCAATACATACACACATATACACACAATAAATAAATAACAATAATATTAATGTTATTGACGTATAAGAAGAGGCATATATATAAATATACGTCCTGTCATAGATTATTAATCATATAAATAATAATAACAATAATAATAATTAAAGAATACATTACCTTTACACATGAAGTTATCAACTAGAACATTTTCATTATTATATATTCTTTTATTGGTACTTATTCTAACTAGTCATTGTTGTTTGGCATCAATTGAACAGGTGGATCAAATACAAGAACAACATCAACAAACCAAACAGACCGAACAAACTGAACAAACCGAACAGACCGAACAACAGAGATTAGACATGTCAGACAACGAATCAAAGAAGTCAATCGATGACATTATAAATTCAAACTTCCAGAGATATGTCAATGAGAATCCAGTGCAACAGCCTCAAATCGCTGATGATGGCACTCAGCTGACTCCAGTTGGCAACAAACCCTACAAATGCAATCACGATGAACTGATCGCAAAGAAGATTGCCAATCATTTCCCAAACAACAACAACAACCACAAGTAATGATGATCATTGTTGATTGATTGATTGATTGATGTCATCATGATCCATTCGGAATAAATGTAGACTAAGAAGACATTATATATGTAATTGACCAACAAGGAATGGTTCCTTTGAATGCGGCCAGATAATCGCTTGTGCTACATTAATAATAAATAGAGGGGAGGGGAGTGGAGGGGAGGGGAAGGCGGGCCAAGTCGGATCAATCAATCAATCAATAGTCGTGCAGCTTGACAATCATGACACTGATGTTGTCCGTACTTCCTTGTGAAAAGGCAAGGTCCCGCAGTGTCTCGCTTGACTTTGCTGGATCGGGTATTGTTGATATCACTTTGACAGCTTCCTCATCGGATATCAGATCCCAAACTCCATCGCATGCCAATATCAGGAATTTGTTCTTCTCTGTGATTGTGATGTTCTTGATGTAAGGGTCGGTGGAGACGTAGGGCGTGAGGAATGAGTCGCCCAATGCCCTGGACACGGCAAGCATGCCATTTACGCGTCCATTCAGTATGGTGCCACCGGCACTGATAATCCTCTTTCGCTCTGTGTCCTCCACTGGTCTATGATCAAAAGTTAGACGTTCGGATACGAATTGATGGTCGTCGTTCAGAGTACCCATCACAACTCGTGTGTCTCCAACATTGGCAATGCACACCATGTTGTCCTTAATATATACAGAGGCCTATAGTACATTGATTGATGGAGTGTAAGTGATTGATTGATTGAGTGAATAAGACGTAGCTAATGCACATACGGCAGTTGTTCCAATGAATGGCCATGGTGAAATGTGAGTGTGTATCTTTTGGTATGCCAGCTTGAACGCCTCGCCTGGTGTCTTCTTGGAGTCGAGGAACTCGCCAAAGATTCGATAGATGTTGTCCGCGGCATAGTCTGATGCAGATTTGCCTCCATGTCCATCAAACACGCAATACAGTTCACAATTGTCTGTGCTCCGATAGCAGCCGTATGCCACCATCCTATCCTCCATGGACGGTCTCTTTCCAATCGTCTCGCTCATTCCAATGATGAACCTGTTGCTTGGTTTCTGCTCGGGCACTGCCTGCTGTCCCTTGGCACCCAGCATCTTGAAGATGGGTGTTCTGTCACCGTCGTCCTGCGAAGCATCGCCACGACCGCCCTGCTGAGATTGAGCCAATGTCTTCCTCACTGATTGTAATTTGTTCTTAAATCGTCTGTTAAACTTCATATTGTTGAATATCGTCTCGAACACATATTGTACACTGCTATTTCGATTGAGTATATGTGATAAAGAGTAGAGTTTGGTTGAGTCTGTTGATTGAATGAGTGGAGTTGGTTAGTCAGTCAGTGTGGCCAGTCGCCCATGACACTCAAACAATGATGCATCATACCAATGTTGTTGTCCGAGAGGTATAATGATGAGATATAGGTGTTTCTGATTGTTGCCTGCTTGAGCACTTCGAATCCCTTGTCAGTGATGTGATTGGTGGACAGATCAAGTATGCGCAGTGTCTTGCTGGTCATGAGGAAGGCCGAGAGAATGAATGCACCTTCGTCAAAAGCTCGCACATCACTCATGTTGAGTCGTGTGACAGACTTGTTGTAGCGCAGACCCGCCGTCACCATGGCGATGCCAGATGACATCAGCTCGTTGCCGCCCAGATCCAGCTCGAGAATTGAATGATTGGTTCGCAATGCCTGCGACAGCGCCTCGAGGCTGCGATCGGACAGGAACGTCTTCTTGAGCGACAGCTTGGTGATGTTGAAATAGTACTGCGTGATCAGGTTGTCAAAGTCAGATTGGATGCGCTTGCGTCGGATGGTGTTGATCGGCGTGTCCTTGAACGTCGTGGTCATGTGTCGATTGTGATAGCGCTCATTATTGTCGATGATGGTCGCACAGATCGTCAGCATCAGTCGCTCGGTGATTGGATGGTTGTCGAGATTGAGTGTGATGTGATTGAGTTCGGGCGGGATCAGCTGCAGCTTGCAATTGATGATCTGTAGCAGGTTCCTGTTCATCTTTTCAATCTGTGGAGTCTCGTTGGCAAAGGAGATGCGCGATGTCGATGAGGGCGACAGTCGGCCATCCTCGCGCTGTTGGCCCGTGACGATATAGGTCTCTTCGGACATTGATCCACCGCGATCCCTACCCATCATATATTGTCTACTTGAGCGCTGTGCATTCATTCTCGCTTCCGATTCCTCCAACTCTGCATTCTGAATATCGACCATAAAAGGTTGGAATCTTAAATGTAATGTGTCTGGATGTGCAAATGTCTGATTCAAGTTAAACCAGAATACATAAGCATCTGTTTGTTTGTTCGTTTTGTTTGTTAGAATGACCAGTCTTCCTCAATCCCATCCAATCATTCATTCAATTCCATTTACCTTGATTAGTTGGCTCACCAGCACTTGCTGTGCCCATTACATTTCCCATGTTATTATTAAATATCTTTGTGTGTTTAGTTGTATATACTTGTTGTTGTTGCTGTTGACAATAACTTGTTGATGTTGATTGAGATGAGTGTTTGTTTGTATATGTATAAATATGTGTATATCTGTCTGTCTGTCTCTGTGTGTAAGTGTAGATAGTAAGTAGAGGGTGGGTTGGTATGAATGAATGAGTGAACGAATGTATGAATGAATTAATGAATGAATGTTGGTGTATGTGTGTGTATGAGTGTACGAATGAATGAACCAATAACACCGTTGGATACTTTGTCGTGGTGTGTTGCCGTGTCCTGTCTCACAACAAGTCTCTGTGCTAAGACCGGAACTCATTGAGATAAAAATAAAACTCGAGGTTTCCAAGATGTTGTCTCTCTTCCCCTCAAATGGAAACAAACAATATCTCTGATGACGATCAAGAATAGTAATTGCCGAGATGATTATTTTTTTGAACAATATATATTTATCAAAGTAATTAATAGATTCTACGTGTCGTCAACCTCTTCACTATGTTGAAGATTCTGTGAACACTTTGTTCTAATGATGGGATTTTTCTTTGAAGTAATCAAAGCCCAGTTGAAGTGAATGTTGACGTGGCCAAGATGGAGCAAAAGTTCACCTATTTTGTGATTCAACTTCAATCAAAGAAAGATAGAAAGAGAAGAGAGAGAGAGATATAAACATGGAACCAGTATCAAATGAAGAGTATGAGAGGATATTGTTGGAGATCTCAGGCCAGGACTCATTCGTTGGTGCCGCACTCTTGAATCAATCACAGTCGGTGACGGTCGGTACGTTCAAAGAGATCAATCCAACATTTGATCAAATACAAGCGGTGTTGTCCGCTAGCAAGGATGCCACTGTTGCATTGGGCACATGCAAGATCATCATTACATCGGTCAATGACAATGGACATGTGTTTGCCAGCAGTGTTGACAACCTCAGACACTTTGTCTTTGGCAAGACAACCAGATCACTATTGGGTGCCGAGTGCACCCAGTTGGGCAATGGCACAGAGGATGCCACACGTGTCATGGAGACTGCCGTTGGTGCCATCAACGAGTTCTTGGAGTAATTAGTGTGTCTGTGTCGCTATCCAATGTAATGTAGTGTAATGATAATAAAGGAAGATAGGGTGGCAACTCTTGGCCTTCATAGTTTGGTTAGGTCCAAACAAACACTTGGTTTAATGTTAATAATGTACTTGCAAGATGTAGTATAGAGGTGATTATGGATTATACAAGAATATATTGAGTCGGTAATACCAATGACCTAACGTTGTGTTGTTGTTGTTGTTGATGTAGTCTTGTCTAGTCGTGCGTGCGTGCGTTCCTTAATCTTTATGCCATCGATGGCATTAATAAATAGATTGATTGATTGAATGGATAATGATTTAGAACAACTCTGCAATCATACATCTGATGCCACCACCACCAACGGTCTGGATGGTTGGGATGTCTCTGGTGATAAAGTCGTCCACATGGTTGAGGATTTGTGATCGCTGGGCCTCGGTGAATGCGTCATAGGCAGTCTTTGATGCGACCAAGTATTTCTTATCATCCGAGCCTCTGACCTCAATCACATTGCCACAGAACTGCTCCACTTGGGCTCTTGTAATCTGCAACACTGTATGATTCTTGGACAATAAATCCAACAGTCTATCAAACGAATGAGTTAGTGATTGGACAATCAAAACAAGTACAGTAATACATACTCCTTCTTCTCGACTGGATCCTCGACAGTCTCCAAACAGACGATGGCAATGGATGAACAGATGGCCATCATGACGTTGGTGTGATAGATGATCTTGCCGGCAGAGTCAGTGGATGTGAAGGCAGCGAGCTTGTAGCCCATGAACTCGGCCCACTCGAGGGCAAGGTCGCGATGGCTGCGTTGGGACACGCAGACGTAGGCCACCTTGTTGACGCGGTCAATGACGAATGAACCGGTGCCCTCGAGGAAGATGTTGGTCTGCTCGGACGAGGACAGATCGATCAACTTTGTGTTTTCTCTGCGTGCCAGAACGTGCTTTATAATGCTGTCGCGACGCTCCAGACGGCGATTTGGATGGCACATTGGGTAGAGAACCATCACGTGCTCCTGTCCTGTTCTGGACTCTGTTGGCTGATGTGTTGAGAACCAATTGTTTGGGAACAGGCAGTCAGGTGTCTCCAAACCATCATTTGGTTGGAACAATGTAACCTTGACTCCCTTCTCCTTGAGTGCATCATGATAAGTATGGAACTCTTCCAATGCCTTTGTGAATCAATAAGTGAGTGAGTCATGCATTCATATCCAGTCATCAACAACAAACATACCTGTTGATGAACTACTGATGGATCTTTTGGTGCATTCATAAAGTAGTTGTCATTGGCAGCCTGTGCATTCAATTCAAAGTGAGTCGGTTGCACCATCAATATCTCGTTGGATGATTGCGATGTGAATGTTGGTGTGGCACCACCAGTTGGAATGTCATCATGGATATCTGTCATTATGATATGTCGTCGTCTTCTTTGTATATTCGAATGTAGTTATAATATAAGGTAGGTCGTTATAAAGTATAGAGTATTGTTATATATATATTATTACAATGTACAAGTTGATACAAGAAACACAAAACCAAGTATTACTATTATTTGTTGTTGTTAACAATTATGTAGATATTTATGAATATGTTGAATGAGATGAGAATGATTGAATCGTGGTTGTGTTTGGTGAATAAACGTTGACGTTGTTTTGAAAGTGCTGTTTGAATGAATAAAGTACAGTCGACACGGAATTGAATCAAGATTTATGCTTGTGCATGCAACGAATAAAAATTCCAGAGTCTCCACAAACGAACGTTGGTGTTGGTGTTGGTGTAGTGTTTTTGGGGTGTGGGGATTGGGAAGGTCCCATCCCAAAATGACTTGAATGATCACAAGACGAATGAATGATTGATGATGAAGTTAACCAAAGGGAACATGTTATTGTTTGGACTGGGATTGTTGGGTTGGGTTGGTCGTTGTTGCCTCGACATTGTTGTTGTTGTTGTTGTTCTGAGCTTGGTGGATCTCTGCGTCATCGTCATCAGAGAGTGAGAGCTCTTTCTTTTGCTCGAGTGTCAATGGCTTTTGTACCTTGGGAACTGCCTGCTCTGGCTGGGGAGTAGTGGCATCTGTAGTGGTAGTAGTGTTGGCTGCAGTGACGGTGGCATCAGCAGTGGCAGCAGCAACACTATCTGTTGTTGTAGCCACCTTTGCATCCACAGTTGCGTCGACAGGGGCAGCAGCTGCTGCCGGAGCTTCCTTCTCCTCTTTCTCCTCCTTCTCTAATAGAGCCTGCTCTTTGGTTAGCTCCTCGAGCTTCTCCTCGGCACGCTCAACACTGCCAGCCTCGAAAGCACCACCAACGGGCAGCTTCTTGACGACCTCGTCGAGAGCCTCCTGTGGGATGTGCTCGAGCACCTCCTCAAGATGCTCGGCACTGGTTGGCTTGCTTGGTGAGTTGGCCAGGGTGAAGGCGCGACTCAGAATCAGCAGCGAGCTTGGCACTGACTTGTTGAGTGAGAGGTCCAACCACTGCTCGAGTTGATGCTCGATCTGCTTGCGACCGTAGCCCTCGACCTTGAAGCCACGAACGATGGCGGCGTCGACCAGCTCCTCGAGTGTGAGCGAGTCCAGACCCTCCTTCCTGATCAAAATGTCGTCCTGCTTGATCTTCTTGAGCTTCTTGTTGATCTGCTGTCGCAGATAGTCGTTGGAGTACCACTTGGCGACGAAGCTGCCACCGGCCAGGTACTTGTGCATGGCCAGCAGCTGTGGACGACTGATCTTCTCCATGGTGATCTCGTCACGGAACAGCTGCGAGAAGGTGAGGATCTCCTCACTGGACACCGGCTGGCCCATCTTGACCTTTGTCATAAAGTCGTGGAACTCGGTCGACTTGACAATGTTGTTGCCCTTGAGCTCGACAGAGATGTCGGACAGAGTGTCCTGCAGGAATTTGGCCATCGACACGTTGACCTGCTCCTGGCTGGTCTTGTGCTTCTCCGTGTCGTTCTTGTGCTCGTAGGTGGACGGCAGCATCTTGGGGAAGAGCTTCAGCAGGAAGGGCAGGGCAAACTCGAGGAATGGCACCACCATGATGATGATGAACGGCACGAGACGCAGTGTGTCGGCCGATGTCTGCACCAGCAGACTTCTCTCACGTCTGGACAGCGTGTGTCCATTGCTCAGTCTTCTCAGCAGCTTGACAGTCAACACAATGTTCTTGCCCAACAGCTTGGTACCAAGCCAGTAATGCTTGGCCACCTTTCTGATCTTCTCCATCAATGACTCCTTTGGTGCTGGTGCTGGTGTTGGTGTTGTTGGTGTTGTCGGTGTAGTTGGTGGCGTATTGCCAGCATTTCCAGTGTTGGTAGGTGGTGGAGTGCTGCTGCTATATAGTCTCAAACCAAGACCTGTTTATATGATGTGATGTGGACAGAGTCGGAAGTTAGTGATTGACTCCAGTTCAAATAAAAATCGATCAGTTTCCAAATGCAGGAAATTTCAAGGCTCCAGGGAACATCAAAAGGCCTCTTGGTGGTGTGATCGGAGCCAAGTCCAACGAGTGATTGACAACAACAAACAAACAAACAAACATTGTGATGTGATATGATGTGATGATTACCTTGGACGCTGTTGCTGTTGCTGGTGATGACTTGACGACGGAGTACTGATTGCATGTCTAGTTAGTGAGGCGAGAGAGAGAGAGGATGGTTGGTGATGGGTCAGTCGCCAATGGTATTACATCAACATAGTTCGAACTATCAATGGATGGACTATACATACTGTTGTTGTTGCTGGTGAGATTGTTATTTATAAAGCTCATCAATGATGATGGTGAGGGTGAACTATATTGTTGTTGTTGTTGAGATGTAATGATACTGTGGAAATCTTTGCTGCTGACTCTGCTAATATTACTTATGTTGTTGTTACTGTTGCTGTTGCTGTTCATTCCTCTAGCTGACCTCAGCAATATATGATTGAGCGACATGTTCACAACTGACATAATATGTGTTGGTGAGGATGTTGACAGAGCACCAACGCTCTGTGTCAATCCCTTCTGTATGATTGAGTTCATCTTCTTCTACGTTCTACTTCTTCTTCCTCTTCTTCTTTATCTGTCTGTTTGTTATCTGTCTAAATCAAACTTTAGTTGTATAGTTGTTCCACTGTACAAGTTACGAATGACTAATGACTGATGACTATTTCCAAAAAGAACAATGAGTGAATGATGGATCGGTTGATTGAATGATTGATTGATTGAATGATGTATTATGGTTGTTTGATATATATATATGTATGATTTGTTGTAATAACTAATCAGTAAGTATTATTAGTTTAACTTGATGATGGTGATGTTGCAAGTATTGGAATGAAGAATAAATAATAATGTTGTTCATTTTCACTGATTACAAAGTCATTCCCTTTCACACTCACTCCCAACACCAACACAGACACAAACACATCATCATTTCGATTGACTTTGGGACACGAGTGACTTGTGTTTTCGTCATTGTTATCCAACATCTGTCTAGTCTTGACTGAATGGGAATTATACGATTATATCATTGTATTATTACACGTAATGACACTTTTATTAACTAACTGATATATTACGTAATCTAATCAATTAATTAAACCTAGTAACATTAATACCATCACCATAAATGTCGTCATGCCAAACCATCCCCACCTAAAGTCAAACTTTAGTCAACTGATAAAGTCACCATTATCATTTATACTTTGGTTTGTAGTTACCAATGTATTGAATACATATATATATTATTATTATTATTATTAATGAGCAATGACATGGCAATGCAACCTTGAAGAAGAATACACGTCGACGACCTCAGTGGCAAGTCATTCTCCTTGAAAAGTAAGAAGTAAGTGGTGCATGTGGGGGAAGCAGGGGAACTAGTGTGATTCCAACCTTCATCAGATCACCAGTGTTTCATTTAATCTTATGAATATGATTAGCAATAAGAAGAAGTAAATAGTATAAACTGTATAATATAATATAATTAATGTGTAAATAGACAGACAGACATCAACTTGTTGAAATGTCCACTAGCACCACCAGCAAGCAAGAGACTACTCCTCCACCTACCTCAAAGCCTGGTCTGTTGGGAAGGGCATTCTCGTCATTGACTGGGAGGTCAAACAATAACAGTACACAGACAACAGCACAACCAGTAGTTGCAGCAGCAACAACTACAACAACACAATCCACAGCAGCTGATGATACAAATGACAAACAATCAACACAACAACAGCAACAACAACAACACTCAGGTGACGAACAATCACACAATGTGAAGGCTGCGGATGATGGTGCACAACAGACACCTGTCAAGGAGTCACCACAACTTGCCACCACTCCTGTTGCCGCCGCCTCAACAACATCAACTACGGCAACAACTACAACAGTAGCAGTTGCACCCAGTACATTCAGGACGTCATTGTCATCATTCTTGTCGAGTTACTATGGCGGTGGTAACAATAGTACGGACAGTAGTGACACTACCAAGCAACCTAATGTCGGTCTACTCTCTGGATTATGGAGTTCATTGTCTAGCTTCACCAACAATCTGCCAGCTACACCAACTCTCAACTCATTCTCTCCAATGCCCCTGCTATCTTATGTGTCCAACAACATTCCATTCCCAATCTCATACGGCACAGGTGCCAAGACCAGCGTGGTCAGCCAGCCTAGCCAACTGGTCGACTCACACGCCATTGAGAACATTGAGCAGTGCTTCATTGAGATACAGCACCGCATCACCCAGCCTGAGCACAATCACCTGCTCACCACAATCGACAGCTTCATCGAGTCCATCGTACAATCACCACCGCAGCAGCAACAGCATTCACCGCGCGCCACGAATGATGACCCAAACTCAATCACAGCCGAGTCGCTGGCAGAGACTGGCGACATCTCGTCGTCGACCAAGTCGTTCATTGCGACGGCTCTGCCCATGTTGCTGCACGCCTGTGCCGCCATCTCATTCAAATCTTCGTCGACGACGATCGCGGCAAGCAGTCCGCGTCTGCCATCGTTTGCGCACCTGACCGAGCATCAGGCCGAGATCGTCGTGTACGAGTATCTGGAGCAGTACATCACGCAGCGTCTCTATCGACGCATCTTCTCAATACCATCAAACATCGACATGGACACGGCACTGTGCGAGCATATACTACAGTTCCAATTCATCACGCCCGCCAACCTGGACATTGACGATGCATTGATCTCCAACGAGAGACTGGAACAGATACAGGAGCAACTTCTACGCATGACCAGCTTCAAAACACCGAGGGAGAAGCTGATCGCACTCAAAAAGGGATTCAAACTCTTGTTCAAGTTGCTCTCCAATGACAAGAATAGCGCACCAGTTGGTGCCGATCAATTGCTTCCAATCATTATCTATGTATGTTTGATTGATAGTCCACTCAAGCTCACTCATTTGATCAATCACTAACACAAACAATCAATCACATGAACAGGTCCTGATCAAGTCCAACCTTCCATTCTTATTGTCCAACATCCAGTTCATTACATTGTTTAGGGATCCAAGTTTGATTGAACCAGAGACAAACTATTACTTGGTGACACTGATCACTGGTGCCACATTCATACAGAACATGACAATGGATCAGTTGACAATGTCCAACGACAAGGACAATGACAAGGTCAATGAGGTAGAAGTTCAACAAGACAAGATTGAGGACAATAAGCCAAAGCAGGATGTTGAGGTGGATGTAAAGACAGATACCGAGCAGCTAGTTCCTCCTGTTGTGGACAGTTCTACAACGATCACTTCAGATGTAAATAGTACCAATGTATATAGTTCAGAAAGAGACATGGAGAAGGAGAAGGAGAAGGAGATGGCATCATCAATTATCGAGCAGCCACCTGATGTTGGAGTCAACATCAAACCAGTCACAGTTCAGTCTGATCGTTTGAAGCAACAACACCAACATCAACATGAAGACAAACAGCCCACTCAGTTGTTACCTATCAATGGCAGCAACAATGGCAGCAACAATGGCACCATTAATGGCACTAATGGTAGTAGCGATGGAGGCGGCAACAAGGGTACCACTGTTATCCAACAGCCACAACAGACAGTAGTATCAACGATGCCTACCACTCCAAAGAAACAACAACAACCTCCTCAACCTCAACCTCAACAGCAACAACAACAACTACAACAACAACAAACAAAGAGGTCACAGCCGCAGCAACAACATTGGAAGTTCTACAAGAGTCGGCCTGAAGACCTATCGATCAAGGATGTCCGCCAGCTGATGGTAGAGTACAATCAATTGGTGGATCATTGGTATTCCACTACTGCTGCTGCTCCAACAGTTGCAGGACAGTCGCCACGATCCAATAAGTAGTAGTAGTAATAACACCAACACTTGATGATTATAATGATTAATTGTCATGACAATGACGGACTATTGTTATTATTATTATTATTGATATTGAATGGAGTGGACCATATGATAAGCAGGTTGTCCTCTAGACAGTTGTTCAATCTCTTATTGATCTGCATACATTTGTTGAACTGTTGGATGCCACCTAATGACAGATGGGCATTGTCGCAGTTGGCCGCCTTTAGCTCCTGCTCACCCGGACACAGCTTGCTCGTCATGCAGTTGTGCAGTTGTGCTTGGAGGGCATCACATATGACATGGTTACTACCATTGGTTGTCTCGCAATCGTACAGCTGATCCATTTCAATCTGACATAGTTGAGTGAGTTTGAGCACCTTTTGTTCTCTATTCAATCCCTTGCTACCGACGAATGAGTTTGCAGCCGTGACTATACGAGGAATATCAATGCTATCCACATTGACATTATCATCAATGATCAATGATGCTCTGTTTATACCTTGAAGATATATAACATCATTTGATTGTTGTTGTTGTGGTTGTTGTTGTTGCTCCATTACTAATTGATTGAAATGTTATTAAACGATTGGTGATATAGTGATATATTCATTCAGTCTTGAATGAGTCAAGTATTAACATCATATATAATGTTGTATCTGTATCGAGCAAAAAAAAGATAAATGATCAACCCAAACCTGGATTTCATTTTGAAATGGGAGTTGTCCCTGGGTCAACCAAACAACCTCATCATCAGTAATGTATTTTATCTCTCAACAATATAACTGAATGGGTCAATCAAACAATCAAAGAATGAAACTTGTTTATTCAATTGAAATCAAGTCCAAAAAGAATCATATTTTATTTTATTTTAATTTTTATTTCTCCTTGAGATTGAAGCAAAGTAAAGTTGAAGATTGTTGATGATGAGTTGTTCACCCAAACCTTGGTAACAATCTTACAACAACAACACCACATTCTCATTCATACACACTCATGAGCAACTACTAGTATCACACACTCAACAACAAACACTTCGCACATTCTTCACACCTTTGGAAACAAGCACAACACACTTCACTTGTTAACCAAACAGATAGATAGAGATAGAGCTTGTATACATATACACACATATACACAAGCATAAACCAACATATAGTTATAGTCGTAGTAGAATACTTACATCAGGCAAAGAGAGAAAATAGTTAGATAGTTGCATCAACCAAGACAAAGGAAATAGATATAGATAGATAGATAGATAGATAGTTAGAGTAGTAGTAGTAGCGTCTACCTGTGTTGAAGCAACATCACCATCATCATTGATTGATTAGATCAACAATGTCACGTCAACTAAAACTAGAGTTGCAACCAGGCAAGAGTCTGGGTGACTTTGTCCTTGGAATGACAATTTCCGAGGCACTCAATGTGATCAAACATAACAATGTGGCTGTCATCAACAAAGTGGACATCATCTTTAATGACTCTGTATGTTGATTAATTGTGCATCCATCCATCCATGTTCAGGTAACAACATACTAACAATCTAAATAATCTAATCTTTATAGGATCCACTTAGCATCGACATAGTTCTCAAGTTGGTGGATGATGGCGTGCTGTTACGATTCGCACCGTCCTCACAACGACTCAGGGTGATCGAGATATTTGACGTATCAAAGCTGGCACTAAGCTATCGTGGATCAATCTTTAGCAATAGTGAGAGCATTGCTTCGTTCGTGAACATCTATTCCAAGTTTGGTCCATCATATCCAGGCGACTTCAATGCCAAGAAGAACGTCTATCACCTTCACTATCCTGTATGTTGTTTGATTGGTCATGCGTACGCTTGATGACTAACACCTCAAGGTGTAACTACAGGGCCTATCATTTAGTTTCCCAATTCCACCAAAGTTTAACTCATTATACAGCGAAGGAACAGAGTTGCCCGTGGAGCTACCGGATGGCTCAACACCAGTTGTCTCCAAGGTGTTTGTATATAGTGGATTGCAGATGAAGACACCTCTCACAGTCATGCCTTCACCAAATGAGGACATCATTGTTGTGGTATGTTTAGCCCAATCCATCTGACCTTGGTCGCTATGTAGGACTAACACCATCACCCATATGTAGCCGAACGCAGGTGTCTACTTTTGCAGAAGGAATTGTATATTGACATTCAAGTCCACGCCACAGGATGTACTTAGTGAGCTCGGACCACCTTCAAAGATCTATCACAAGGATGAGGACAACATGAAGATACACACCTACAAGGTTGAGCTTTCTCCTGCACCCGACTACTTCTACAACTACTTCCATCTTGGTATCGATATTCTCTTTGACGCCAAGCGTAACACTGCCAAGAAGTATATCTTTCACACCAACTTCCCAACTCACTATGAGTTCAACCTGTATGTATCCATTCATTCAATCGATGCTGTTTATTGTACTAACATTGTCTGATTGTTTGGTTGTTGTAAAGATACTCTAAATGCTCATTTAAGATACTTGACAATAGCGACAACTCAAAAGCCATCTTTGATGCTTTGAAGAATGTGGTCGAGGGCAAGGTTGCACCACCCTCTGCCAAGCAAGTGGAGAATGGTCATCCTCCAATCGATCCAAACAACATCCCCCAATTGCCCGAGCTTGGTGGTGATTCCTCGTCGTCGTCAAGTAGCAATGTCAATGGCAATATCAATGGCAATGGCAATGTCAATGGAAATGGCAATGTAAATGGCAGTGTCAGTGGATCTCGATCAATTACAACCACGACAACAACAAACACAAACAAACAACAACAACATCAGCAACAACAAGCACTAAGTAACAATCTTCAACATCCAAATGGACCATTGTCATCATCACCATCGAACCCTTCATTGATGCTCCCGCCAATCTTGGTGGCAATGTCGTCTGAGCTTCAGCAGCAACAGCAACAGCATCGAAACGAATCATCCGTCATTGACCCATCCATCCACTTCATCCATCCCGACATGAAGTGGGACGAGGTCCAGAACGTCTTTGGCAAGTCCGGCAAGCCTGTAGTCAACAACCGTGGCTCCATATCCAATCCATTTGGTTCCACCTACTTCTACGGCTATCCAGGCATAATATTTGAAGTAAGTTTGGTCCAGACCATTAGACCCTTTATACGGTATCCCATACTTACATCAACTTAGATTATGAGGAACCAATATATAGCATCAGTTTGTCTGTTTGACGATTCCCCAATCTATGTAAATAACGACACCAATGGCAACCACATGGGAGGACCTTCCTACGGCAGCAGCATCAACGGAAGCAACATTAGTAATAGCAATGGTGGCAATGGTGGTGGAGGCAGCAGTAGTAGTTATATAGATAGTATCGAAAGTGGATTCTAACATCACCTAGTCACCCTATACAATCATTCAAATCATTCATTCAATCATACAAACAAACAAACAAACAATCAATCAATGATACACGAGCGCGTTACACTAATATACAACAATTGTAAATAACTTCCTTCCTTCCTTAACATATACAATATAATATAATAATAATAATATAATAATAGTTACAAATAATAAAGTAGTTTGGAGTGAGAGATATAGAGTTACACTACCCTATCCAGCTTTCAATCAATCAATCAAAAAAGGTAAAGTTACACCCACCTGAGGTAACAAGAATTTCGGGGGGTAATTTCTTTATGGGTCAAATTCATAGGACAATGACTGATAGATAGACATAAACGGGTAATAATTGTTGTTGTTTATTACAAACCAAAGAAGTTCTTGATGTTGCGCATGATGTTGGGTCTATCTGTCACCATTTGGCTTGATGATGACTGGGTTGTAGACTCAGTGTGAGTGATTGTGTTGGTTCCATGGCTGTTTTGGATATTCATGGTATTGTTGTTGACCTGGAGGTTGTTCTGGATCATTGTGATGGCCGGCTGTGAACCAGCGCCTGTGGCCTTGATTGTTACATCGTATTGCACATTTACAAGTCCACTGGCGATATGTTAGAGTTATTTGAATTAAGAATGAATGAATGTGTAAACATACCTTGTTTCCTTGGATGTGATCAGGTTGCCAGTGGACTTCTTGTCGCGCAGCACTACTGTCCTTTGCTTCTTGGTCAATTTCTCTGGATCAATGATGGCCAGGTCCTTGGATTGCTGGGCAACGAGGGCCTTGGAGGACCTCTTACGCTTCTTTGGCACAAATCGCTTGTCTCTTGGTTGGGTAGGGGACCATTCGATCAGACCAGACTTTACCCATGCTTGCATGACATTGGATTGACAGGCACTCTTGTCCCAAGCATAATGGGTCAGTGAGAGATAGTGCTCGGGCTTGACTTTGAACTTTGGATTGGCATGTATCTCTTTGAGTAGCAAATCTGAGAGACACTGCCTAAACGAGGAGAAAATAACCAAGTCAAGGGGCTGGATCATGTGAGTAAGGTTGGATGGGAACGAGTGAATGTGTA